>NC_092340.1:100491000-100813750 GCF_046630445.1 Rutidosis leptorrhynchoides | reverse complement strand
AAATCACGAAGTCCTATATTCGGATATACTGAGTCAAAATAATTTCTTAACCCGTTGCGTAAAATAGCATTTGGGTTCCCCGCAATATATGCGTCAAAGTAAACACATCGTAACTTATGGATTTCCCAATGTGATATCCCCCATCTTCCGAACGAAAGCCTTTTATAAACCAAGGCATTCTTGGAACGTTCTTCGAATGTCTTACAAACTGATCTCTCCTTAAATAGTTGTGCCGAGGAATTCTGACCGACTCTAGACAAGATTTCATCAATCATGTCTCCGGGTAGGTCTCTTAAAATATTGGGTTGTCTATCCATTTTGTGTTTTTATACTGTAAAATAGACAAGAGTTAGATTCATAAAAAAAATACTTATTAATACAAGCAATTTTTACATATATCATAAAGCATAAGCACACTATATTACATATATTACACCACACGAATATAACTATCTTATTCCGACTCGCTCGTTTCTTCTTGTTCGGTTTTGGTTCGTTTTGCCAAGTTTCTAGGGATATATGATGTTCCCCTAATACGAGCCGTCGTTGTCCACATTGGTTTAGAAAAACCAGGTGGTTTAAAGGTTCCCGGGTCATTGTTACAACTTAAGGACTTCGGGGGTTGACGATACATATAAAGTTCACCGGGTTTGGAATTAGATTTCTCTATTTTTATGCCCTTTCCCTTATTATTTTCTTTTGCCTTTTTAAATTCAGTTGGGGTAATTTCTATAACATCATCGGAATTCTCGTCGGAATCCGATTCATCGGAGAATTGGTAATCCTCCCAATATTTTGCTTCCTTGGCGGAAACACCATTGACCATAATTAACCTTGGTCGGTTGGTTGAGGATTTTCTTTTACTTAACCGTTTTATTATTTCCCCCACCGGTTCTATTTCTTCATCCGGTTCCGATTCTTCTTCCGGTTCCGATTCTTCTTCCGGTTCCGACTCTTCTTCCGGTTCCTCTTCGGGAACTTGTGAATCAGTCCACGAATCATTCCAATTTACATTTGACTCTTCATTATTATTAGGTGAGTCAATGGGACTTGTTCTAGAGGTAGACATCTATCACATAATATCAAACGCGTTAAGAGATTAATATATCACATAATATTCACATGTTAAAAATATATAGTTTCCAACAAAATTTGTTAAGCAATCATTTTTCAAGTAAACACGGTCGAAGTCCAGACTCACTAATGCATCCTAACAAACTCGATAAGACACACTAATGCAAAATTCTGGTTCTCTAAGACCAACGCTCGGATACCAACTGAAATGTCCCGTTCTTATTGATTAAAAACGTTCCATATTAATTGATTTCGTTGCGAGGTTTTGACCTCTATATGAGACGTTTTTCAAAGACTGCATTCATTTTTAAAACAAACCATAACCTTTATTTCATAAATAAAGGTTTAAAAAGCTTTACGTAGATTATCAAATAATGATAATCTAAAATATCCTGTTTACACACGACCATTACATAATGATTTACAATACAAATATCTTACATCGAAATCAGTTTCTTGAATGCAGTTTTTACACAATATCATACAAACATGGACTCCAAATCTTGTCCTTATTTTAGTATGCAACAGCGGAAGCTCTTAGTATTCACCTGAGAATAAACATGCTTTAAACGTCAACAAAAATGTTGGTGAGTTATAGGTTTAACCTATATATATCAAATCGTAACAATAGACCACAAGATTTCATATTTCAATACACATCCCATACATAGAGATAAAAATCATTCATATGGTGAACACCTGGTAACCGACAATAACAAGATGCATATATAAGAATATCCCCATCATTCCGGGACACCCTTCGGATATGATATAAATTTCGAAGTACTAAAGCATCCGGTACTTTGGATGGGGTTTGTTAGGCCCAATAGATCTATCTTTAGGATTCGCGTCAATTAGGGTGTCTGTTCCCTAATTCTTAGATTACCAGACTTAATAAAAAGGGGCATATTCGATTTCGATAATTCAACCTTAGAATGTAGTTTCACGTACTTGTGTCTATTTTGTAAATCATTTATAAAACCTGCATGTATTCTCATCCCAAAAATATTAGATTTTAAAAGTGGGACTATAACTCACTTTCACAGATTTTTACTTCGTCGGGAAGTAAGACTTGGCCACTGGTTTATTCACGAACCTATAACAATATATACATATATATCAAAGTATGTTTAAAATATATTTACAACACTTTTAATATATTTTGATGTTTTAAGTTTATTAAGTCAGCTGTCCTCGTTAGTAACCTACAACTAGTTGTCCACAGTTAGATGTACAGAAATAAATCGATAAATATTATCTTGAATCAATCCACGACCCAGTGTATACGTATCTCAGTATTGATCACAACTCAAACTATATATATTTTGGAATCAACCTCAACCCTGTATAGCTAACTCCAACATTCACATATAGAGTGTCTATGGTTGTTCCGAAATATATATAGATGTGTCGACATGATAGGTCGAAACGTTGTATACGTGTCTATGGTATCTCAAGATTACATAATATACAATACAAGTTGATTAAGTTATGGTTGGAATAGATTTGTTACCAATTTTCACGTAGCTAAAATGAGAAAAATTATCCAATCTTGTTTTACCCATAACTTCTTCATTTTAAATCCGTTTTGAGTGAATCAAATTGCTATGGTTTCATATTGAACTCTATTTTATGAATCTAAACAGAAAAAGTATAGGTTTATATTCGGAAAAATAAGTTACAAGTCATTTTTGTAAAGGTAGTCATTTCAGTCGAAAGAATGACGTCTAGATGACCATTTTAGAAAACATACTTCCACTTTGAGTTTAACCATAATTTTTGGATATAGTTTCATGTTCATAATAAAAATCATTTTCTAAGAATAACAACTTTTAAATCAAAGTTTATCATAGTTTTTAATTAACTAACCCAAAACAGCCCGCGGTGTTACTACGACGGCGTAAATCCGGTTTTACGGTGTTTTTCGTGTTTCCAGGTTTTAAATCATTAAGTTAGCATATCATATAGATATAGAACATATGTTTAGTTGATTTTAAAAGTCAAGTTAGAAGGATTAACTTTTGTTTGCGAACAAGTTTAGAATTAACTAAACTATGTTCTAGTGATTACAAGTTTAAACCTTCGAATAAGATAGCTTTATATGTATGAATCGAATGATGTTATGAACATCATTACTACCTTATGTTCCTTGGATAAACCTACTGGAAAAGAGAAAAATGGATCTAGCTTCAACGAATCCTTGGATGGCTCGAAGTTCTTGAAGCAGAATCATGACACGAAAACAAGTTCAAGTAAGATCATCACTTGAAATAAGATTGTTATAGTTATAGGAATTGAACCAAAGTTTGAATATGATTGTTACCTTGTATTAAAATGATAACCTATTGTAAGAAACAAAGATTTCTTGAGGTTGGATGATCACCTTACAAGATTGGAAGTGAGCTAGCAAACTTGAAAGTATTCTTGATTTTATGTAACTAGAACTTGTAGAATATATGAAGAACACTTAGAACTTGAAGATAGAACTTGAGAGAGATCAATTAGATGAAGAAAATTGAAGAATGAAAGTGTTTGTAGGTGTTTTTGGTCGTTGGTGTATGGATTAGATATAAAGGATATGTAATTTTGTTTTCATGTAAATAAGTCATGAATGATTACTCATATTTTTGTAATTTTATGAGATATTTCATGCTAGTTGCCAAATGATGGTTCCCACATGTGTTAGGTGACTCACATGGGCTGCTAAGAGCTGATCATTGGAGTGTATATACCAATAGTACATACATCTAAAAGCTGTGTATTGTACGAGTACGAATACGGGTGCATACGAGTAGAATTGTTGATGAAACTGAACGAGGATGTAATTGTAAGCATTTTTGTTAAGTAGAAGTATTTTGATAATTGTATTGAAGTCTTTCAAAAGTGTATAAATACATATTAAAACACTACATGTATATACATTTTAACTGAGTCGTTAAGTCATCGTTAGTCGTTACATGTAAGTGTTGTTTTGAAACCTTTAGGTTAACGATCTTGTTAAATGTTGTTAACCCAATGTTTATAATATCAAATGAGATTTTAAATTATTATATTATCATGATATTATCATGTATGAATATCTCTTAATATGATATATATACATTAAATGTCTTTACAACGATAATCGTTACATATATGTCTCGTTTAAAAATCATTAAGTTAGTAGTCTTGTTTTTACATATGTAGTTCATTGTTAATATGCTTAATGATATGTTTACTTATCATAGTATCATGTTAACTATATATATATCCATATATATGTCATCATATAGTTTTTACAAGTTTTAACGTTCGTGAATCACCGGTCAACTTGGGTGGTTAATTGTCTATATGAAACATATTTCAATTAATCAAGTCTTAACAAGTTTGATTGCTTAACATGTTGGAAACATTTAATCATGTAAATATAAATCTCAATTAATATATATAAACATGGAAAAGTTCGGGTCACTACAGATAGCGCCCAAAACGATTATAGCAACGCAAATCCCAAGGTGCACAAGATCGACTATTGTCACACCCTCAACAACATGCGAGCGAAACACGGCTATCGCATCACCAATCACACAACATGGTCCTTACGACCCTACCATTGGCGTATAAAACAACCAATAGTTCACACATCCAACACATGAAGGCTGGCCGAAACTACATGCGCCTTAGTGAATCCACACCACACGCAACTCACTACCTCCACCGCACAACAATCGGGATTGGCCGAACTACACGCGCCCTAGTGAATCCGAACTACACGGGGGTCACTTTCCCAATAGAATGACCGCATCCACACGTGTCATTGTGAATTCGAACTACACGAGACTCACTTCCTCAATATAATGACCGCATTCACACGTGTCATTATGAATTCGAACTACACGGGACTCAGTTCCTCAATATAATGACCGCATCCACACGTGTCATTGTGAATCCGAACTACACGAGACTCACTTCCTCAATTTAATGACCGCATCCACACGTGTCATTGTGAATCCGAACTACACGAGACTCACTTCCTCAATATAATGACCGCATCCACACGTTTCATTGAGAATCCGAACTACACGAGGCTCACTTTCTTAATATAATGACCGCATCCACACGTGTCATTGTGGATCCGAACTACACGAGACTCACTTTCTCAATATAATGACCGCATCCACACGTGTCATTGTGAATCCGCATCCACAAGTTATCCACCTCCCAAATCTCAACACATGAATGGTACTCCCATTCCGATAACGTTATACCATACCAATATAACACTACTCCCATGGTGAAGTTAGCGGACCGAGTCAACGGCCATAACCCACCAATCACATACGCTCTTTGGCCTCAATCAACGAGTAGTGTAACATCGAGCACTGCTACCCCATAGTGAATCCTAACGGAATACACTAACCATCTGTCCCAAACAACAAGTATATACACATACTTAGAAACATTCCACTCACATCAAAAATCTTTGCACACGCATCACACGTACGTGTACACAACGCCACCACAATCGAGCAAGAAACTCCTATATCGCACATAGGCACAAAACAATAATTCTCTAGAAGAGAATCCGGCACGCACATCCCTTAACCGAGGGATCTCATCTTGCTCGTCAAATACGTCCATTATCTCTCAAAGAGATTCACCACATTACCACCTTGGCGGTAATTTAAATCCAAAACCATAAGTACAATTTATTCCAGACCGTACTTTTACCACAATCGACCAACGTAGGTCTCAACGCTAGCTCCGAATCCATACGAGCATCGTCCAATATCAATACACTAGAACATCTTCATACGAGAGTTCAAACTCCCCCACTTAGAACTCCGTTCCATAACCACATCATCATAGTACCTTGCTCCAACCTTGAGCGCATGAAGGATTTTAACCTATCCTTAAACACTTCGAACGAAGAGTTCACCACAAATTACACAAACTTTAATCTTGCAATCATCCAATTGCTATACTTTGTTAAATATTTACCTAGTCACTCATGTACCTAAGGGTTTCTCTCCGGTACCCTAAGTACAATGTAACCGTAGCACCATCGGAGTCGAATACCACGCTAGTAGGTATGAAAGAGGCACCTAACATCGCGTCACGTAGACTCCATTACCAACACACGTCGAGATCAAACACTCGATATTTAGGGTTTTATCCACCCGTCGAACCTCATAGTTCATCAACTTCAACACGAAAGCAAACACGCGCTAACAACCGAACACCAAAGCCCATGCACATGGCTTAGTAGAGACAATTCCCAACACTAAGGAATGCTTGGTCGCACCAAGTCTTACGCCCTTCCTCCGTCAATCCATACACCACCATAGGGTAATTCCATTAGGAACGTCACCCATAACAATTTCATGCACAACACAATGCATTTAACAAACCCGAATTCATCGCCACATAATAAATAATCAAAGGACATTTTTATTAAAACGAAACGTACATTAACGTCTCCTTGCCGCACCGGTCCCCGCTAACTCGGGACATTCCGACTTACGATGTCCTTCCTCTTGGCAATTGAAGCACACCGTGCCATCACCCTTTGGCACCGAACATTCCCAAGACTTGTGACCCCTCACGCCACAATTGTAACATCTAGACGCACTAGAATCCGATATACTCGTCCGTGTATCACCCGTGCTCGCACTTGCACCTTTAGTTCCCTTACTTGGAGCACCATACGAAACAACCCTTTTCTCACTTGAAGGTTCACCGATCTTTGATCGCGAATACGATTCGAAACCCCTAGCCACAACGAATAATTCCGCAAATGATTTCGCGTGACCTCTGCTAATTTTGTTCTTCAAGTCATCATTCAAAGTTCGATAGAAATCTTCCATCAACAGACGATCATTCCCCATATGCTCCGGGAAAAAATGAGCCTTCGCCATAAAGGTCGTCTTGAGAGTATTCAAATCCATATAACCCTGTTGCAAATTTCGCAACTCATTACGCAATTCCATCAAATCGGCTGAAGTCCGGAACTCATCGAAGAATTCCTCCTTAAATTCGTCCCACGATAACCCCATAAACGGTTTTCCACCGACAAGATCAATCTTACTATCCAACCAATCCTTCGCCCTACCCCGCAACAAGCTAGTAGTGAGTCTTGTCCTCTTCTTGGGAGGGCATTCAATAGTGCAAAAACACCCTTCGACATCCGAGATTGATGTGCGTAGAGGTGTATACAAAATAGTTATATTTTTACAAGGAAATACTATTAAATACGATACAATTTTACACAAGTTATTTATTTATTTATAAAGTGGATATACCTAAACCTTGCTACAACACTTATAGGCAGTGTACCTAATCGTACAGTAGTGTAGTTTTTAGTAAGTCCGGTTCGTCCACAGGGAACTCGCCAAGTTTAACGCTATATTTTTTTTAACTTATAATTGTAAAAATGAAAAAATATATATAAGTAGTATTATTATTATAAAAGGGGAATTTTTACCGTTTAATGACCGGTTTGTCGATTTTAAAACTTTAGTCGCAGTTAAAACCTAATGTAAAATATTAAATATATAAAAGACTTAATTTAAAGCGTAAAGTAAATAACGATAATGAAATTGTGATAAATAAAAGTGCGATAAATAAAATTGCGATAATCAAAAAGTACGATAATTAAAAGTGCAATTAAATAAAATGACAGTAAATAAAAGTGCGATAATTAAAAGTGCAATTAAATATGAAATAAAGGAATTATGCTTATTTAAACTTCCGTAATCATGATATTTGACGTGTTGATTTTAGTTTATTCCCATGGGTTAATTGTCCTTTGTCCTGGATTATTTGATATGTCCATACAGTTTTGTCCATAATAGTCCATCAGTCATAATCATAAAATGCGGAAGTCTTCGTCAAATTATTCTTATTCCCGAAGTCAAATATTCCAACTAATTGGGGATTCGAATTGTAACAAGGTCTTAATACTTTGTTTAATGAATACACCAGGTTATCGACTGCGTGTAGTCCAAGGTTTTACTACTTTGTTAACAATTACACCAATTACCCTTGAATGTAATCCACCCCTGTTTTAACTAGTCCATTAACTATTAATCCAATCCCGTGTCCGGTAAAATGAACAATTATTGGTATTTATAGATATCCCGCCCACCGTACCCAGTCAAGCGTATGTGGTTATATATAAATACGTCAAATTATAAGTCTATATATTAAATTAACAAGGTATCGTTAAGTTAATATAAAACCCATTAATAGCCTATAGTCTAATTTTCACAAGTGTCGTTCTTTTATCCAAACCCCAATTATGGTACAAAGCCCAATTACCCAATTTTAATATTTAGCCCAACATCACGATTACTTCGGCTTAAATAAGCATAATAATAACTTAGCTACGAGACATTAATTTAAAAAGGTTGAATATAACTTACAATGATGAAAAATAGCGTAGCGTTACACGGACAGAATTTCGTCTTACAAACCCTTATTTTTATAATTAAAATTAAAATTAAAATTATAATATATATATATATATATATATATATATATATATATATATATATATATATATATATATATATATATATATATATATATATATATATATATATATATGTTGAGATTGAGGAGAAGAAAAAGATATCTAAAACTGGCCAAAACATGCGAAATTTATAGATGTGGCCTGATACTTGGAGCCATGCGATCGCATGGTTTTTACTCTTCCAGGCCATGCGATCGCATGGCCAGCTGGGGGAGTTCACATGTCTTTGTTTTCTTTCTTTCCGACGGTATTTAATATAATATATAAATAATTTATAGAATTATTTAAATATTATATTATATTTGTGTGCATAGTTGACTTGTAATTTTTAGTCCGTTGCGTCGAGCGTTAAGAGTTGACTCTGGTCCCGGTTCCGAATTTTCGAACATCTTTGCGTACAATTTAATATCCTGTACTTTGCGTTTTGCGTCTTGTACTCGTGTAATTTTGAGACGTTTCTCATCAATAATTTGAACCACTTTGATTGTACTTTGTACTTTTTAGCTTTTTGGTCGTTTGCGTCTTCAATTCGTCGAATCTATCTTTTGTCTTCACCTTTTATTATTTAAACGAATATCACTTGTAAATAGAACAATTGCAACAAAAAGCTTGTCTTTCTTGAGGGATAATGATATGAAATATATGTTCATTTTTAACATTATCAAATATTCTCACACTTGAGCGTTGCTTGTCCTCAAGCAATATTGTCTTGAAATAAAAATACTAGAATCACTTCTTTATTCTTCACAATTTATACATCAGTGATTTTTATATGGCGGTATGAACAATGGTAATAACGATGTGGTTTACAGTCCCACATGACTATGAAAAATTAGATCCTTTAGGAAATTGGATCTTTATGAAAATATTTGATCTTTTGAAAATACAATCTAGCTTTTACCCTAGATAAGTTTTCCGGAATAACCCTTCACCGGTGTTTGCAAAATGTTTTTGTGGGTTTGGTGGGTTTCAGATTTGAAAATTTTAGCTCAAAACTTGCGGTTTTGTGTCACTCACTTGCTAACCTTGTATTGGGAAAGCAACACGTCCAGTATACTTGCTCCGTATATTACCTTTCGGTAAACTACCATCCGGTTATAAAGAAAAGCATTGAACAAGCAACTGTTAAGGCAATGTCCCCTGACATGCTTTTAATTATGGTCTATAACGTGTCGGATGCAATTACTATCCTTGGTAGGAGCAATAGTAAAGCTCACCTTATAGTTTTTCGGTCTGGAACAAGGTCCTGTCTTTGACCATGCTATGCAACCACCGTTCTTACGGTTGACACCCGATTTGGTTCAGGTGACCTAATGAATTCCAGGTGAATTCCTAGGATTTTACGTTCAATGGTAATGAACGCATTAAAAATGGGTTTTCAGAAAACAAATCGGTTTGTAATTTTGATCAACATATTTTCTCGTTCAAGCTCGAGTTTAGATATCATCGAATTCCATGAGTTTGTAATTCTCAATCTTTAAAAGTCAATCTCAAGGATTGAGTAATATCAGGCTTAAAAGCTGATTTTTTTGATCTTTAAGGAGATTATCCTTTCTGGGGGTCTGATTCATTAGTCTTATCAAGCTAATTTGCACGGCACCCTCCCCATTTTACGAGACAGATCCTCTCATGGTTAGGATAAGTCTGACCACTTGGCGACACTGTTTGATGCTGAGGTCCGTGGATTTCCAGCTGATTTTCGAGAAAACTTTTCAAGGTTTTTCGTAGACTCTACAACTGGTCTGGACGACAACTTCCTGGCCTAAATCAAGAAGCGCGTGTCTTTTTCGAAAGACTTTACTTCCTTTTAATAATGGAATTGATTCATCGTGTAGATCCATCTTTCTTTCAAATATCTTACAATTTATCGGGTAAAACGGTTAATTTTGTCCAAAACAAAAATATATTCAATTATTTGTACAAAAATATGTGATATATGTTTTAAATAACTTGGTAAATTTTTCCCATACTTGGCTTTTTATTTTCCTTTCTTTGCCTTTTTATTATCCTCTATTCCATTTTAAATGAATTCTAACATTTTGGGTTGTTTTTCAATTTTTGTCCTTTCTGAGGTAACAATAATTTCGGTGTCAACACCTAGTTTTATTATTCATAAATATGTATAAACATGATTTTGAATTCATTTATTTGAAAATTTTGAAAATTTTACTAGAATTGGGTAGTCAGTATATAAGACTAGGGCTGTTCTTTATAATCAGAGAGTACTAGATTCTAATACAACTACTGCGTTACTAGTATTTTTAATGGTAACCAAGTGTATAAGTTAAAATTTTAAAAATCCGAAAGAATATAACCCCTTCCCACACTTAAGATCTTGCAATGCCCTCATTTGCAAGAAATCAGTAACAATTTAAATTATTGAGGGTGATTAGCGTAGAAAAATGATTAAATTTTACCAAAGTTTCCAAATATATTGGCGTTTGTTTGTTGAATGATAAATGGTGCACATCATTTGTTCATTCTGTCTTGTTGTTACATCACATTTGTTTTTCCTTTTGTCGTCAAAATTAGTAGCTTTTGCTGAACTTAATGCCAGTCTTTGAAAATGCGCTGTTTTACCCTGTTGTGTACAATTGACAATATACATACATACAAATAATAACATGCATGGTAATTTGAAATGGGACTTAAAATCCCACTTTCAAATCAAATATGAAATATTAGTACAACATAATAAAAATATTAAACATTACAATAAAAGTATCAAAATATAATGTGTTTAAACATAAATAAATAGAAATAATAAAAAGATAAAAATCATAGAAATCACCAACAGGAACTATATCAATCTGGATAGGGGTTCCAGTTCATGTCGTCGTTCAGGTTCCATGGTTGGTGATAGGTGTACTGGTAGGCCTGGTTAGGGTCATAGAGAGTAAATGGTGGTCTCATCTCGGGCTGGTGTGGAGGATAGTAAGGGGATCGGGTCGGTACGTAGTGATCCTGAGGTGATAGCCGACCCATGATCTGGCGCTGATGATAGTCCCATCTATCATGCTGTCGTTGCCTAGAATGCTCGTACTCATTCTGGGCTTGCCACTGCTCCATACGAGTAAATCTCTCCTCGTTTGTCATTTCTACCTCATCTACACGCTGGTAGACGTCATTCATAGCCTCCCTAATGACATCCCTAATGTCATCCGCTTCCTCCATTTCCTCATCTGAACCTCTCTCTACCTGAGGATGACTACCAACATAGGGTATTGCCTGATTGCGTCTGCTTTTTAATACCTTAGCACCCTGATAGACCCTTAATCCTAAAGGCTCAACCTGTTCCCCACATTCCAAAAGTGGACCCCCTTGATCCCTATCTACACCCAAATACTCTCCAATGAGAGTAACAAAAATACCTCCTCCTATTATTCCCCCTTCCTGTATTCCTTCTACCATATTAGACAAATAAAAACCAACACAGTAAGGGATATTAACAAAGCCTCTTGGGTCTCGAATACACTTTAGGTAAAATAAATCATGTAAGGTCATTTTCTCCTTATTGTGACCTCTCTGTGTAATCAAGTTAGCCAAAAATCTATGAATTATACGAAGCTCGACTTTGTTAATATGTAAGTAGGAGTGTTTTCCTCCCAGCGTAAAAACATTATAATCTGACATACGCCTCCAGACGGCGTTCGCGTCAAAATTGCTATCTACCCTTTCACCACGATAAATCAAATTCATACAATCGGTTAGTAGTAATTCACCAGGAGTATATATCTGCAAAGCCCTGGCCATGTCCAGCATGGACATCCTGTACATCCTACGGCCAAGTATAAATCTAAGAAAACTTCTATCATCTAATCTATCTACATCTGGATTTAACGCTATAGTACTCATAAGCTCAATCCACCATTCCTTATATACAGGTCTACGAATGGTGAATAAACGTTTCCAATCGTGAAAAGAAGAGCTGCCATACCTTTGGATCAAATGTTGTCTAACTGAGTTAGCAAGTTGGACCCTTTCCAAAGGCTCCCAATCGATTACCCTTGGCACTTCTACATTTTTTTGTATCAGTTTGAATTTGTTACTTTGATATGTTGGGTAATCTCTCTAGCTTCTATCGAATCTTAGATTAGGATGCAACGTGTGTTCAGGAATCTTTGGGTATTCTACTGGCGGATGCATCGGAAATACTATGAAGGCATCAACAAATTGTAGCGGATCATAATAAGGTACGTGTTGATCAGGTTGATGTTGTTGTTCATGTTGTGGTTCTTGTTCGGGTTCTGGATCGTATTGCAATTCTGGCTCAGGTTCCGGTTGTGGTTGTCTAGATGATGATGATGCACCATCAGTATTAGTAAATCTCTGCAAAACACATTAAAATCCAAATATGCATTAGTGTTAGCAAAATAACAAATTAACACAATTACAATAACATGTTTAATCAAAATTAAACTTATACACATTTTCATAATTTTTACAATTCTACACTTTTTCAAATAAGCATATATGAAAATGTTTACAAAGTTCATAAGCATTTAACTCAAATAACATGTTAAAACAACCATTACTAGCAATTAAACAAGTTTCAAATGTCATTTATATCAATTTAATCAAGTTCATGAATTTTATACCTAAAAAGTCCACTTTAATTCTCAAAAATCATGTTTAGGATCAAATTTTGAATCATTTAGCTACCTAAATATGTTACACTACTTAATTTAGCAATAATTCATGACAAAAATCGGCCATAACCTGTTTATATCAAAAAGCCCCAAATTGCTCAAGAACACAAACCCTAGATTCCTAAAAATTTTGAAGTTTTTGGCTTCAAATAATGTTAAATAGCATCAATCTAGGTTATACATGCATAATATACTAACAATTTAACACTAATTACACTAGAAATTAACAAAATCAAATTAGGTAAAATATAGCTCAAGAACAATAAAAATCAAATTTAAAGAGGTTTAGGGGTGAAATTGTTACCCTTCTTGATAAACTTCTTATCAAATTCATGATTAGAGCAAGAAATTTGACGAATTATGGTGAAGAATTGCGAATTTTTGAGTGTGTTTGGGAGAATTTTCGGGTATGTGTGTGTGTTTTGTGTTGAAGATAGACCAGTCGACTGCCTTTTTGATCCTGGCCAATTTTTCAGCTCCATGCGATCGCATGGATCTGAAGGCCAAATCCCATGCGATCGCATGGGGTCCGGGTACAGTTGCTTTTTGCTTTTTTTTAAGATAAAAACCTTACACTTTTTAAAACATATAATTAAATTAAAAATTAAAATTTTGTTTCTTTTTAGGATGAGGGCGTTTCGGAACGATGTCCTAGTCCGTCCGTCGACAAAATTTTAAAATTTGTCATTTTTAAGCGCGGTTTTAAAAGCAAAGATTTTTGGGTTTTTTAATGTTTTTGGTATACTTTAATTCAATAATATTAAAAATAATGATAATAAAAGTTCTCGTCCCTCCCTTGGGTAGAGCAATTTCGGTTCAACGACCTAGTTTTCAACTCACGACGAATTTTAAAAATCATATTTTTAACTTAGTGAAATAAAGTAAATTTTTGTTTTTAAATTCACACCAAACTTAAATTTAAAATGCATAAAATTAAAAATTCATATTAAAATTAAAAATTCACACCAAACTTATATTATATTTTTGTTTTTATACATACAAACTTATATTAAAAATATTAATTTTTTAAATATTTAAAAAAAACTTAAATATATTGATTTTAACAAGTTTACAATATTAATTTAATATTTATATATTAATTTTAAAAACAAAATAAAAATAAGAAATTAAAAATCTTTTTGGTCTTTTATCCCACTTTAATCAATCAAATATTATCAAAAATATACGCCCCTTTTTTCGGTAAAGTAATTTCGGCTATATTACCTAGTTTTACTCTTGACGAATTTTTGAAATATTTTGGGTTGATTGATTAAAGATATTTATACCTTAAGAATAAACGGTAAATTTCGCAGTGATGTAAAATTTTTTTTGTATGATATCAATAATTTCGGTTACGCATACCTAATTTTATTGAATACCAATTTAATACTTTATAGCGAACGATTCAGTGTTTATTATCAAAAGGTTAAACGCAATAAAAAATAAAAATTGTACATACTTACCTGTGAGAAAGAATTCTCAGAGACCTGCTTTAGCCGACTCATAAGAGAGTCATGTGATTTGGTTCTCCATAGCTACGTAAGCATAACCTCGAATCTTCAATATCTTTTCTTCTAAACATATAAACGGTCCTTCTCTTCATAGAGTAACAAATTCGATATTTGAATATGTTTGATTATTTGAACATTTACCTTCGTGTGACCATTTTTCGCATTTATAACATCTTTCAAGGTGTCGTGCTCTTCTTTTTGTTGCGGATTTTGATTTTCCTTTTTCAAAATGTATCTTATGATGATCTTTTCTGAGTTCTTTTCTTACTCCGTCCATTTTTTCTCTTATGAATGATACCAGTTCACTCAGAAGTGTGTCATTATTACGTTTAGTAATCATAGCATGTAGCATTAGACCATGGTTCAAATCAAAGGAATTCTTCATCTCGTAAAACCTAAAAAAAATAAAAATTCAGAATGGGGGGGAGAAGACTAGTTCTTTAGGGTCTGCTAGGGAAAGACCATTCGGATTCCATTCTTGAGAACTACACGAAAACAGAATATCTAACTCTAACAGAAATACATATTACCCTAAAAAGATTCGAACCTCCCCACACTTAGTTAGATGTGGTGTTAAAATTGTGATTAACGTTATTTTCAATTGGATCATCAACTACTTGTATATCTCTGACTTTTGCTTCAATCCATTTGTTGATTTCCTCTGTAACTTTCACAAATTCAACTAACATTGCCTTTTCTTTTGGCGATAAATTGGATACTAATCGGTTACATAACTTAAAGTTTCCCTTAATCCTAGCATCGTGAATCCGTTTATAAAGTTTCTTCGTTGAACTGTTAAAAACGGGTTCATCTAATTTCGTATCATCAACGGGGTTCTTTGTGATCGGATCATCATTAAGTGTTTTTTCATCTTCCCCACACGTATGTGTTTTTATTGGTCTAACAGTTTTGGTTGGTGGAGATATAAACTTTCAGTTCACAAAGGTGATCGATTTATCACCATCCCTAAGTGTCATTCTACCTTTTCTTACATCAATGAACACCTCGGTGGTTGCTAAAAATGGGCGACCTAAAATTAGAGGAATATCAAGGTTTTCCTCCATATTAATAACTATGAAATTTGAAACAAAGGTCAAACTTCTCACGTTAACAAGTAAATTATTTGCTATTCCAACCGGGTGTTTAATGGTTAGGTCAAATGATTGAACACCTATTTTGGTTGGTTTTAATTTTCCCATACCTAATCTTTTGTATAAGGAAAGAGGCATAATATTTGCACTTGCTCCTAAATCTGCGAGTCCATTATATATAGCACCATCATTAAGCAAGCAAGAAATGATAAATTCGCCCGGCTCTCCTGCTTTAGTAAGTCAAGTTGGTTTATAAACCTTTTTCGGGTGTTCTTTTCTTGGTTCTTTCACTTCTATTTGAACTTCTTGTTCACATTTTTCTTCATTTCTTGGAATGGGAGGTTTGTATAAGAATTCTTCTTCATCACTCCAATTTGAATCCTCCCTATTTTCCAATTTTGATTTTTCATATGTTGTTGATAACATATTTATGTTTTCATTTTGAAGGTTTTCTTGGGTGGTGAAATTATGATTGACTTCATTGTTAACTTCCATCGGACCATGTATGTAATGTTTAACTCTGTGACCATTAACTTTAAATTCAATTCCATTTGAATTTATTAACTCTATTGTTCCGTATAGGAAAACTCTTTTGACTATAAATGGTCGAGACCATCTTGATTTCAATTTTCCAGGAAATAGCTTGAATCTTGAATTGAAAAGAAGAACTCTGTCTCCTTCTTTAAATTCTTTTGAACTTCTGATTCTTTTATCATGCAATTTCTTCGTTCTTTCTTTATAGATTAACGAATTTTCGTATGCTTCATGTCTTAATTCTTCTAATTCGTTTAGTTGACTTAATCGTAGATGTTCGGCTTCATGTAAATCAAGATTACATGTCTTTAAAGCCCAAAATGCTTTATGTTCAATTTCTACTGGAAGATGACATGCTTTTCCGTAAACGAGTCTAAAAGGTGTGGTTCCAATTGGAGTTTTGTAGGCTGTTCTAAAAGCCCAGAGTGCATTCTCCAATTTCATGGACCATTCCTTCGGATTTGATCCTACGGTTTTCTCTAGAATACGTTTTAAAGCTCGGTTGGTATTTTCAACTTGTCCACTTATTTGTGGATGATAAGCGGTTGAGATTTTATGAGTTACTCCATATCTTTTGAGAACTTTCTCAAGTTGATTGTTACAAAAATGAGTACCCCGATCACTTATTAAAGCTTTCGGTGTTCCGAACCTTGCAAAAAGACGTTTTAAAAAGTTGACTACAACTCGTGCATCGTTAGTCGGGAGAGCTTGTGCTTCCGCCCATTTAGATACATAATCAATGGCAACGAGAATGTAGAGATTATTATGAGATTTTGGAAATGGACCCATAAAGTCAATACCCCAAATTTCAAATACTTCACATACTTGAATAACATTTTATGGCATTTTATCACGTTGACTTATTTTTCCGGCCCTTTGACATGCATCACAGGATTTGCAAAGAAGGTGTGCGTCTTTGAAAATTGTAGGCCAATAGAATCCAGCATCGTAATCTTTTCTTGCTGTAAGTTGAGGCCCATAATGCCCTCCTGTTGGTCCTGTGTGACAATGGTTTAAGATTTTACTAGCTTCATCTCCGAATACACATCGGCATATTATTCCATCGGGACAACTTTTAAATAAATGTGGATCTTCCCAGAAATAGTGTTTTATATCACTAAAGAATTTCTTTCGTTTTTGGTACGACAACCCTTTTTCAAGGAATCCACATACTAAGTAGTTTGCATAGTCTGCAAACTATGGAATTTCATTATAATCTATCTTCAATAGATATTCATCAGGAACGTTATCTTGTATGACCGATTCATTTAGAACTTCTAATTCGGGATTTTCAAGACGAGAAAGATGATCAGCGGCGAGATTTTCTGCTCTCTTTTTGTCTCGGATTTCAATATCGAACTCTTGTAAGAGTAAGATCGAATGGATTAATCGTGGTTTGGCATCTTGTTTTGAAAATAGGTATCTAAGAGCAGAATGGTCGGTATAGACCACCGTTTAAGCTAGAACGAGATATGAACGAAATTTTTCAAAAGCAAAGACAATAGCAAGGAGTTCTTTTTCAGTAGTTGTGTAGTTCATTTGTGCTCCTTGTAACGTCTTACTAGCATAATATATAGGTTGAAATCGTTTTTCAATCATTTGTCCTAAAACGGCTCCCATTGCAAAATCACTTGCATCGCACATTAGTTCAAACGGTAGATTCCAATTTGGAGTTATCATGATCGGCGCATTAGTGAGTTTTTCTTTAAGAATATTAAAAGATTTGATGCATTCATCTGAAAAGATGAATGGAGCATCCTTTTCTAGGAGTTTATTCATAGGAGTGGCAATTTTAGAAAAATCTTTTATGAAACGTCGGTAAAAACCGGCATGCCCTAGAAAACTCCTAACTCCTCTAACATTGGTGGGATGTGGAAGTTTAGCAATTACATCTACTTTAGCTCTATCCACTTCAATTCCTTCCTTTGAAATTTTATGACCAAGAACGATGCCTTCTTTAACCATGAAATGGCATTTCTCCCAATTAAGTACTAGATTTGATTGTTCGCATCTAATAAGAATTCGTTCAAGATTAACTAGACATGTTTCAAATGTATCATCGAAGACTGAAAAGTCATCCATGAAAACTTCCATGCATTCTTCTATCATGTCGTGAAAAATCGCCATCATGCACCTTTGAAAGGTCGCAGGGGCGTTGCAAAGTCCAAATGGCATGCGTTTATAAGCAAAAGTACCATAAGGGCACGTGAATGTGGTTTTCTCTTGGTCCTCGGGTGCTATTGGAATTTGAAAATATCCGGAAAAACCATCAAGAAAACAATAGTAACTATTTTCGGCTAATCTTTCTAACATTTGATCAATAAAAGGTAAGGGAAAGTGATATTTTCTGGTGGCGTCATTTAATTTTCTATAATCAGTACAAACACGCCATCCTGTTACAGTCCTAGTAGGAATAAGCTCATTTTTTTCATTTGTGATGACAGTCATGCCACCCTTCTTAGGTACGCATTGAACTGGGCTTACCAATGGACTATCAGAAATTGGATAAATTAAACCTGCATCTAGCAGTTTAATAATTTCTTTCTTAACAACATCTTGCATATTAGGATTTAGTCTTCGTTGGCGTTGCACATACGTTTTATGACCTTCTTCCATAAGGATTTTATGTGTGCAATACGAAGGACTTATTCCTTTAATGTCATGAATCTTCCATGCAATAGCTGATTTATGAGCTTTTAGCACAGAAATGAGTTGAGATTTTTCATTTTCCGTAAGAGAAGACGATATTATTACAGGTAATTCAGATTCACCATGTAAATAATCATATTCCAAATGGTTTGAAAGTGGCTTTAACTCTAATTTCGGTGGTTCTTCTATCGATGATTTATATCGATATCTGTCTTCTTCTTTTAGCATTTGAATTTCTTCTGTTGTAGGTTCATATCCATTAGCCATAAGTGTAACTAACATTTTAGCTTCATCAATTGGTTCAGTTCCTTCTCCCAAAGAATATTCTCCTGTTCCTTGTAATTCTGGAAATTCTTCTAACAATTCTGCATGTGAAGCTATAGTTTGAATATAATAACATGTATCATCTGCAGATTGCGGTTGTTGCATGGCTCTATCCACAGAAAAGGTAACACTTTCGTCCTCTATACTTAGGGTCAGTTTCTTACCAAACACGTCTATTATTGCTTTAGCCTTGTTTAAGAATGGTCTTCCTAATATGAGAGGAACTCGAGAATCTTCTTCCATGTCCAGAATAACAAAATCTACTGAAAATACTAAAGTACCAACTTTAACTAGCATGTTCTCCATTATCCCTCTAGGATATTTTCCTGATCGATCGGCTAGTTGTATGCTTATTCGTGTTGGTTTCAATTCTCCAAGGTCTAGTTTAGCGTATAGTGAATACGACATTAAATTTATACTAGCACCTAAATCTGCTAATGCTTCTATTGAACTAAGACTACCCAGAAAACATGGAATTGTGAAACTTCCTGGATCTGATAATTTTTCTGGTATCTTATTCAACAGCACTGCAGAACAATTGGCATTCATAGTAACAGCCGAGAGTTCTTCCATTTTCTTTCTATTTTTGATTAGATCTTTCAAAAATTTAGCATATCTAGGCATTCCTGAAATTAAATCAATGAAAGGAAGATTAACATTTATCTGTTTAAACATATCCAAGAATTTGGATTGCTCGGCTTCAAGTCTCTCTTTTCTCATTTTACTCGGGTAAGGAAGTGGTGGTTGGTATGGTTTAACATAAGGTTTAGCCTTAACTGTGTTATCCTCATTAACCTTTTCAACTACCGGTTCTGTTTCCTTATCTTGCTCAGGTTGTGGTTCTTGTAGAGTAGGAATAGCATCATCAGAAATTACAGGCATTTCAGGTGGTTTAAGTGTAATACCACTTCTTGTGGTAATGGCTTTAGCTGTTTCATTCCGGGGATTAGCATTTGTATCACTAGGTAGACTTCCCGGTTTTCTTTCACCTATCAACCTTGCTAGGTTACTTACTTCTTGTTCCAAATTTTGAATAGAAGCTTGTTGATTTCTAAATGCTTGAGAATTTTGTTCATTGATTTGTTTCTGAGATGTGAAAAACGGCGTTTGAGATTCAACTAGCTTCGACATCATATCTTCTAAATTTGGCTTTTTATCATCGGTTTGTGGTGGTTTATTTTGAAAAATAGGTCTTTGCTGATTGTAAGTATTATTGGATACTTGTTGATTGTTAGGACCTTGTTGGTTGTTGTATGGAACATTTCGGTTATAATTCTGGTTTTGATTGTAGATTGGTCTTGGCGGTTGATAATTATTCGGATAATTATTTCCAGGCCTTTGGTTCATGTATGAAACATTCTCTCTTTGTTCCATTGTTAGTTCAATACTGAGACAATCTTTTGTCAAATGTGGACCTCCACACTGCTCACAACTAATTCGTATTGAGTGAATATCTTTAGTCATCTTTTCCATTCGTCTCTCGACAGCATCTATCTTTGCAGAAATGGAATCAAAGTCATGGCTAGAATCGGCTCTAGCTGCTTTAGATGATCTAACGATATCTTTTTCTTGGTGCCACTCATGTGAGTGGGAAGCAGTGTTATCAATAATTTTGTAAGCGTCAGTTGCGGTTTTCTTCATAATGGAACCACCAGCTGCTATATCGATGTCTTTTCTTGTAGTGATGTCGCATCCTTAGTAGAATATTTGTACTATTTGACAGGTGTCTAAACCATGTTGCGGATATCCTCTCAACAACTTTCCAAATTTTTTCCATGCCTCATATAGAGTTTCATTTGGCTTTTGTGTGAACGTAACAATTTCTCCTTGAAGTCTCACAGCTTTAGATCCCGAAAAGAATTGTTTAAGAAATTTTTCAACTAAAACGTCCCATGTATCAATCGCCCCTTCAGGTAACGATTCCAACCAATCTTTGGCTTCTCCCTTTAAAGTCCAGGGAAATAACATGAGATATATCTGTTCATCCTCTACTTCTCGGATTTTAAATAATGTACAGATCCTATTAAAAGTACGAAGATGTTCGTTTGGATCTTCCTTCGGCGCACCACTAAATTGGCATTGATTAGTTACCATTTGTAGGATTTGTCCTTTGATTTCATAATCTGGCGCATTAATGTCAGGTTGAGTCATTACGTGACCTTGGCCAGTGCATTTAGCTCTCATTCGGTCTTCCATACTTAGAGGTTCCAGATTCTCCATGATTGAATTTGTTGAATCTGAATCACTAGAGGATTCTGATTTAATGGGTTGTTCCTCGACAATCTCCGTTTGAATGATTGGTGGTTCCGGAGGAAAGATTAGTGGTTCAGGATCTCTGAATTGTCCCTGAATATCCTCCGGATTCTCAATTGTGAGGTCGGGTTCAAAAACTGGATTATCAGAAATTTGAATTGGAGTACTTGGTCGACTGGATGACGATTCTAAAGAAAAATCAACGGCGACAATATTTGCTAGATGTCTTGATCTGGTTACAGGTGGTGAACGTATAAAAGGTGGTGAACATTTTGCTCGGTGCATTCACTGAATATCCTATTAGTTATAAAAGATAAAAATTATATAAGTTATCAAATTAATAGACTTTTCTGATTTTGCCCACGTTTCGAATAGCCAATAGATGCAGCAGGGAGCCAGAACCCTTTAAATCGGAAGCCCACAACTCAGCCACTAAGAAATCCAACTATTACTACGAACCAGAAAATTTTGGATGTCTATCAATTTAACCACTTAAAATAATTTTTCGTTGAAGTTTAAAGAAATTTTAGAGAAGAAATAGAAAATTCTATGTCCTAAAAACTAGAGTGTCGAGAAATAAGAAAGAAAAAGAGCGCGTCGAAAAACGTCGAAAAATAAAAGGTCGAAAAATAATAAAAAGAACGTAACGCGTCGAAACTTAAAAGTCTAAAAACTAAGAATTAAAAGTTACGTCTAAAGATATTAAAGCTTAAAAGAAATTCTATATCCTAAAACGGAAATAACTTAAAAAGTACTAAAATTTATAAAACGGCGTCGCAAAATTCTAAATCACCTAAATCTTAGTCTAAAGAAAAAGTACTTAAGGAATTTTACGGCAAAGCCTAAGAGTCTAGAAATAAAATAACTAAGGCAAAAACTATGACTTAAAACTAAATACGAACGAAAAATACAAATATTACGCTAAAACAAATAAAAAGATACAAAATATAAAAAAAATAAACTTAAAGTTGTAAAAACACAATTTTTATAAAAATATTATTTTTGTATTATTTATTTTATAAAAGTATTGATTTTATATATTTATTAAAACTAGATTAAAACTAAATAATACAAAATAAAACTAAAAACTAAATTAAATAATTAACTAATTAACCCTAATTAGGGTTTATAATAATAAATATAATAAATACTCCGTAATTATTGATGTTGGTCAGTCAAACCTGGCATGTCAGACAGGGCCATGCGATCGCATGGATATCCCGTTATAACTCCATGCGGTCGCATTGAATAGGGTTTTGGGCCAGACTTTGGGCTGCAACAGTGATCGGGCCGTATACTATTATATTTATATTTTTTTTTCTGTTTTTAAATTTATATAAAATATTTATATAACTTAAATAAAACTTTTATTTAAAAAAATAGAAATAAAAATACTTTATAATTTTATATATTTTGAACAACTCTTAAAAATATATATATTTTGTTTTTCTTTTTATATTTTTGTGTTTTTAATAATTAAAACGTATTTTTACAAAAGCGTATTTTTACAAAAGTAAACTAAGACTTAATAAAAATCTTTTTTTTTTATAAATATTTTATATATAGCGTTTCGCTTCCGGCGTTTAAGCAGTCCCCGGCAGAGGCGCCAAAAATTCTTGATGTGCGTAGAGGTGTATACAAAATAGTTATATTTTTACAAGGAAATACTATTAAATACGATACAATTTTGCACAAGTTATTTATTTATTTATAAAGTGGATATGCCTAAACCTTGCTACAACACTTATAGGCAGTGTACATAATCGTACAGTAGTGTAGTTTTTAGTAAGTCCGGTTCGTCCACAGGGAACTCGCCAAGTTTAACGCTATATTTTTTTTAACTTATATTTGTAAAAATACAAAATATATATAAGTAGTATTATTATTATAAAAGGGGAATTTTTACCGTTTAATGACCGGTTTGTCGATTTTAAAACTTTAGTCGCAGTTAAAACCTAATGTAAAATATTAAATATATAAAAGACTTAATTTAAAGCGTAAAGTAAATAACGATAATGAAATTGTGATAAATAAAAGTGCGATAAATAAAATTGCGATAATTAAAAAGTACGATAATTAAAAGTGCAATTAAATAAAATGACAGTAAATAAAAGTGCGATAATTAAAAGTGCAATTAAATATGAAATAAAGGAATATTGCTTATTTAAACTTCCGTAATCATGATGTTTGACGTGTTGATTTTAGTTTATTCCCATGGGTTAATTGTCCTTTGTCCTGGATTATTTGATATGTCCATACGGTTTTGTCCATAATAGTCCATCAGTCATAATCATAAAATGCGGAAGTCTTCGTCAAATTATTCTTATTTTTGAAGTCAAATATTCCAACTAATTGGGGATTCGAATTGTAACAAGGTCTTAATACTTTGTTTAATGAATACACCAGGTTATCGACTGCGTGTAGTCCAAGGTTTTACTATTTTGTTAACAATTACACCAATTACCCTTGAATGTAATCCACCCCTGTTTTAACTAGTCCATTAACTATTAATCCAATCCCGTGTTCGGTAAAATGAACAATTATTGGTATTTATAGATATTCCGCCCACCGTACCCAGTCAAACGTATGTGGTTATATATTAATACGTCAAATTGTAAGTCTATATATTAAATTAACGAGGTATCGTTAAGTTAATATAAAACCCATTAATAGCCCATAGTCTAATTTCCACAAGTGTCGTTCTTTTATCCAAACCCCAATTATGGTACAAAGCCCAATTACCCAATTTTAATATTTAGCCCAACATCACGATTACTTCGGCTTAAATAAGCATAATAATAACTTAGCTACGAGACATTAATTTAAAAAGGTTGAACATAACTTACAATGATTAAAAATAGCGTAGCGTTACACGGACAGAATTTCGTCTTACACCCTTACAACATTCGCTAACATACCCTTATTTTTAAAATTAAAATTAAAATTAAAATTAAAATTATAACATATATATATATATATATATATATATATATATACGTTGAGATTGAGGAGAAGAAAAAGATATCTAAAACTGGCCAAAACACGCGAAATTTATAGATGTGGCCTGATACTTGGGGCCATGCGATCGCATGGTTTTTACTCTTCCAGGCCATGCGATCGCATGGCCAGCTGGGGGAGTTCACATGTCTTTGTTTTCTTTCTTGCCGACGGTATTTAATATAATATATAATATATAAATAATTTATAGAATTATTTAAATATTATATTATATTTGTGTGCATAGTTGACTTGTAATTTTTAGTTCGTTACATCGAGCGTTAAGAGTTGACTCTGGTCCCAGTTCCGAATTTTCGAACGTCCTTGCGTACAATTTAATATCTTGTACTTTGCGTTTTGCGTCTTGTACTCTTGTAATTTTGAGACGTTTCTCATCAATAATTTGAACCACTTTGATTGTACTTTGTACTTTTTAGCTTTTTGATCGTTTGCGTCTTCAATTCGTCGAATCTAACTTTTGTCTTCACCTTTTATTATTTAAACGAATATCACTTGTAAATAGAACAATTGCAACTAAAAGCTTGTCTTTCTTGAGGGATAATGCTATGAAATATATGTTTGTTTTTAGCATTATCAGAGATCCATGTTGTGCTTACCAAAGGATCCGGTTTCCCGTCATACATAGGGGGTTTAGTCCTCATGAAGTTCTTAAGACAACGCTCCATTTCACTACTACTCCGAAATTCGGAATACTTCCTATCCATTTCTTCTCGAAACACACCCATTTGCTCCGCCACGGCGGCCGCAACTCTAGTGTTAAACTCCTCGTCATTCGCCTCGATCTCGTTTCGCGTCGTCATTCTAAGGAATGAAAAATGATTAGTCCACGAACATATAAAACCACACGCACAACACCGCCCCATCTTGCTCAACACTCATCGTACATCACTTGTTAGACACAATTTGCACCCGTAATAAGGTTTGCAAGTCCTTATTACGCACACACGCCGTATCAACTTGTTAGTACAACAACCGCCTCGCTCATGATATAACCAACACAACCAAATATTTTACGCAATATAAACACACGCAAGAATAATGTCACAACACAAGCCAAAATCCTAGTTAGTTCACCTACACGCTAAGGCACTAACTAAGTTCCCGTCCGACCCGTTCACCAACAAGTCCCGCAATAAAGAAGCACACACAAAAGTTTAAGTCCAGGCACCTATCTCAAGTTGCCTAAATCCCTTAGACCATGCTCTGATACCACTTGTAACGTCCCAACCCGTATTTAAACCGGCTCATAAATTATTTTTCTTTAATACATTAATATTTAGGTCCCAATTATGTTTCCAAAACATCTTTAACATAAATAATAAGTTCAATAAAATTTTAAAACATTTAATACATAGTTTAAATATCCGAACGGGCAAACACGACCCGACTATTTTAATTTCCAACAAAACCGAGTATGGTGATTGCGAATACGCTACCCAATCCTAATAAGTCCAAAAGCAAGTCTTCTAAGCAAACTACACAAGTCCACTAGTTCCCACGCTTACCCGAGCCACCGCCTTCATGCAAATCTATAAAAAAATATAAACAACGAGAGGGTAAGCTAACGCTTAGTGAGTGAGAATATACTACATACATATATATGCATAAAATGGATACGCCACACAAATAATCAAATAACACATACCGGAGCATCCAAGTATAAGGCAACTAACTAAGCATACCGAGCGAGCGCTATACAAGAAGCTAACAACATCAACAATATAAGTACACCAATGACGATGTGTACAACGCCAATAAGCTACACCCGGAGGGTTAGCTACATCACAACAATACAACAATAAAGCGTAAAACGCCTAAGGTTAACCCCTTAACCCAATACCAAAAGTCAATTACCAAAATACCAAAATGAAGATTGGCCGAACTACACGAGCCTTAGTAAATCCGCATCCACACGAGATTACTATCTTCAATACCACAACAACATCGAGGTTGGCTGAACTACACGAGCCTTAGTGAATCCGCAACCACACGAGATCACTACCTCAATAAGATTACTGAAACTACACGCGTCATCGTGAATCCGCATCCACACGTGATCCACCCCTCCAATCACAACACAATACCAACCCTTTGCCATTGGGGTTGTATAATCCACATCACAAGCATACGTGATAACGTACACACAAAGTGTGCACCTCGCCAAAGGTGGTCAACCAAAACGCACAACCGTGCCAATTGGACCTATTACACAAGTCCATCAAATCCACCTATATGTGAAGAGAGCTCTATAAACGAGAACCACTTCACCCGACCCGCACCCATCCTACACATACATATGCACATAGGATATTAACACTCACCTTGTCGCCTTGAAGAATGTCACCGAAAATAATCCGCAACTCGCCGATGGAACGTACCTATCCCATTATCACAAATACAACACAATTAGGGTGGATATACAAATCGACCCAAATTGACAGCTAGTGCAATTTCGACCCAAATGCACTTCCAAGCACAAACCGCGTCCAAACTAACCAATAATCACCAACACTAGTGAGAATGGTCCTAATACGCAAATTAAACCCAATCACAAGTGTTAAACACTTATCATTCTCAAAATCGCCCATAAACCCTAATTTGACCCATAAGAAGTCAACATCTCACCATTAACAAGTTTCGACACCAAAACATATTTAACTCGGGTTTATACTTCAACTTAATTCATTTTAAGTTTATAAACCTTATTAAATAGACAATCAGGTCACAATCATCACCAAAACCCTAATTTTGACTCTATTCAAAATTAGTCAACCTATCGAACCCAAAAGGCTTCCAACACCTCAATAATCACTAAATACTAGTGATTACGCCCATTTGCAAGTCTTACAAGCTTACACTTGCTCACCAAATCCAAAACCCGCCAACATCAACAATAAACCCGAATCTTGGTGTTAATCTTCCATTAACAACTAATGGGGCTACATTTATGAACATACAATCAAAAGCCCTAAATTTGAATGATGAACACGAAAATGAAATTCGGAGTTAGAGCTTACCGCTAGTATCACCTTGTAGCTAAGAACGAGGAGAACAAAGTTGCCTCTTACGCTTTCGATCGAATCACGAATCTTCCTTTCCAAAAATCCATTTGAATCAAATAGGGTTTTGAAGTTTTGAGAGGAAATGAAGAAGAAAAGGAAAAAGAAATGAAATGAGTGGATGGGATTTAAGATCCCAATCTGGAACACACACGAAATGACCAAAATGCCCTCATATTTCCTTTTAAATTGCAATATCCGAAACCAGCTCAGCAGCATCGCCGCGCCGCGGCCTCCTTTTCTCGCGCCGCGATAATACACTAGGTCTGGGGTTCGTTTTATAAGCCATCTGATCTTGAAACTAGTTAAACGCCGCGTCGCAGCTCCTTCTGTCGCGCCGCAACCCAAAACGTGGTCTGATCATTTTTCGCATACATGAACTTTAACACACGAACATGTCTCAAGCCCTTCATACACTAGTCGTACATACACGATACACCTATAGATCATATACGGGGAAAACGGGGTGTTACATATTTGCTAATTGTTTTTGTGAAGTATTGCTCATATTATTATACCTTCACTGTACTCCATCTTGTAGTGGAAAATAGATACCATATTTTATTATCTTGGAACCCACATCATCATATATCATCAGAGAATCTAAAGGATATTTTTTTTTGTTATTTGATTCGTGTACCTTGCAACAATTGTCACATTATTTTGGAAGCTACACATCAATTTTAATTATGGGATATCTTCAGGCGCAACTTTCTGATCTCTCAGAAGCTCAATTGCTAACTATTATACAAGCCCAGCAACAAATATTAACACAATATGGATTGGTCCAACAGCAGCAGGCCCAACAGCAGCAGGCCCAACATCAGATTTTGGAGACAATTCTTCCTAGTGTATTTAGTGCAATGCCTCCTCAAGATTACGGTGTTGGCGGGTGGCACATGGACACGGGTGCGTCTTCACATCTTTCCTCCTGTACTAATAATCTTAGTACTGTTTTTAATAATTGTAAATATTCATCAGTAGCCGTTGGTAACGGGAACACGATTCCCGTCACTAACACCGGCCATAGCTTGTTACCCAATGTCCACCGACCGTTACCTTTAAATAATGTTCTTGTAACCCCTAACATTGTTAAGAACCTCATATATGTTCGTCAATTTACCCGTGATAATCTAGTTTCTGTTGAATTTGATCCTTTTGGTTTTTCTGTGAACGATTATCTGACGCGACGTTTGCTACTCCGATGTGATAGCACCAAGGATCTCTACCCACTTACATCACGCACCTCTCACTCTTCTCAGCAAGCTCTTCTCACTAGTCCGGTTACATGGCATCAGCGTCTAGGACATCCCGGACATGATGTTTTTCGAATACTCATTTCTAATAAAGATATTATTTGTAATATATCTCCGTCCCCCATTTTTTTCCATGCATGTTAGCTTGGCAAACACGTGCGACTCCCTTTTTCTGTTTCTAGTTCTAATGTTAATGCTACTTTTGATATTGTCCATTCGGATTTATGGACATCTCCTATTTCTAGTCTTAGTGGTTTAAAATATTATATTATATTTCTTGATCACTTTTCGCACTATGTATGGATTTTTTCGTTACGCAATAAATCTGACGCACTTGCCACATTCATACAGTTTCGTACGTTTGTTCGCACTCAATTTAATCAAGAAATCAAAGCTTTTCAATGTGATAATGGGGGTGAATTCGATAACACTGCTTTCCATCAACTTCTTCAAACTAATGGCATTCAATTTCGATTCTCCTGCCCTCACACCACTCAGCAAAGCGGAAAGTCCGAACGCATGCTCCGTACCATTAACAATCTCATTCGCACCCTACTCTTTCAAGCTCATCTCCCTCCTACTTACTGGGTGGAAGCTCTCCACATGGCATCCTACCTATTTAACATTCTTCCCTCTTCCGCCATCAATCATGATGTCCCGCACTCCCATCTCTACAAACAAAAACCTAACTACGCCACTCTTCATGTCTTCGGTTGCCTCTGCTACCCTCACCTTCCCACCACACACAAACTTGCTCCTCGCTCCACTCCATGTATTTTTCTTGGGTACCCCTCCAATCACCGGGGTTACCGTTGTCTAGATCTTACCACCAACAAAATAATCCTCTCTCGACATGTCACCTTCGATGAGACATGCTTCCCATTCGATTCCATGACACCCACTTAACCACCATCCTATGAATTTCTGGATCCCCCTCCAAATCTCTTTTCCCGAACATTTCATCTACCACCGGAGACACAGCCTCCTCCTACTGAGGCTATCAGCACCACACCCCCACCTCATCATATTCTGGAGCCACAGCCTCCTCCTACTGGGGCTACTGACCCGATACCTCCACCTCGTCCTATTCCGGGGCCACAGCCTCCTCCTACTGAGGCTACATCTTCCTCTACTTCTCTCTCCACTCACCCTATGATCACCCGCACTCGCCTTGGTACCACTAACCAGTTCAACATCTCAACCTTCACACAACCGCCATATCTCCCATTCCCCGCACTTTTCCTGAAGCTCTTCACGACCCTAACTGGAAACAAGCTATGACTGATAAATATAATGCTTTGATTAACAATAGTACTTGGAAACTCGTGCCTCGCACATCGGACACGAACATAGTTCGCTCCATGTGGCTATTCAAGCACAAGTATAATGCAGACGGTAATTTGAGCAGGTATAAGGCTTGACTCATTGCTAACGGTCGTAGCCAGCAGGTTGGCATTGATTGTGATGAGACTTTTAGTCCGGCTGTTAAACCAGCATCCATACGTACGGTTCTTTGTTTGGCAGTTTCTAGACACTGGCCTGTCCATCAGCTAGATGTCAAGAACGCATTTCTACATGGACAGCTTTCTGAGACTGTCTATATGCATCAGCCTCCCGGGTTTCGCGATCCTCGATACCCAGATCATGTCTGCTTATTGCAGAAATCCTTATACGGCCTTAAGCAGGCCCCTCATGCATGGTTTCAACGGTTTGTTAGTTATGCTCAGCGGGTCGGCTTTCACCAAAGCCGTTGTGACACCTCTCTTTTCATTTACCACCAGGGATCTGATACAGCCTACCTGCTTTTGTATGTTGATGACATCGTGTTGACTGCTTCTTCCACAGGTTTACTACAACGGATCATCACTTCCTTACATAAGGAATTTGCTATGACAGATTTGGGCCCTTTGAACTACTTCCTTGGCATTACCGCGACTCGTACTGCATCTGGAATGTTCTTATCTCAGAAACAGTACGCTATCGAGATTATTGAGCGGGCGAGTATGCCCACATGTCATCCATACAGGACCCCGGTTGAACCTGGGGCCAAACTCACCAGTCATGGTCCCGCTGTAAAAGACCCGACTCTATATCGCAGCCTTGCAGGAGCTTTACAGTATCTCACGTTTACCCATCCTGACATCTCTTAAACTGTACAGCAGATTTGCCTCTTCATGCTTGATCCTCGCGAGCAGCATATGCATGCCCTCAAACGTATCATTCGCTATATTCGGGGCACTAACAATCTTGGTCTACAGCTCTATGCGTCTTCTCCGACTACATTGATCGCTTACTCTGATGCTGACTGGGCCGGTTGCCCCACTACCAGACCCTCTACTTCTGGCTATTGTGTTTTTCTTGGCAACAACCTTCTGTCATGGTCGTCCAAGCGACAACTCACACCCTCCCGTTCCAGTGCCGAGGCAGAATACTGCGGAGTTGCCAATGCCGTTGTCGAGACTTGCTGGCTTCATAATCTTTTGCGTGAGCTTCACTGTCCTCTCACTTTCGCCACTCTGGTTTACTGTGATAATGTCAGCTCTGTCTATCTCTCTACCAATCTGGTTCAACATCAGCGGACAATGCACATTGAGATTGATATTCACTTTGTTCACGATCTAGTTGCTCAGGGACAGGTTCGGGTATTGCATTTTCCGTCCAGATATCAGTTTGCTGACATCTTCACCAAGGGTCTACCGTTTGCATTATTTGACGAGTTCAGATCCAGTTTGAGCATCAGGAGTACTCCCGCTCCAACTGCGGGGGGGATGTTAGCCTAAATTATTTAGCCCATGATCTTATGTGTTGGGCTTAGCCCATTTGTGTTTGTTAGGGTATTTGCCTATTTATTGGCACTTAGTTATGTACTATGGATTCATTCACAATAATACAATATTCAGTATTTAACATGGTATCAGAAGAAATATATGATCCTGGGTAAATTACAGTCGTCACCACCGTTCATTGCATATGAACTAGTCCTCTATTCCTTTCCTCACTCGTATCTTTATTTTAATATTAGCTTTTGTTTAATTTCATGTGTTCTACCACTCATCTTCTTACCCACCATCTCAAATATCCTTCTCGTCGACATTTAATTTACCCACCTTCATACAAGAAACCAAATTAAAAACATCAACGTCCATAGGATGCGGTGGTTAGTTTTATCCAAAAGATAGAGATGCAATCGTAGCCTTCTTATTCCAAAAAAAAAAAAAAATAATAAATAAAAATTTACACAAATCATGCCGTCGTATTGTGAACCGTTGCCATTACATCATCCATAAACCATAATTATCTTCTCTGTTTTTATTTTCTTTTCTATTTTCCTATATGTGCAACCCTAATCGGCGTGGGGCTGAGCCGCCTAGCGTGACTAGGTTCCAAACCCTAAAAAAAAGGAATATATATATATATATATATATATATATATATATATATATATATATATATATATATATATATATATATATATATATATATATATATAAAAGGTTCTTTTTGCAGCGTTGAAGAATACTGTTATCGTCGACAAAAGAAGCATATCAAAGCGGTACTTGATCCTTAGGCACAGCAAGCCACGGCGTAAAAGGAAAAAAAATGCTACGAAAAAGGAGAAGCCGTCATGAAATCTGCGACTCTATAAACGAATATCAGTTTATTTAATGCGAATAAAAGAAAAAAAAAGTTACTTTTGTTTATTTGTTAGCGTTTTTTCAATATTAACGTTTTCTTTCAGTCCGAGCTTTTGCGATTTCGCCGCTCGGACTGCGGGGGAGTGTTAGAGATATTAGATTAGGCCCAAGTCCAATATGTGGGCTTGAGTCCATTAGGGTTAATTAGATGATTAGGGTTACTATGTACTATATAAATATCGATTCAATAATGAATAATATTCACGGGGTTTCAATTGTTAACAGTTTGATCGTTTACGTCTACAATGTTGATGTCAGGAAATCTGATCGTTAAAACATGATATTATCCTCGGGCAACACACATCACGCATAGCGCGTTTTAGTCTGTGCATGATGTGTGTTACGATAAAAGTTTAAGCGGTCTACAAGATAACATTGATAACACTTGCATGCTTGCTGAGGCTCTTAGTGACCACACATCAAGCACCGAGTTACACGTATCATGCGTGGCGCGTTATGCGTGGTCAAGGAACATTATTGTAATATTCAAATTTTAGGAGCATTTTGTCTAAGGCTGTTAACGAACCGAGCTTTTAACCAGTTACTCGAGTTCGAGCTCGTCTATTTTGAGTTCGAGCCTTAACAAGTTCGAACTCGAATCGAGTTCAAACTAAAAATATTGTTCGATTAGTTTCACGAGCCGAGTATGAAAAATTTAATATTCGACTCCGCTCGCTCGAAAACTCATTTAATAATTGAACGAGTAATCGAACATTACATATATAGCTCGAATCATTCGAAAAATCGTTTAAGAGTCGAACGAGTAATCGAACATACATACCTTGGATAGTAAGTAAGTTCGTTTATGCTTGTTCATGTAGAAAAATAGAATAATGCCCTTTGCAAGATTTGAACTCATGACCTCTTGCATACATTACACATGTGCTTACCACTAAGGCACAAGATGATTTTGATTTAAGTTTAATATTGTGTACTTAAAAGTACACAGTACTTCGTATTAATTTAAGATTGATTAAATTAAAAAACAATGACATAATTTATTTATAACTAATTAATTTAACGAGCAAAAGTCCTCGGTTAGTATACTTTATATTAAATTTTAATTTTTTAATATTGTTTATAGTCTAATTTGATCATATTTTTTGTTAAGAAAATCTTTATTTTAACTTTAAAAATTGTCAGATATATATATATATATATATATATATATATATATATAAATGAATAAAAATTTAAGAGACTAACTAGCAGAAAAGACTAACAATAGCAAAATGATAGTTGACTAGTTGTACTATCATAAACATTGTTCGTTAATGAACCTTATTTTTAACGAGCTATTCGATACCACCACAACCACCGCCACCCACACCACAACCCACTACCAACACCCAACACCATCAGCCACTACCCATCACCGCCCACTACCAGCACCACCCGCCGCCGCCACTACCCACCACCACCAATACCTACCACCAACACCATTAACACCATCAAGCACCACCCCCACCAACTACCACCAACACCTACCCCCGTTACCACCAACACCATCAAATACCACCCCCACCAACTACCACCAAAACCTACCACCAGTCCACCACCACAACCTATCACCAACACCCAATATCATCAACCACCACACCCACTACCACTTACTACCACCACCACCACCCAACAACATCAACCACCACACCCACTACCACCTATAAAAGTACTTTTGAAATTGAAATATCAATTAAATATAGAGTATAATATCTCGCCATTAAAAAATAAAAAATATTTAAAATTTAATGCAATAAAAAGTGAAAGAATATGTATTTATTTAATGAAATACTATATATAAATGTGAGTAATTATGATGATATATTTATATCTATATATTACTCCGTATATGTTTATGTATTTGAGAACTTAGAGTGAAATCAGGTTCATCCATTAATTATAAATTGTCATACATATCCGATCTAATAAACATCCATATCCATATCTAATATTCATTCACTTATATCATCTATATCCTCTTTAAGCGAATCGGGTCATATAGATATCCATCGTATCGAATGTTAATTGTCATCCCTACTTCTAACGTGTGTGCTCAAGCCCAACATGCCAACAAGCACGCCATAGCGCGGTGTGATGATGGTCATAGTAGCCATTGCCGTGCTAAGATGGTGCACGAGAATGAAAAGTGGTGAGATTGCCACGTGTTGCATTTTGGATTGTTGGTTCCTTTTTAAAACGTTGTAAAAAAGGGCTAGTTTATATTGCTATTTGAAAAAATAATATATATAATAATTTTAATAATATTAATTACATACGATTGAGACTAGTTGCTCATTTGTGTGGACTTTAACCAAAAGCATTTATCCTATTTAAAATAGGTGTGATTTTCCCATATCAAAGATATAATCGATTATACAGGTTAGAACTGCACCAGGACTGCTCGGTTCATGATCTCTTATCTGAATCGAGTTGGTCCTGTTAACGCACCCCACCAGGTACGACACATTTTTGACAGTTTACATGTCAAGCTGCAATCCGCTTCACTAACACATAAAGAAGACAAATGGGTTTGGACCCTAGATGAGGAAGGCTACTTTTTAGTTAAAGTTACTCGTAAACTTATTGATAACTTTCTCTTACCATCGAGTGATCAACCGACTTGGTGGTTTAAGCATATTCCTATCAAAGTAAATGTGTTCATGTGGAGACTTAATTTAGATAGATTACCTTCCAGGTTCAATCAATCTGGTTGCAATTTAAGCATATTTTTATCAAGGTAAATGTGTTCATGTGGAGATTTAATTTGGATAGATTGCCTTCCAGGTTCAATCTATCGGGTCGTGGTTTTAATATTGATACAATTGTCTACCATAAATGTCGCCTTTGCCCAGAAATGAGGGACGGCCTATTTTTTAAATGTGAGGTAGCATGTGCTCTATGGAACCGGGTTCAAAGTTGGTCGGATCCTCGGTGTCCGATTTTTTCTTCCATGGATGATTTATTCACTTGAATTTACTCGCGGTGTATCTTTGCATCTTCAAACATCAGAGTTTTGTGCATTTCCTCGGCTACGCTTTTGTGGTTATGGCGGCTCAGACTCGACATTGTAACTTTTTGTATTTTAACTAGCTCTTGCTAGTTCTTTTCTATATATTTAAGAAACTAGTCCGGACCGGCCCGCGCGTTGTGGCGGGGGCTTTCGGGCTGCGTATTCATATTTAACGTAGCGTTGTGTATTTACAGAGGGGAACACGGCCCATGTGTTAAGCTCCGTTTTAGATGTCGTTGTGTTAAGCATTTTTTTAAAAAGTATCCATTTCGAACGTAGTTAGTTTTGTTTTGTTCAATAAATTTTTTCAAGTGTAATAGTGCTGTCGGAAAAATTTAACTAGCGACGAGCAGAAAGATACGGTTTAACGACCCGTCCTAATCCATCTGGATGAATTCATTACATTTGGTTATATCGCGAGGTACTTGACCTCTATATGATACATTTTACAAACATTGCATGCGTTTTTAAAAGACAAACTTTCATTACATCGAAAGTTGACGGTATGCCTACCATTTCATAATATAACCAGCTATAATTGACTTAATAATAATCTTGATGAACTCAACGACTCGAATGCAATGTCTTTTGAAATATTTCATGAATGACTCCAAGTAATATCTCTAAAATGAGTAAATGCACAGCGGAAGATTTCTTTCATACCTGAGAATAAACATGCTTTCAAGTGTCAACCAAAAGGTTGGTGAGTTCATAGGTTTATCGTAAACAATAAAATTCATCATTTTAATAGACCACAAGATTTAAATACAGTACACCTATCTCGTGTACAAAACCATATTTCATAATGCTTAGCAGAGTAGGTTCGTATCCTTTTCTCCCCCGTAGGCAGCGATTTTTTTAATAAACGAACACATATCTCGTGCACAAAAACTAATACACATAACATGTGTATAAAAGTCATTCATACGAACTACAAACACCTGGTAATCAACCTTAACAAAATGCATCTAGAATATCCCCCGCATACCGGCATTCCGCACGGTCATGCAAAAAGCATACAATCAGGCCACTCTTTTAAATATGATGGTTGTGTACACCTCACAAACAGATCATATCTTTTAAAGCTGGCGGTTGTATACCTATTTCGAAGTACTAAAGCAGTTCAAATTCTCTAACTGGGGCTTGTTAGTGCCCATAGATCTATCTTTAGGATTCGCGTCAATTTGGGGCTCGGTTCCCAAATTCTCAGATTACCAGACTAAAAGGGGTGATATCCGGTGTACTCATAACTCATTCGTAGAATGTTTTTAAGTACTTGTGTCTATTTCGTCAAACATTTATAAAAGCATTTCATGTATTCGCAGTTCAAAATATATTTCAAAAGCATTTAACAAAACAGTTATAAAAACAGCTCATGTATTCTCAGTCCCAAAAATGTAAAGAGTAAAAGGGAATCAAATGAACTCACGATCATGTATTTTGTAGTAAAAATACATATGACGACATTGAACAATGCAGGGTTGGCCTTGGATTCACGAACCTATATCATTCGTATATTTATTAATACACATAATTGTAATCGGACAATTTCATATAGTATATTTACATACTTTTAAATATGATTACCATTTATATAGTTAATATTATATATATTAAAAATATCTAATTTGTTTTATATGAATATTTATATAAAATGTTAATATGATTAATACATACTTATATGTAACATTTCTATAAGTATATTTTTATATCAATAATAAAAATTGTGTTTGATTATAATGATAATATTAATAATAATACTAATAATAACAATTATTATAGTAGTAATAATAATGGTGTCTCTAAAAATAGTACTAATAATAATACTCCTAATATTTATCAAAATGATAATTTTTATAAAAATGTTACTTTTAATAATAATGATAATAATTTAAATAAATATAGTGCTTTTACTAAAATGATACTTTTCATACTAATTTTTAGCAATAATGATATTTATAATAATAATTGTAGTAATAAAAAATATTAGTTTTAATCATAATAATACGACTAATAATATCCTAAATGATGATACTAATAATAATAATACTAATTATAATGATAATATTAATAATAATAATACTTATAAAATACTAATAATAATGATAACAATATCTAACTTTATTAATGATAACATTAATCATAATATTAATGGTAGTAATAACTTTGATAATAATAATAATAATAATAATAATAATAATAATAATAATAATAATAATAATAATAATAATAACAACAACAACAACAACAATAATAATAATAATAATAATAATAATAATAATAATAATAATAATAATAATAATAATAATAATAATAATAATAATAATAATAGGAAACTACCTTAGGAAAGGGTTTCAAAAAAATTGTGCCTCATGCGAGACTCGAACCCCCGACCTCTCGAAAACCCTTCATCCCTCTAAACCATTGGGATGTTGCCCATTATCTGATTAATACCCCAATTCAATTTTTATTAACTCGTATTATTATCGGTTTATTTTACTCGCCTTCTTCCTCAAAACAAAACGATTAGAATCAATCAAATAATAATCAAAATGCTTTAAAACTTTAATTCAAACAAAATCAAACAGAATGGGTGAGTTCTTTATCAACAGAAATCGAAGATTTTATAAAAAAACACAGCAGGTGTGAAGAACACGTTTAAGAACATGAAATCGAATTCAACTTTCTAGGAAGTTTTAGATTACGACTTCTAAATGAAATAAGTTCCAAATCAGTTTAAGAAACTTTCTGGCTCATTAGTTTAACTTGAAACATCAAATTGATCACGAATTTCTCTAAGAACAGGAGGTTTGACTTTTTGAATTCATAGCTTTGACTCAAGAATTCGAGCTTGATAAGAAAAAGTGGACCTTGAAACTTTCCAGATAGTTTATTTGGAAGATTACTAACACAACGGCATTAACACATTTTGAAATTTAAAAAGAATTTGAAGTTTTTGAAAATTTAGAACAAGAACAGGGTAGCCGTCAGTTCTTGTGCTTTTCTGATTTAATTTGATTAAATTGGGTACTGTAAAAGGTATTTATGCTTTAATGGATAAATATTAGATCGGATTCATTCCCTTAACACTGAAGTTGATTGATTTATAATATCAATTTGGGTCGACAGAATGAATCCATTAGTACAGAAAAATTAATAAAATAAATAAAGATGAATACAATTTCTAACTGCTTTGTACTACCGATTAGGATGTGTAACAAATTAGGATTCAAACAAAAATCAGATACAGTTAGTTGATTATGATGTGGCACCGAATTTGATCCTTATATGCATAAATACGTACAATGAATTATTAATACAAAAAAATAAATATTAATTTATGTATAATATCAGTATATATATGCGTATATATTTATGCATCTGAATTTTTTTATATAGCGATTTATTTATATCTGTTTATATATATATATATATATATATATATATATATATATATATATATATATACATACATACATAATTTATGAGTTTTGATAATTAGCAATTATATTAATACCATTAATAATATTGTTAATAATTAATAATATTACTATAAATAATCATATTATTGATAAATAGATTAGTGAAATATATAATAAATAATAATATGATAATGATAATTTTATTAAATTTGATTAATAATAATAATAAAATGATAATATTAATCTTTTTCATGATACTAATAATAATACTACTTTTAATATAATGTTAATATTATTAATGATAGTGATAACATTAATAATGATATTAATAATACAACTTAAACATATCACACTTTATTTATACATATATTTTATATTAGAAGTAATATATTACTAATACACATATTTATATTAACATTAACAATAATAATAATAATGAAAGTAATGATATTAATATATTAATTATATTCAAACTTGTAATTTAATATAATACTATATTATTATTTATGCATTATTATATTATAAAATGACATTCATTGAATAGTTAATATTTATATATTTTATATATATTCTATAGATATAATATATAGATTCATAATAACATATATATATATATATATATATATATATATATATATATATATATATATATATATATATATATATATGTATATATATATTAACACTAACTTAATTATACTAAATATCATTTTACATTTTAAATTAAAGTATACTTTGTTAATTCAAAATATTATATATATATATATATATATATATATATATATATATATATATATATATATATATATATATATATATATATATATATATATATATATATATATATACTTATAATTATATTTATATATACATATTTATTTACAAACAAGTGTTCGTGAATCGTCGGCACAGTCAAAGGGTAATTGATTATATGAACACAGTTCAAAGTTTTTTTTTGAGATTTCAACATTACAGACTTTGCTTATCGTGTCAGATTTATATAAGATTAAGTTTAAATTTAGTCAGAAATTTTCGGGTCGTCACAGTACCTACCCGTTAAAGAAAATTCGTCCTCGAAATTTGATCGAGGTCGTCATGGCTAACAATAAAAATGTTTTCCTAACGAATATTAGCTGATAAATAGAGCTTTATTACTGTTGAGTAATATGGATAAAATAATTTGATTATTCGAAGAGTACGAGTGAAGTTATCACAAAAGTGTGAAATAAATGCAGATTTTGTCTTGTCTGGTGACGTAGTCACCGTTGATTTCTGGAATTCAAGGGATTTAAAGAAAATCTTCGAAATCTGAATAAAATTTGGTTCTTCGATAATTAAGGAAATTAGGATCTCTCTATTTAATGCGGAAATCTGCCTTGATTTCTTTGTCAGATATTTTGCTATAAATTAACTTCTTCCGTTCCATTACTTTTACCACTCTAATACTAAGTTTCCAAATTCAAAAGATTATGAAAATGCTTAATCCAGTTTTAATCCTTGTCCTTATCCTTACTATCACAACAATCATTCTCCTTTTTCAACTTTCACCAGAGGAATCTGTTTTCTTCTTCTTCGCCCTTGAGGTTATAGTGTTTTTAATTCTTCTGTGTCTTTATGTTGCGATAAACATTGATATACACGGTTTGTAATTTATGTGTTGTTATCGGGCTTTATATTCTCCTTCATATTTTGGAGTTTCATACTTTTATTTTCTCTTCTCGACTTTAAGTCAAGCGAATAACGGTCTAGAATTAGTAGGTATGTAGTTTCTACTGAACATGGCTAATGTTCTAGGATAGAAACTGTATTAGCACGATCTTGATTGGTTAAATTACCAGAATTCAAGAGAAAATACAGAACTATCAGAAAATTATGTTCTTGATATGTTTAGAGATTAAGTAGAATGTAAGAGTCGTGTAACATGGCACATGATGACGTTATCACCTATGAATCATCACGTTCCATTAGAAACTCAGCACGACTTACTGTAATATAATCACGTTGATCAAGTGTCATTATATTATACTAACTCATGCTTCAGTTCCCAACACTACTTCAGAATTCATTCATAATTTATACTTAGGTTTTACAGAAGTTTCCAATATAATGTAATACAGATAGCACGAAGAGGTATATAATTTCGAACGAGGATATTTATGAAAATATCTTCAGAAATATCGAAGATATTTATGATGATATTTTGGAATTTCTAAGTTCGAAAGTTGATGAAGAAAAATTTTCCGCAAGATTTTAACATGACTTCGGAGTAAGATATTCTCTAAAGATTTCATCGAATCCAGAATTACCTGGATTCTTTGAATATAGGGTTTGGTCCTTGTATTTGTCCTTAGTCTCCTTCATGGTTAGCTCAGTCTGTTTTTCAGTACCAAATTTTCTATCGATCGTTCCCAACATTCCATTCTTTATTATCAAACTTTTGGCCATTAGACCATCTACAATTTTGCTGCTTCCTCTGCATTTAATGCTACCATATCTGAATCATCGGTTATCAATCCGAGGTGGTTTCAAGAGAATTGTGTTTTTAGATGATTAAACGTTGATGTTAATATGGTGGAATATAAAAGGTTTCCCGGTAACAATAAAAGAGCACGCATATATATCAAAGTTATAATAAGGTTGTTTCGAACGAAAAGTCGAAGTTGATTTGCTGGAGCTATGACAAAATTTACTAATTTGGAGAGGGATTGTAAAATTATTTTAGGTAATAACAACGTCAAAGGAGCTATCACATGTACTTGTTAACGTTTACTCAGTTTCCGAGAGTTTTTCAGGTGCATACCCATATGCATAGGTTCTCCCTTTCGTAGATAACGTGTGGTTGGATCATCCTCTCGATTGAGGTGTTTTCAAGATTCGTGAAAGGCTTGAACGCAGATTGGAATTGTCAAAATACAAATGAGGTTTCAGATGAAATCAAGTGGCAAACTTGAAGAATTGTTTAGTTTCATATGTTATAATCAATATTTTAATTCATTTTAATTGTCCAATGTCATTAGTCCATAGTTAGGAGTCCACAATTAGTAGTTCAACAATTCATATATAGTTTAATATATAATATTCGAATTAATTAATACGTGTCGTGACCCGTTATATACATGTCTCAGACTCGATCACAACTCAAAGTATATATATTATTTAAGAATCAACCTCAACCCTGTATAGAGAACTTGAGCATTACAGCATATAGAGTGTCTATGGTTATTCCAAATAATATATATAGATGACGTCAATATGATATGTCAAAACACTGTATACGTGTCCCGATATTTAAAGTGCGTAAAATAAATAACAGAAATTAAATGACGATAAATAAAATTGCGAGAATTTAAATTGTGATAAATAAATTGCGATAAATAAATTGCGATAAAATAAAATGTAGTACGGAATTAACAGTTAGCTAGGAACAGTTAGCTAGGATTTTGTTAGCATGGATTCTTAACAAAATTCCTCATAGTTAATTTGCCTGTTTCTAACAAATTTTATTTTGTCAAATGTTTTCTTCATTATGTCACTTGTTGGACTCTGATAGATCAAAATCCAAATATGAAATTCAATGAAAATGGTTATTCTGCGGTGTACGGATACGTATATCGGTGTTTGTAAGTAGGATAGTAAATGACTGTTGAATCAGCTTCGAAGAATGTACAGTATAACTTATTAATATGAAATCTAAATATTCCTCGGGTGTTACCTACCCGTTAAAATATTTTCACCATTAACAGTTTCTACAAAAGAATTTTCAATTACAATCTTTATGAAGATATATATACATATATATTTTCTTCATATGTAATCGTGGATTTAATGAGTTAACATGATATTAAACTCATTTGCTTTTTGGTTTGAGCTAAAATAAGTAATCTCTAAAACTTTTAGAAACCACATATTCTTCGCAGAATATTTCTTCAATGAAGTTATGGATCAATACTTCATTGTTCATTGCTGTTGGTACTCCTTGGTATCTATGGTGAGTATGACGTTGATGCTCGTGGAACAGTTTATGATATTGAAGCATGGGTTGTGGATGTTGTTGGTGGTGGTAATGGTTCTGTTAGCGTTGCTGATGGTGGTACTGGTCATGCTGCTGGTGCTGCTGCTGGTGTTTGTAACCTTTGCACCATATTCTCCAAAGCCACTACCCGAGCGCGAAGCTCGTTGACTTCTTCTATTACACCGGGGTGATTGTCGGTTCGTACAAGCGGATAAATAAAATCTAGAATTTAGTATAGTATATAATCGTGACGAGATACTCTAGAAATGAGAGAGAAAATGGTGTTTCAGACAGGTTCGCCGGTAAGTGCTTCAGGTTCTTCGCCAAGAGGGGAATGTGGTGGATGGAAGGGATCACCTTCTTCCTGTCTCCAATGATTTAGTAGAATACGAACCCATCCCCAATTCATCCAGAATTGATGATGGCTGATTGGTTGATCCATTCCAGTCACACTGCTTTCGGAGCTCGAGTGATACTCCATATCGGAATCTGAAGGACTTGAACTAGTGGTGAGTTCCATTTCGTACGATTGAATAAAGAATTTTTCGATATGAAATGATTTTCGAATATTGGATGATATTCTAACTACATAGAATATCTATATCTCTATATATATATATATATATATATATATATATATATATATATATATATATATATATATATATATATATATATATATATATATATATATATATAGTACTAAAGATTTCGTAGACTATGGAAGAATTTACGGCATATGTCAGGCAAAGTTTACAGTAACGGATACGCTAAGATATGAATTAGCAGATAGCTTGTAGTGACCTAAACTTTTCCATGTTTATATATATTAATTGAGATTGATATTTACATGATTAAATGATTCCAACATGTTAAGCAATCAAACTTGTTAAGACCTGATTAATTGAAATATGTTTCATATAGACAATTGACCACCCAAGTTGACCGGTGATTCACGAACGTTAAAACTTGTAAAAACTATATGATGACATATATATGGATATATATATAGTTAACATGATACTATGATAAGTAAACATATCATTAAGTATATTAACAATGAACTACATATGTAAAAACAAGACTACTAACTTAATGATTTTTAAACGAGACATATATGTAACGATTATCGTTGTAAAGACATTTAATGTATATATATATCATATTAAGAGATATTCATACATGATAATATCATGATAATATAATAATTTAAAATCTCATTTGATATTATAAACATTGGGTTAACAACATTTAACAAGATCGTTAACCTAAAGGTTTCAAAACAACACTTACATGTAACGACTAACGATGACTTAACGACTCAGTTAAAATGTATATACATGTAGTGTTTTAATATGTATTTATACACTTTTGAAAGACTTCAATACACTTATCAAAATACTTCTACTTAACAAAAATACTTACAATTACATCCTCGTTCAGTTTCATCAACAATTCTACTCGTATGCACCCGTATTCGTACTCGTACAATACACAGCTTTTAGATGTATGTACTATTGGTACATACACTCCAATGATCAGCTCTTAGCAGCCCATGTGAGTCACCTAACACATGTGGGAACCATCATTTGGCAACTAGCATGAAATATCTCATAAAATTACAAAAATATGAGTAATCATTCATGACTTACTTACATGAAAACAAAATTACATATCCTTTATATCTAATCCATACACCAACGACCAAAAATACCTACAAACACTTTAATTCTTCAATTTTCTTCATCTAATTGATCTCTCTCAAGTTCTATCTTCAAGTTCTAAGTGTTCTTCATAAATTCTACAAGTTCTAGTTACATAAAATCAAGAATACTTTCAAGTTTGCTAGCTCACTTCCAATCTTGTAAGGTGATCATCCAACCTCAAGAAATCTTTGTTTCTTATAGTAGGTTATCATTCTAATACAAGGTAATAATAATATTCAAACGTTGGTTCAATTTCTATAACTATAACAATCTTATTTCAAGTGATGATCTTACTTGAACTTGTTTTCGTGTCATGATTCTGCTTCAAGAACTTCGAGCCATCCAAGGATCCGTTGAAGCTAGATCCATTTTTCTCTTTTCCAGTAGGTTTATCCAAGGAACTTAAGGTAGTAATGATGTTCATAACATCATTCGATTCATACATATAAAGCTATCTTATTCGAAGGTTTAAACTTGTAATCACTAGAACATAGTTTAGTTAATTCTAAACTTGTTCGCAAACAAAAGTTAATCCTTCTAACTTGACTTTTAAAATCAACTAAACACATGTTCTATATCAATATGATATTCTAACTTAATGATTTAAAACCTGGAAACACGAAAAACACCGTAAAACCGGATTTACGCCGTCGTAGTAACACCGCGGGCTGTTTTGGGTTAGTTAATTAAAAACTATGATAAAATTTGATTTAAAAGTTGTTATTCTGAGAAAATGATTTTTATTATGAACCTGAAACTATATCCAAAAATTATGGTTAAACTCAAAGTGGAAGTATGTTTTCTAAAATGGTCATCTAGATGTCGTTCTTTCGACTGAAATGACTACCTTTACAAAAATGACTTGTAACTTAATTTTCCGACTATAAACCTATACTTTTTCTGTTTAGATTCATAAAATAGAGTTCAATATGAAACCATAGCAATTTGATTCACTCAAAACGGATTTAAAATGAAGAAGTTATGGGTAAAACAAGATTGGATAATTTTTCTCATTTTAGCTACGTGAAAATTGGTAACAAATCTATTCCAACCATAACTTAATCAACTTGTATTGTATATTATGTAATCTTGAGATACCATAGACACGTATACAATGTTTCGACCTATCATGTCGACACATCTATATATATTTCGGAACAACCATAGACACTCTATATGTGAATGTTGGAGTTAGCTATACAGGGTTGAGGTTGATTCCAAAATATATATAGTTTGAGTTGTGATCAATACTGAGATACGTATACACTGGGTCGTGGATTGATTCAAGATAATATTTATCGATTTATTTCTGTACATCTAACTGTGGACAACTAGTTGTAGGTTACTAACGAGGACAGCTGACTTAATAAACTTAAAACATCAAAATATATTAAAAGTGTTGTAAATATATTTTGAACATACTTTGATATATATGTATATATTGTTATAGGTTCGTGAATCAACCAGTGGCCAAGTCTTACTTCCCGACTAAGTAAAAATCTGTGAAAGTGAGTTATAGTCCCACTTTTAAAATCTAATATTTTTGGGATGAGAATACATGCAGGTTTTATAAATGATTTACAAAATATACACAAGTACGTGAAACTACATTCTATGGTTGAATTATCGAAATCGAATATGCCCCTTTTTATTAAGTTTGGTAATCTAAGAATTAGGGAACAGACACCCTAATTGACGCGAATCCTAAAGATAGATCTATTGGGCCTAACAAACCCCATCCAAAGTACCGGATGCTTTAGTACTTCGAAATTTATATCATATCCGAAGGGTGTCCCGGAATGATGGGGATATTCTTATATATGCATCTTGTTAATGTCGGTTACCAGGTGTTCACCATATGAATGATTTTTATCTCTATGTATGGGATGTGTATTGAAATATGAAATCTTGTGGTCTATTATTATGATTTGATATATATAGGTTAAACCTATAACTCACCAACATTTTTGTTGACGTTTTAAGCATGTTTATTCTCAGGTGATTATTAAGAGCTTCCGTTGTCGCATACTTAAATAAGGATGAGATTTGGAGTCCATGCTTGTATGATATTGTGTAAAAACTGCATTCAAGAAACTTATTTTGTTGTAACATATTTGTATTGTAAACCATTATGTAATGGTCGTGTGTAAACAGGATATTTTAGATTATCATTATTTGATAATCTACGTAAAGCTTTTTAAACCTTTATTGATGAAATAAAGGTTATGGTTTGTTTTAAAATGAATGCAGTCTTTGAAAAACGTCTCATATAGAGGTCAAAACCTCGCAACGAAATCAATTAATATAGAACATTTTTAATCAATAAGAACGGGACATTTCAGTTGGTATCCGAGCGTTGGTCTTAGAGAACCAGAATTTTGCATTAGTGTGTCTTATCGAGTTTGTTAGGATGCATTAGTGAGTCTGGACTTCGACCGTGTTTACTTGAAAAATGATTGCTTAACAAATTTTGTTGGAAACTATATATTTTTAACATGTGAATATTATGTGATATATTAATCTCTTAATGCGTTTGATATTATTTGATAGATGTCTACCTCTAGAACAAGTCCCATTGACTCACCTAATAATAATGAAGAGTCAAATGTAAATTGGAATGATTCGTGGACTGATTCACAAGTTCCCGAAGAGGAACCGGAAGAAGAGTCGGAACCGGAAGAAGAATCGGAATCGGATGAAGAAATAGAACCGGTGGGGGAAATAATAAAACGGTTAAGTAAAAGAAAATCCTTAACTAACCGACCAAGGTTAATTATGGTCAATGGTGTTTCTGCCAAGGAAGCAAAATATTGGGAGGATTACCAATTCTCCGATGAATCGGATTCCGACGAGAATTCCGATGATGTTATAGAAATTACCCCAACTGAATTTAAAAAGGCAAAAGAAAATAATAAGGGAAAGGGCATAAAAATAGAGAAATCTAATTCCAACCCCGATGAACTTTATATGTATCGTCAACCCCCGAAGTCCTTAAGTTGTAACAATGACCCGGGAACCTCTAAACCACCAGGTTTTTCTAAACCAATGTGGAAAACGACGGCTCGTATTAGGGGAACATCATATATTCCTAGAAACTTGGCAAAACGAACTAAAACCGAAGAAGAAGAAACAAGCGAGTCGGAATAAGATAGTTGTATTCGTGTGGTGTAATATATGTAATATAGTGTGCTTATGCTTTATGATATATGTAAAAATTGCTTGTATTAATAAGTATTTTTTTTATGAATCTAACTCTTGTCTATTTTACAGTATAAAAACACAAAATGGATAGACAACCCAATATTTTAAGAGACCTACCCGGAGACATGATTGATGAAATCTTGTCTAGAGTCGGTCAGAATTCTTCGGCACAACTATTTAAGGCGAGATCAGTTTGTAAGACATTCGAAGAACGTTCCAAGAATGCCTTGGTTTATAAAAGGCTTTCGTTCGAAAGATGGGGGATATCACATTGGGAAATCCATAAGTTACGATGTGTTTACTTTGACGCATATATTGCGGGGAACCCAAATGCTATTTTACGTAATGGGTTAAGAAATTATTTTGACTCAATATATCCGAATATTGGACTTCGTGATTTAGAAAAAGCGGCTAACATGCAACATAAAGAAGCATGTTATGCTTACGGATTAGTAATGTTCGCTTCTCACCAAAGTGAGAACAAGAACATCGGGCTACAACTATTAAACAAAATGTTCCCACAAGTGACGGAGTCGGTAATTGGGGTAAGAAATGAGGTTTTTAGATTGTTACGGGACTGTTGGACATTACGTAACCCTCGTCCCTTTGACGACATTACAACACGCTGTCTTATCAACGGCCATAACGGTTATGTTCCACAAGACCAAGGATGGGAAGTAATCCTAGTAAAACCAGAATGCATGACTTGTTTCTGGACGTATGAATTACGTGTCTTTATTGCCTTTGCTGAACGACTTGTGTACTAGCTAGAATTATCTTCACAACCATCTTGTATCAAATTTATTGTGTGCTATATTTCATGCTATATGTAAAATAAGCGGTATTGTAAGTTTGTAAAATATTGTGTAAAAGTTTGAACGCGAAATATTATTATAATCAGTTTTTCATATAGAATTGTAGTAGTTGAATTGTATATTAGCTACTAAGTATGAACTTAACGGGTAGGTACTACCCGAATTTAAACTTATAAAACGCTAATATGAAGAAAAAGCTTTTATAAATGAGTTCATATTATGCTACGAAATACTATTAACTACTCTTAATATTATGTATGATTAACTTGTTCCATTTGACTATTTTGAAGGAAATGGCACCGACTACTCGACACACCGTGAATATGAATGAAGAGGAATTCCGTACTTTTCTAGCTTCAAACATAGCCGCAGTACAGGCTGCGCTACATACCAACAATAACCTTGGATCTAGCAGTACAGGAAATCGTGTAGGATGTACCTACAAAGAATTCACTGCCTGCAAACCTTTGGAATTTGATGGAACCGAAGGACCGATCGGATTGAAATGGTGGACCGAGAAGGTCGAATCGGTGTTTGCCATAAGTAAGTGTACTGAAGAGGACAAAGTGAAGTACGCTACGCATACCTTCACAGGTTCTGCGTTAACATGGTGGAATACCTATCTAGAGCAAGTGGGACAAGACGATGCGTACGCACTACCGTGGTCAGCATTCAAGCACTTGATGAACGAGAAGTACCGTCCCAGAACCGAGGTCAATAAGCTCAAGATAGAACTTAGAGGGTTATGAACCCAAGGATTTGATATTACCACGTACGAAACACGATTCACAGAATTGTGCCTATTGTGTCCGGGAGCATTCGAATATGAGGAAGAGAAGATCGACGCGTTTGCGAAAGGATTACCGGAAAGAATCCAAGAAGATATAAGTTCACACGAGCCCGCCTCCATACAACAGGCATGTAGAATGGCTCACAAACTAGTGAACCAGATTGAAGAAAGAATTAAAGAACAGACTGCTGAAGAGGCCAATGTGAAGCAAGTCAAAAGAAAGTGGGAGGAAAACGGTGATAAGAATCACCAATACAACAACAACAGCAATTAAAACAATAATCGCAACAATTATCCCAACAATCGCAACATCAATCGCAACTACAACAAATGGCCCAACAACAACAACAACAACAACAACATCAACAGCAACTACAACAATCATCCCAACAACAATAATAACCGCAACAACAACAACAATCATAAGCAGCTATGCCAAAGGTGTGAAAAGTATCACTCGGGGTTCTGCACCAAATTTTGAAACAAGTGTAAAAGAAATGGTCAAAGCGCGTCGAAGTGTGAGGTCTACGGACCAGGGGTTAATAGAACGAAAGGAACAAATAGTGTCGGAACGAGTAATGGCGGAGCAAGTAGTGTCGGAGCAAGTTATGCCAATGTAGTTTGTTATAAATGTGGAAAATCGGGCCACATTATTAGAAATTGCCCGAACCAGGAGAACACGAATGGACAAGGCCGCGGAAGAGTTTTCAATATTAATGCGGCAGAGGCACAGGAAGACCCGAAGCTTGTTACGGGTACGTTTCTTATTGACAATAAATCTGCTTACGTTTTATTTGATTCGGGTGCGGATATAAGCTATATGAGTAGAGATTTTTGTGCTAAATTAAGTTGTCCATTGACGCCTTTGGATAGTAAATTTTTACTCGAATTAGCAAATGGTAAATTAATTTCAGCAGATAATATATGTCGGAATCGAGAAATTAAACTGGTTAGCGAAACATTTAAGATTGATTTGATACCAGTAGAGTGAGGGAGTTTTGATGTGATAATCGGTATGGACTGGTTGAAAGAAGTGAAAGCAGAGATCGTTTGTTACAAAAATGCAATTCGCATTATACGAGAAAAAGGAAAACCCTTAATGGTGTACGGAGAAAAGGGCAACACGAAGCTACATCTTATTAGTAATTTGAAGGCACAAAAACTAATAAGAAAAGGTTGCTATGCTGTTCTAGCACACGTCGAGAAAGTACAAACTGAAGAAAAGAGCATCAATGATGTTCCCATTGCAAAAGAATTTCCCGATGTATTTCCGAAAGAATTACCGGGATTACCCCCACATCGATCCGTTGAATTTCAAATAGATCTTGTACCAGAAGCTGCACCAATAGCTCGTGCTCCTTACAGACTCGCACCCAGCGAGATGAAAGAACTACAAAGCCAATTACAAGAACTTTTAGAGCGTGGTTTCATTCGACCAAGCACATCACCGTGGGGAGCTCCTGTTTTGTTTGTCAAGAAGAAAGATGGTACATTCAGGTTGTGTATCGACTACCGAGAGTTGAACAAACTTACCATCAAGAACCGCTACCCACTACCAAGAATCGGCGACTTATTTGATCAACTACAAGGCTCGTCTATTTATTCAAAGATTGACTTACATTCCGGGTATAATCAAATGCGGGTGAAAGAAGATGATATTCCAAAGACTGCTTTCAGAACACGTTACGGTCATTACGAGTTTATGGTCATGCCGTTTGGTTTAACTAATGCACCAGCTGTGTTCATGGACCTTATGAACCGAGTGTGTGGACCATACCTTGACAAGTTTGTCATTGTTTTCATTGATGACATACTTATTTACTCAAAGAATGACCAAGAACACGGTGAACATTTGAGAAAGGTGTTAGAAGTATTGAGGAAGGAAGAATTGTACGCTAAGTTTTCAAAGTGTGCATTTTGGTTGGAAGAAGTTCAATTCCTCGGTCACATAGTGAACAAAGAAGGTATTAAGGTGGATCCGGCAAAGATAGAAACTGTTGAAAAGTGGGAAACCCCGAAAACTCCGAAACACATACGCCAGTTTTTAGGACTAGCTGGTTACTACAGAAGGTTCATCCAAGACTTTTCCAGAATAGCAAAACCCTTGACTGCATTAACGCATAAAGGGAAGAAATTTGAATGGAATGATGAACAAGAGAAAGCGTTTCAGTTATTGAAGAAAAAGCTAACTACGGCACCTATATTGTCATTGCCTGAAGGGAATGATGATTTTGTGATTTATTGTGACGCATCAAAGCAAGGTCTCGGTTGTGTATTAATGCAACGAACGAAGGTGATTGCTTATGCGTCTAGACAATTGAAGATTTACGAACAAAATTATACGACGCATGATTTGGAATTAGGCGCGGTTGTTTTTGCATTAAAGACTTGGAGGCACTACTTATATGGGGACAAAGTATTATATATACCGACCACAAAAGTCTTCAACACATATTTAATCAGAAACAACTGAATATGAGGCAGCGTAGGTGGATTGAATTGTTGAATGATTATGACTTTGAGATTTGTTACCACCCGGGGAAGGAAAATGTGGTAGCCGATGCCTTGAGCAGGAAGGACAGAGAACCCATTCGAGTAAAATCTATGAATATAATGATTTATAATAACCTTACTACTCAAATAAAGGAGGCGCAACAAGGAGTTTTAAAAGAGGGAAATTTAAAGGATGAAATACCCAAAGGATCGGAGAAGCATCTTAATATTCGGGAAGACGGAACCCGGTATAGGGCTGAAAGGATTTGGGTACCAAAATTTGGAGATATGAGAGAAATGGTACTTAGAAAAGCTCATAAAACCAGATACTCAATACATCCTGGAACGGGGAAGATGTACAAGGATCTCAAGAAACATTTTTGGTGGCCGGGTATGAAAGCCGATGTTGCTAAATATGTAGGAGAATGTTTGACGTGTTCTAAGGTCAAAGCTGAGCATCAGAAACCATCAGGTCTACTTCAACAACCCGAAATTCTGGAATGGAAATGGGAAAACATTACCATGGATTTCATCACTAAATTTCCAAGGACTGCAAGTGGTTTTGATACTATTTGGGTAATAGTTGATCGTCTCACCAAATCAGCACACTTCCTGCCAATAAGAGAAGATGACAAGATGGAGAAGTTAGCACGACTGTATTTGAAGGAAGTCGTCTCTAGACATGGAATACCAATCTCTATTATCTCTGATAGGGATGGCAGATTTATTTCAAGATTCTGGCAGACATTACAGCAATCATTAGGAACTCGTCTAGACATGAGTACTGCCTATCATCCACAAACTGATGGGCAGAGCGAAAGGACGATACAAACGCTTGAAGACATGCTACGAGCATGTGTTATTGATTTCAGAAACAGTTGGGATCGACATCTACCGTTAGCAGAATTTTTCTACAACAACAGCTACCATTCAAGCATTGAGATGGCGCCGTTTGAAGCACTTTATGGTAGAAAGTGCAGGTCTCCGATTTGTTGGAGTGAAGTGGGGGATAGACAGATTACGGGTCCGGAGATTATACAAGAAACTACCGAGAAGATCATCCAAATTCAACAACGGTTGAAAACAGCCCAAAGTCGACAAAAGAGCTACGCTGACATTAAAAGAAAAGATATAGAATTTGAAATTGGAGAGATGGTCATGCTTAAAGTTGCACCTTGGAAAGGCGTTGTTCGATTTGGTAAATGAGGGAAATTAAATCCAAGGTATATTGGACCATTCAAGATTATTGATCGTGTCAGACCAGTAGCTTACCGACTTGAGTTACCTCAACAACTCGCGGCTGTACATAACACTTTCCACGTCTTGAATTTGAAGAAATGTTTTGCTAAAGAAGATCTCACTATTCCGTTAGATGAAATCCAAATCAACGAAAAACTTCAATTCATCGAAGAACCCGTCGAAATAATGGATCGTGAGGTTAAAAGACTTAAGCAAAACAAGATACCAATTGTTAAGGTTCGATGGAATGCTCATAGAGGACCCGAGTTCACCTGGGAGCGTGAAGATCAGATGAAGAAGAAATACCCGCATCTATTTCCAGAAGATTCGTCAACACCTTCAACAGCTTAAAATTTCGGGACGAAATTTATTTAACGGGTAGGTACTGTAGTGACCCAAACTTTTCCATGTTTATATATATTAATTGAGATTGATATTTACATGATTAAATGTTTCCAACATGTTAAGCAATCAAACTTGTTAAGACTTGATTAATTGAAATATGTTTCATATAGACAATTGACCACCCAAGTTGACCGGTGATTCACGAACGTTAAAATTTGTAAAAACTATATGATGACATATATATGGATATATATATATATATATAGTTAACATGATACTATGATAAGTAAACATATCATTAAGTATATTAACAATGAACTACATATGTAAAAACAAGACTACTAACTTAATGATTTTTAAACGAGACATATATGTAACGATTATCGTTGTAAAGACATTTAATGTATATATATATATATATATCATATTAAGAGATATTCATACATGATAATATCATGATAATATAATAATTTAAAATCTCATATATCATATTATAAACATTGGGTTAACAACATTTAACAAGATCGTTAACCTAAAGGTTTCAAAACAACACTTACATGTAACGACTAACGATGACTTAACGACTCAGTTAAAATGTATATACATGTAGTGTTTTAATATGTATTTATACACTTCTGAAATACTTCAATACACTTATCAAAATACTTTTACTTAACAAAAATACTTACAATTAAATCCTCGTTCAGTTTCATCAACAATTCTACTCGTATGCACCCGTATTCGTACTCGTACAATACACAGCTTTTAGATGTATGTACTATTGGTATATACACTCCAATGATCAGCTCTTAGCAGCCCATGTGAGTCACCTAACACATGTGGGAACCATCATTTGGCAACTAGCATGAAATATCTCATAAAATTACAAAAATATGAGTAATCATTCATGACTTATTTACATGAAAACAAAATTACATATCCTTTATATCTAATCCATACACCAACGACCAAAAATACCTACAAACACTTTAATTCTTCAATTTTCTTCATCTAATTGATCTCTCTCAAGTTCTATCTTCAAGTTCTAAGTGTTCTTCATAAATTCTACAAGTTCTAGTTACATAAAATCAAGAATACTTTCAAGTTTGCTAGCTCACTTCCAATCTTGTAAGGTGATCATCCAACCTCAAGAAATCTTTGTTTCTTACAGTAGGTTATCATTCTAATACAAGGTAATAATCATATTCAGACTTTGATTCAATTTCTATAACTATAACAATCTTATTTCAAGTGATGATCTTACTTGAACTTGTTTTCGTGTCATGATTCTGCTTCAAGAACTTCGAGCCATCCAAGGATCCGTTGAAGCTAGATCCATTTTTCTCTTTTCCAGTAGGTTTATCCAAGGAACTTAAGGTAGTAATGATGTTCATAACATTATTCGATTCATACATATAAAGCTATCTTATTCGAAGGTTTAAACTTGTAATCACTAGAACATAGTTTAGTTAATTCTAAACTTGTTCGCAAACAAAAGTTAATCCTTCTAACTTGACTTTTAAAATCAACTAAACACATGTTCTATATCAATATTATATTCTAACTTAATGATTTAAAACCTGGAAACACGAAAAACACCGTAAAACCGGATTTACGCCGTCGTAGTAACACCGCGGGCTGTTTTGGTTAGTTAATTAAAAACTATGATAAACTTTGATTTAAAAGTTGTTATTTTGAGAAAATAATTTTTATTATGAACATAAAACTATATCCAAAAATTATAGTTAAACTCAAAGTGGAAGTATGTTTTCTAAAATGGTCATCTAGACGTCGTTCTTTCGACTGAAATGACTACCTTTACAAAAACGACTTGTAACTTATTTTTCCGACTATAAACCTATACTTTTTCTATTTAGATTCATAAAATAGAGTTCAATATGAAACAATAGCAATTTGATTCACTCAAAACGGATTTAAAATGAAGAAGTTATGGGTAAAACAAGATTGGATAATTTTTCTCATTTTAGCTACGTGAAAATTGGTAACAAATCTATTCCAACCATAACTTAATCAACTTGTATTGTATATTATGTAATCTTGAGATACCATAGACACGTATACAATGTTTCGACCTATCATGTCGACACATCTATATATATTTCGGAACAACCATAGACACTCTATATGTGAATGTTGGAGTTAGCTATACAGGGTTGAGGTTGATTCCAAAATATATATAGTTTGAGTTGTGATCAATACTGAGATACGTATACACTGGGTCGTGGATTGATTCAAGATAATATTTATCGATTTATTTCTGTACATCTAACTGTGGACAACTAGTTGTAGGTTACTAACGAGGACAGCTGACTTAATAAACTTAAAACATCAAAATATATTAAAAGTGTTGTAAATATATTTTGAACATACTTTGATATATATGTATATATTGTTATAGGTTCGTGAATCAACCAGTGGCCAAGTCTTACTTCCCGACGAAGTAAAAATCTGTGAAAGTGAGTTATAGTCCCACTTTTAAAATCTAATATTTTTGGGATGAGAATACATGCAGGTTTTATAAATGATTTACAAAATAGACACAAGTACGTGAAACTACATTCTATGGTTGAATTATCGAAATCGAATATGCCCCTTTTTATTAAGTCTGGTAATCTAAGAATTAGGGAACAGACACCCTAATTGACGCGAATCCTAAAGATAGATCTATTGGGCCTAACAAACCCCATCCAAAGTACCGGATGCTTTAGTACTTCGAAATTTATATCATATCCGAAGGGTGTCCCGGAATGATGGGAATATTCTTATATATGCATCTTGTTAATGTCGGTTACCAGGTGTTCACCATATGAATGATTTTTATCTCTATGTATGGGATGTGTATTGAAATATGAAATCTTGTGGTCTATTATTATGATTTGATATATATAGGTTAAACCTATAACTCACCAACATTTTTGTTGACGTTTTAAGCATGTTTATTCTCAGGTGATTATTAAGAGCTTCTGTTGTCGTATACTTAAATAAGGACGAGATTTGGAGTCCATACTTGTATGATATTGTGTAAAAACTGCATTCAAGAAACTTATTTTGTTGTAACATATTTGTATTGTAAACTATTATGTAATGGTCGTGTGTAAACAGGATATTTTAGATTATCATTATTTGATAATCTACGTAAAGCTTTTTAAACCTTTATTGATGAAATAAAGGTTATGGTTTGTTTTAAAATGAATGCAGTCTTTGAAAAACGTCTCATATAGAGGTCAAAACCTCGCAACGAAATCAATTAATATGGAACGTTTTTAATCAATAAGAACGGGACATTTCATAGCTAAGATATGAATTTATCTCTACACTATTCATGCAATCAATGCAGTAAGATGTGTCTAGACTAAAGATGGTAAGCAGATAATTTTCGACAAGAATTGATAAGCAAAACCTTTTGACATGCAGACACGGTCGAAGTCCAGACTCACTAATGCATCCTAACGACTATCAGTTAGACACACTAATGCAGACCTGGTTCGCTAAGACCACCGCTTTGTTACCAACTTTAATGACCCGTCCTAATCCATCTGGACGAATTCATTACATTTGGTTACATCGTGAGGTACTTGACCTCTATATGATACATTTTACAAACATTGCATTCGTTTTTAAAAGACAAACTTTCATTACATCGAAAGTTGACGGCATGCCTACCATTTCATAATATAACCAGCTATAATTGACTTAAAAATAATCTTGATGAACTCAACGACTCGAATGCAACGTCTTTTGAAATATGTCATGAATGACTCCAAGTAATATCTCTAAAATGAGCAAATGCACAGTGAAAGATTTCTTTCATACCTGAGAATAAACATGCTTTCAAGTGTCAACCAAAAGGTTGGTGAGTTCATAGGGTTATCGTAAACAATAAAATTCATCATTTTAATAGACCACAAGATTTAAATACAGTACACCTATCTTGTGTACAAAACCATATTTCATAATGCTTAGCAGAGTAGGTTCGTATCCTTTTCTCCCCCGTAGGTTGCCTCGCGATTTTTTTAATAAACGTACACATATCTCGTGCATAAAAACTAATACACATAACCTGTGTATAAAAGTCATTCATACGAACTACAAACACCTGGTAATCGACCTTAACAAAATGCATCTAGAATATCCCCCGTATACCGACATTCCGCACGGTCATGCAAAAAGCATACAATCATGCCACTCTTTTAAATATGATAGTTGTGTACACCTCACAAACAGATCATATCTTTTAAAGCTGGCGGTTGTATACCTATTTCAAAGTACTAAAGCAGTTCAAATTCTATGACTGGGGCTTGTTAGTGCCCATAGATCTATCTTTAGGATTCACGTCAATTTGGGGCTCGGTTCCTAAATTCTCAGATTACCAGACTAAAAGGGGTGATATCCGGTGTACTCATAACTCATTCGTAGAATGTTTTTAAGTACTTGTGTCTATTTCGTCAAACATTTATAAAAGCATTTCATGTATTCGCAGTTCAAAATATATTTCAAAAGCATTTAACAAAACAGTTATAAAAACATCGATGTATTCTCAGTCCCAAAAATGTAAAGAGTAAAAGGGAATCAAATGAACTCACGATGATGTATTTTATAGTAAAAATACATATGACAACATTGAACAATGCAGGGTTGGCCTTGGATTCATGAACCTATATCATTCGTATATTTATTAATACACATAATTGTAATCGGACAATTTCATATAGTATATTTACATACTTTTAAAAATGATTAGCATTTATATAGTTAATATTATATATATTAAAAATATCTAATTTGTTTTATATGAATATTTATATAAAATGTTAATATGATTAATACATACTTATATGTAACATTTCTATAAGTATATTTTATATCAATAATAAAAATTGTGTTTGATTATAATGATAATATTAATAATAATACTAATAATAACAATTATTATAGTAGTAATAATAATGGTGTCTCTAAAAATAGTACTAATAATAATACTCCTAATATTTATCAAAATGATAATTTTTATAAAAATGTTACTTTTAATAATAATGATAATAATTTTAATAAATATAGTGCTTTTACTAAAATGATACTTTTCATACTAATTTTTAGCAATAATGATAACTATAATAATAATAGTAATAAAAAATATTGGTTTTAATCATAATAATACGACTAATAATATCCTAAATGATGATACTAATAATAATAATACTAATTATAATGATAATATTAATAATAATAATACTTATAAAATACTAATAATAATGATAACAATATCTAACTTTATTAATGATAACATTAATCATAATATTAATGGTAGTAATAACTTTGATTAGCATATTAATAACAATAATAATAATAATAATAATAATAATAATAATAATAATAATAATAATAATAATAATAATAATAATAATAATAATAACAATAACAATAATAATAATAATAATAATAATAATAATAATAATAATAATAATAATAATAATAATAATAATAATAATAATAATAATAATAATAATAATAGGAAACTACCTTAGGAAAGGGTTTCAAAAAAATTGTCGAACCCCCGACCTCTCGAAAACCCGTCATCCCTCTAAACCGTTGGGCTGTTGCCCATTATCTGATTAATACCCCAATTCAATTTTTATTAACTCGTATTATTATCGGTTTATTTTACTCGCCTTCTTCCTCAAAACAAAACGATTAGAATCAATCAAATAATAATCAAAATGCTTTAATACTTTAATTCAAACAAAATCAAACGGAATGGGTGAGTTCTTTATCAACAGAAATCGAAGATTTTATAAAAAAACACAGCAGGTATGAAGAACACGTTTAAGAACATGAAATCGAATTCGACTTTATAGGAAGTTTTAGATTACGACTTCTAAATGAAATAAGTTCCAAATCAGTTTAAGAAACATTCTGGGTCATTAGTTTAACTTGAAACATCAAACTGATCACGAATTTCTCTAAGAACAGGAGGTTTGACCTTTTGAATTCATATCTTTGACTCAAAAATTCGAGCTTGATAAGAAAAAGTGGACCTTGAAACTTTCCAGATAGTTTATTTGGAAGATTACTAATACAACAGCATTAACACATTTTGAAATTTAATAAGAATTCGAAGTTTTTGAAAATTTAGAACAAGAACAGGGTAGCCGTCGGTTCTTGTGCTTTTCTGATTCTATTTGATTAAATTGGGTACTGTAAAAGGTATTTGTGCTTTAGTGGATAAATATTAGATCAGATTCATTCCCTTAACACTGAAGTTGATTGATTTATAATATCAATTTGGGTCGACAGAATGAATCCATTAGTACAGAAAAATTAATAAAATAAATAAAGATGAATACAATTTCTAACTGCTTTGTACTACCGATTAGGATGTGTAACAAATTAAGATTCAAACAAAAATCAGATATAGTTAGTTGATTGTGATGTGGCACCGAATTTGATCCTTATATGCATAAATACGTACAATGAATTATTAATACAAAAAAATAAATACTGATTTATGTATAATATCAGTATATATATGCGTATATATTTATGTATCTAAATTTTTTTATATAGCGATTTATTTATATCTGTTAATATATATATATATATATATATATATATATATATATATATACATAATTTATGAGTTTTGATAATTAGCAATTATATTAATACCATTAATAATATTGTTAATAATTAATAATATTACTATAAATAATCATATTATTCATAAATAGATTAGTGAAATATATAATAAATAATAATATGATAATGATAATTTTAATAAATTTAATTAATAATAATAATAATAAAATGATAATATTAATCTTTTTCATGATAATAATAATAATACTAGTTATAATATAATGTTAATATTATTAATGATAGTGATAACATTAATAATGATATTAATAATACAATTTAAAAATATCACACTTTATTTATACATATATTTTATATTAGAAGTAATATATTACTAATACACATATTTATATTAACATTAACAATAATAATAATAATAATAAAAGTAATGATATTAATATATTAATTATATTCAAACTTGTAATTTAATATAATAATATATTATTATTTATGTATTATTATATTATAAAATGACATTTATTGAATAGTTAATATTTATATATTTTATATATATTCTATAGATATAATATATAGATTCATAAGAACATATATATATATATATATATATATATATATATATATATATATATATATATATATATATATATATATATATATATATATATATATATATTAACAGTAACTTAATTATACTAAATATCATTTTACATTTTAAATTAAAGTATACTTTATTAATTCAAAATATTATATATATATATATATATATATATATATATATATATATTTATATATAGATATATATATATATATATATATATATATATACCTATAATTATATTTATATATACATATTTATTTATAAACAAGTGTTCGTGAATCGTCGGCACAGTCAAAGGGTAATTGATTATATGAACACAGTTCAAAGTTTTTTTTTGAGATTTCAACATTACGGACTTTGCTTATCGTGTCAGATTTATATAAGATTAAGTTTAAATTTAGTCGGAAATTTCCGGGTCATCACAGTACCTACCCGTTAAAGAAATTTCGTCCCCGAAATTTGATCGAGGTCGTCATGGCTAACAATAAAAATGTTTTTCTGACGAATATTAGCTGATAAATAGAGATTTATTACTGTTGAGTAATATGGATAAAATAATTTGATTATTCAAAGAGTACGAGTGTAGTTATCACAAAAGTGTGAAATAAATGCAGATTTTGTCTTGTCTGGTGATGTAGTCACGGTTGATTTCTGGAATTCAAGGGATTTAAAGAAAACTTCGAAATCTGAATAAAATTTGGTTCTTCGATAATTAAGGAAATTAGGATCTCTCTATTTAATGCGGAAATCTGCCTTGATTTCTTCGTCAGATATTTCGCTATAAATTAACTTCTTCCGTTCCATTACTTTTACCACTCTTATACTAAGTTTCCAAATTCAAAAGATTATGAAAATGCTTAATCCAGTTTTAATCTTTGTCCTTATCCTTACTATCACAACAATCATTCTCCTTTTCCAACTTTCACCAGAGGAATCTGTTTTCTTCTTCTTCGCCCTTGGGGTTATAGTGTTTTAATTCTCCCGTGTCTTTATATTGTGATAAACATTGATATACATGGTTTGTAATTTATGTGTTGTTATCGGGCTTTATATTCTCCTTCATATTTCGGAGTTTCATACTTTTGTTTTCTCTTCCCGACTATAAGTCAAGCGAATAACGGTCTAAAATTAGTAGGTATGTATTTTCGACTGAACATGGCTAATGTTCTAGGACAGAAACTGTATTAGCATGATCTTGATTGGTTAAATTACCAGAATTCAAGAGAAAAGATAGAACTATCAGGAAATTATGTTCTTGATATGTTTAGAGATTAAGTAGAATGTAAGAGTCGTGTAACATGGCACATGATGATGTTATCACCTGTGAATCATCACGTTCCATAAGAAACTCAGCATGACTTATTGTAATATAATCACGTTGATCAAGTGTCATTATATTATACTAACTCATGCTTCAGTTCCCAACACTACTTCAGAATTCATTCGTAATTTATACTTAGGTTTTAAAGAAGTTTCCAATATAATGTAATACAGATAGCACGAAGAGGTATATAATTTCGGATGAGGATATTTATGAAAATATCTTCAGAAATATCGAAGATATTTATGATGATATTTTGGAATGTCTAAGTTCGAAAGTTGATGAAGAAAAATTTTCTGCAAGATTTTAACATGACTTCGGAGCAAGATATTCTCTAAAGATTTCATCGGATCTAGAATTACTTGGATTCTTTGAATATAGGGTTTGGTCCTTGTATTTGTCCTTGGTCTCCTACATGGTTAGCTCAATCTGTTTTTCAGTACCAAATTTTCTATTGAGCGTTCCCAACATTCCATTCTTTATTATCAAACTTTTGGCCATCTAGACCATCTACAATTTTGTTGTTTCCTCTGCATTTAATGCTACCATATCTGAATCATCGGTTATCAATCCGAGGTGGTTTCAAGAGAATTGTGTTTTTAGATGATTAAACGTTGATGTTAATATGGTGGAATATAAAAGGTTCCCCGGCAACAATAAAAGAGCACGCATATATATCAAAGTTATAATAAGGTTGTTTTGAACGAAAAGTCGAAGTTGATTTGCTGGAACTATGACAAAATTTACTAATTTGGAGAGGGATTGTAAAATTATTTTCGGTAATAACAACGCCAAAGGAGCTATCACAGGTACTTGTTAACGTTTACTCAGTTTTCGAGAGTTTTTCAGGTGCATACCCATATGCAATGGTTCTCCCTTTCGTAGATAACGTGTGGTTGGATCATCCTCTCGATTGAGGTGTTTTCAAGATTCGTGAAAGGCTTGAACAGAGATTGGAATTGTCAAGATACAAATGAGGTTTAAGATGAAATCAAGTGGTAAACTTAAAGAATTGTCTAGTTTCATATGTTATAATCAATATTTTAATTCATTTTAATTATCCAATGTCATTAGTCCATAGTTAGGAGTCCACAATTAGTAGTTCAACAATTCATATATAGTTTAATATATAATATTCGAATTAATTAATACGTGTCGTGACCCGTTATATACATGTCTCAGACTCGATCACAACTCAAAGTATATATATTATTTTAGAATTAACCTCAACCCTATATAGAGAACTCGAGCATTACAGCATATAGAGTGTCTATGGTTATTCCAAATAATATATATAGATGACGTCAATATGATATGTCAAAACATTGTATACGTGTCCCGATATTTAAAGTGCGTAAAATAAATAACAGAAATTAAATGACGATAAATAAAATTGCGAGAATTTAAATTGCGATAAATAAATTGCGATAATTAAATTGCGATAAATAAATTGCGATAAAATAAAATGTAATACGGAATTAACAGTTAGCTAGGAACAGTTAGCTAGGATTTTGTTAGTGTGGATTATTAACTAAATTCTTCATAGTTAATTTGTCAAATATTTTCTTCATTATGCCACTTGTTGGACTTTGATAGATCAAAATTCAAATATGAAATTGAATGAAAATGGTTATTCTGCGGTGAACGGATACGTATATCGGTGGTTGTAAGTAGGATAGTAAATGACTGTTGAATCAGCTTCGAAGAATGTACAGCATAACTTATTAATGTGAAATCTAAATATTCCTCGGGTGTTACCTACCCGTTAAAATATTTTCACCATTAACAGTTTGTACAAAAGAATTTTCAATTACAATCTTTATGAAGATATATATACATATATATTTTCTTCAGATGTAATCGTGGATTTAATGAGTTAACATGATATTAAACTCATTTGCTTTTTGGTTTGAGCTAAAATAAGTAATCTCTAAAACTTTTAGAAACCACATATTCTTCGCAGAATATTTCTTCAATGAAGTTATGGATCAATACTTCATCGTTCATTACTGTTGGTACTCCTTGGTATCTATGGTGAGTATGACGTTGATGCTCGTGGAACAGTTTATGATATTGAAGCATGGGTTGTGGATGTTGTTGGTGGTGGTAATGGTTCTGTTGGCGTTGCTGATTGATGTGCGTAGAGGTGTATACAAAATAGTTATATTTTTACAAGGAAATACTATTAAATACGATACAATTTTACACAAGATATTTATTTATTTATAGAATGGATATACCTAAACCTTGCTACAACACTTATAGGCAGTGTACCTAATCGTACAGTAGTGTAGTTTTTAGTAAGTCCGGTTCGTCCACAGGGAACTCGCCAAGTTTAACGCTATATTTTTTAACTTATAATTGTAAAAATACAAAAATATATATAAGTAGTATTATTATTATAAAAGGGGGTTTTTACCGTTTAATGACCGGTTTGTCGATTTTAAAACTTTAGTCGCAGTTAAAACCTTATGTAAAATATTAAAAATAAATATAACTTAATTTTAAAGCGTAACGTAAATGACAATAATTAAATTGCGATAAATAAAAGTGCGATAAATAAAATTGCGATAATTAAAGAGTACGCTAATTAAAAGTGCAATTAAATAAAATAACAGTAAATAAAAGTGCGATAATTAAAAGTGCAATTAAATATGAAATAAAGGAATTATGCTTATTTAAACTTCCGTAATCATGATGTTTGATGTGTTGATTTTAGTTTATTACCATGGGTTATTGATAGTGCTCCAAATGAACATATATTTAGTAGCAATATCCTCCCAATATGTAAATTATTTAGTTGTAATTGTCCTATTTTAAGTTGTAATCATTTATATTAAATAAGTGCGAAGATAAAAGGCGAAAACGACGATTTGAAGACGCAAATGACCAAAAAGCTCAAATGTACAAGATACAATCCAAGTGGTTTAATTTATTGATAAGAAACGTCTAAAAATGACAAAAGTACAAGTTGCGGAACGCAAAGTACAAGATATTAAATTATACGAAAAGACGTTCGAAAATCCGGAACCGGGACATGAGTCAACTCTCAACGCGCGACGCAACGGTGCAAAAATTACAAGTCAACTATGCACATAAATAAAATATAATATTTAAATAATTCTTAAAATTATTTATATATTATATTATTATTTAATTACGTCGACAAGCTAAGATCCAAAAAATTGTGAGCTGAAAAATCAAACTCCACGACTCGTGGATTTTGAAGGCCAAAAACTCCACGACTCGCGGAGCAGCCAGATTCCAAAATGCCTATAAAAGGCTACGAGCTTCTGCAGTTTTAAAAAAAAATATATATACATAATAATAATAATACTCCGTAGTATAATATAAATAAATATATATATATAATATATATATATATATATATATATATATATATATATATATATATATATATATATATATATATATATATATATATATATATAGTATAGATTAGTGTTATATTAGATTAGTTTGGGTTATGTAAAAGTTATTTTTACGGGTTTTAAAGTCGGAGCTCTGTTCGTGTACTACTACGCGATAAATAATCAATGTAAGCTATGTTCTCCTTTTTAAATTAATGTCTCATACTTAAGTTATTATTATGCTTATTTGAGCCGAAGTAATCATGATGTTGAGCTAAATATTAAAGACGGGGTAATTGGGTTTTGTACCATAATTGGGGTTTGGACAAAAGAAGGACACTTGTGGAAATTAGACTATGGGCTATTAATGTGCTTTATATTAAATTAACGATACCTCGTTAATTTAATATAAAGGTTATGATTTGACGTATCTATATATAACCACATACGCTTAATCGGACACGATGGACGGGATATTTATAAGTACGAATTATTGTTCATTTGACCGGACACGGGGATGGATTAATAGTCAATGGACTCATTAAAACAGGGGTGGATTACATTCAAGGGTAATTGGTGTAATTGTTAACAAAGTATTAAAACCTTGGTTTACACACAGTCGATAACCTGGTGTATTCATTAAGCAAAGTATTAAGACCTTGTTACAGTTCGAATCCCCAGTTAGTTGGAATATTTGACTTCGGGTATAAGGTTAAATTTGCCGAGCAGTTTATAATTATGACCGATGAACTATTATGGACAAAAACCAGATAGGTTTCAAATACATCCAGGACAAAGGACAATTAACCCAGGACAATAAACTAAAAATCAACACGTCAAACATCATGATTACGGAAGTTTAAATAAGCATAATATATTTTATTTCATATTTCCTCGTACTTTTATTTATTGTCATTTTAATTATTGTTATTTATTTTATATTGTTAGTTAAATATCGTCATTTACTTTACGCTTCGTTTAAAATATAAAATCGACAAACCGGTCATTAAACGGTAAAACCCCCTTTTATATATTATTAATATAATATATTTTGTACGAATATAATTATTTAAAATATAGTGTGAAATAAGCCCGCTCCCTGTGGAACGAACCGGACTTACTAAAAACTATACTACTCTACGATTAGGTACACTGCCTATAGTGTTATAGCAAGGTTTAGGTATATCCCATTTATAAATAAATAATTAAAACTTGTGTAAATTATAACGTATTTCGTAGTAAAATATAGTACTATCACGTACCCCCACGCTACCACATCAAGTTTTTGGCACCGCTGCCGGGGACTCGGTGAAACGCTATATTTTTAATTTATTTTTGTATAAATATATTTATATATATTTTTAGAAAAACAATATAAAATTTTAAAAAAAAAACACGTTTTTCAAACTCCACGACTCGCGGAGTTTGCAGGCTTAAAACTCCACGACTCGCGGAGCCGCCCTGACCAGCCTGACCAGAAACCCTATTTCGCATTAATTACGGGGTATTATTAATTATTATTATTATTTAACCCTAATTACTTTATTATTATTATTATTATTATTTAGTTTAAGTTTTTAAATTAATTAGTTATAATTAATTATATTTAGTTTTAATATATAAAAAATTAATACTTTTATAAAATATAAAAATAAAAATATAAAAATAATATTTTTTATAAAAATAAGTAATTTTATCACTTTTTATAATTTGTATCCTTTTATTTAGTGTAATCGTAATATTTTGTATATTTTTCGTTCGCAATTAGTTTTAAAATTAGTTTTTCCGTAGTTATTTTATATGTATAGATTCTTAGGCTTTGCCGTAAAATCCCTTAAGTGCTATTTCTTTAGACTAAGATTTAGGTGCTTTAGAATTTTGCGACGATTTTAAAATTTTAGTGCCTTTTAAGTCACGACTCGCTACTTTCTTATTTTTATTTTTCGACGTTTTTCGACGCGCATTCTTTTTCTTTCTTATTTCTCGACGCTTTAGTTTTTAGGACTTAGAAATTTTCTCTACTTCTTCTCTAATAAATCCAAATGAAAAATTATTATAAGTGGTTAAATTGGTAGACTTCCAAATTTTCTGCTTCGTAGTAATAGTTGGATTTGTTAGTGGCTGAGTTGTGAGCTTCCGATTTAAAGGGTTCTGGCTCCCTGCTGCATCTATTGGCTATTCGAAACGTGGGCAAAAGCAGAAAAGTCTATTAATTTGATAAGTTATATAATTTTTATTTTTTTTTATAACTAATAGGATAATTAAGTAAATGCACCACATTGTAGCTAAAATTTGGTAATAAGCGCATTATGGAAAATCTCGAGAATATTTTGGAAACTCTTTATGACATCCGAAATCAATTTAATCAATACTCTCAAACGGGTGTTGATGACAATTCGCTCAGTCAATCTTGGATCACGAACGACGAAACAATAACTGGTTGTGAAATCTGTGGAGATTATCACTCAACATGGGAATGTTATTATTACGTTCCTATGGAAAATTACGCACCCACGGAACCTGAATGGAATGATTATGAAGAATACAATTCAAATTGGGATTATTCCCAAGAATATTTCCAAACTCAACAACCAGTCGACGAGGAAAATTACGTGTCTGAAAATTTATTAGACAATATGAAAATCAAACTCGAAGAACTCAATGCTCAAAATGAACAAATGAGAGAGTTTGTAAATCGACAAGCTGAAACTCTATCAGACTACACACCTGTTGATCTGAGGAGTCGTGTGCAAGAAAATCTCATATCATCGAATTTTGATGAATTCGAGAACTCCGAAATCACCAACTATCCCGATGATACTTTTTATTCAGTCTTACCAATTTCACAACATATCGACACATTAGCCTCTACCGACGAAATCATCGATCCATCAATGGATAAAGAAGAAGTAAGGGTGACAAATTGGTACTCTTGGGAATACGATAACGTTGAAAATTTTACCCCCGAGGCCAAACCGAACTTCACCATTCCACAACCTTCCAACCCAATATTCTCAATAGACGAGTCATCCACCGGAAATGAACTACGAGCTGTAATAGATAATGACACCTCGAATTTCACCCAATTGGGTAATAGAGGTGAAAACTTTGATCCTGAGAATAAAAGGAAGGAAATATTAGGAATTGTCCACCCTATAGAAATAAGTATGTCGGTGTATATCGATCCATTTGACCAAGAACCAGAAAAGAGACATATCCATTTACTAAAAGCTACACTTAAAAAAGAATTAAGTAGTGACGATCGGGTGGTTCTAAACTTTAAACCCATTTATATATTATACACCACCCGAGATGTAAATAACTGGCTCACTACTCTAATTCATGGAACTTATTCTACCGACTTCACATGTCGTCAGCTAAGTGTGGGGAAGTCTAACCCCACTTAACGTTAAATTAGGGGTTCGGGTTAGTGCATAACTCGTTAATAAACATGCATAATAAATTAGGGTAAAAGACGCATTTTTAAAGATTAGCAAACAGTTCAGAAAAGCAACCGTTTTTGAAGAAAAATATGTGTGATAAAACAAGAAGGAATGAACAATGAGGCGCGCCATCTATCATTCGACGAGCTTTGTAATTACAAACTGGGTATTTTTAATTACTTTTCTACACTAATCACCCTCATGAATTTATAATTATAGTCTGATTTCATGCAAATGAGGGCATTGCATGATCTCAAGTGTGGGGAAGGGTTATAAATTCTCTCGGGTTTGCACTTAGTTTATTTGCCAAATTTTGTGAAAATTTGAAAAATTTTCAACTAAATGAAGTCAAAATCATGTTTATACATATTTATGAACGATGAAAATTAGGTGTTAATACCGAAATTATCGTTACCTCGGAAAGGACATAAATTGAGAAACACCCTAAAACGATTGAATTCATTTAAAATGGAATAAAGGAGAATAAAAAGGCAAAGAAAGATACTAAGTGTGGGGAGAATGTACCAAGTTATTCAATTAAAAACTATCTATCATATGTTTCTGTAAAGTTATTGCAGGTACTTTTGTTTTGGACGATTTTAATCAGTTTTACCCGATTTACTGTAATATATTTGTAACACCCGTGTTCAGTTACGTGTTATTTCGAACGACATTCGAAATACGAGGCATGTAAGCGTATATTTGGATCCTAAATAAAGTTGGATTTGATGTTCTAAAACCTTACCATTGGATAGGAAATCTCATTACGTTTCCAACGATATTTGATTCATCGAAAACGGAGTTACGGTCAAAAAGTTATGGCCAAAACAAGTTTGCTGAAGTTCGGATGAAACAGGCAAATGCCGCGGCGCGACAAAAGCCTATTTTGAAGGTCAGAAATCTTAAAAAAGTGATCTAAAATCACCCTTTGGGCCACGGCGCGACAAACCTGCTCCGCGGCGCGACAATAAGCACGTTCTGGTACTTTTCAGCCTTTTAATGAGTTAAATGAGGGGCAAAGTTGGTATTTCACATATGGACGGGTCTTTGGCCATAAAACTGATCCTAATCTTATCTAAACCTCATTTCCTTCTCATTTCTTCCCTCCCACTCACACCCCAAACCCTAGAGAGAGAGTAAAGGGTTTAGAGAGAGAAAGCTCGAATCAGGGATGAAGAAGAGTGATTCGGGTCGGGTCTCAAGAGTTAAAGTTGTTCTCCTCGTTCACGGCTACGTTGTGATAGTGATGGTAAGTTCTAACTCCGAAATTCATCTTTATGATTTGGTATTCAAGTTAGGGTTTTTAGCTTTTTAGTTGTAAAACCCATTTAGATGATGAAGTGGGTTTATGGAAACTAGTTATTTTTGATACATGGTGGGTTTTGGGTTGATTGACGTTTTGACCATGATTAGGCTTTGGTTTTGGGTGTAATCACTTAGTTTAGTGATTTTGGAAGCGTTGGAACCCTTTTGGGTGTATTCGAGTTGACTAATTTTGAAATGGGTCAAAATTAGGGTTTATGTGTCAAAGTGGGTTTTGAGTGATGAAATTATGAGTTTGGGTCTTGCGTGTGTTGGTTAAACGTTAGAACATTTGTGTTGACTTGGTTTTTGGGTGTAAACCCTAATTTAGGTCAAAACGGGTCAAATGGGCATTTCGGGACAAGTAAGCTCGATTCGTTGTCAAATTAAGTTTTAAGTCAAGTTTTGGTAAATCAAGTAGGTAAATACTTGATTTAAGTGTTAGTGGTTGTCTTGGAAATATAATCACTAGTCGTTAGTAATTTTGGGGCGTTTTATGACTTTGGTCAAAATGAGCAATTTGAATTGGGTCAAAATTGAGGATGACACTAATTTGGATTAATTAGATGTTAAACGCTTTTGTTGAGTGTTAAATGATGCTTTTCATGTAATTACTCGCGAGAAGTGATTTTAGGTTAAAATGTGGTGTTTTAGCAATAAAGTCAAACTTGGTCAACCATGGAATGGGTTTTGTGTAAAATACGAGCTAGTATGCGTTTAAAGGTTAAAGTTGACATAATTGGGTATTTCGAGAACGCGGGAACTAGTCTCGCTAGTTTTGGACCTTCGGGTAGCGTTAAAAGTGCAAAAGGGTATATTTTGCACTTGTTGTTCATTTGGGCGGGTCGAGAGTCCAAATGGGGTTGTATGTTGATTATGTGTATACCTATATGCGTATTATAGGTAAAATCTTGCTCGGTTGCGTGTGGTGAAGATTTCGTGCATGGTTTGTAATGCTCGAGTTCACGAGGTGAGTGGAATAATTATATGCGTAGGTATATAATATATTTATTTGTGGTAGCGTGAGATGTGAAGTGTCGAGGTGTTAAGACACCACGTTTCACGTGACGAGTGAAGCATCGAGGTGTTAAGATGCCACTCGAGGTGAAGCATCGAGGTGTTAAGATGCCATCTAGGAGTGAAGTGTCGAGGTGTTAAGACGCCACTCCATGTTAAAGGGTGAAGTGTCGAGGTGTTAAGACGCCACCCGAGGGTGAAGTATCGAGGTGTTAAGATGCCACCCGGGGGTTAGTGATACGAGGTGCTAAGTACACTAATGGATGTTATGAACACCAATGGGAAATTCGAGTACCATCCCTTGTACGATTGGTTAACCATGGTTATTTGTGTTGTAGCGTAAGCATATTATATTTGTTCATATTATATATGCTTTTGTTATGCTAGCTTGATTATTGGAGGTTTATAGCTTTGTATTGTGATGATAAGCTATTTGCGTTGCTAGCATGTATGCGGTATGTGAGTAAGTGTTTGCAATTAGGTATATTATATATGTATGTGTATAATTATTGCATTCACTAAGCTTTATGCTTACCCCTCTCGTTGTTTACCTTTTTACAGGTATTGTGATTATGAAGCTAGCTAGTTGTAGACTAGATGCTTAGGAGCGCTTGGGCTCGACGGGGTAGCTTTTGGATATTTGGACGCGGATGGGGGATTTGGTAGTCCCCGAGATTATGCTCTTGGTATTGGGTTGGGTTATTGAGTCTTAACCCGTATTTCTTGTGATCGGGTCCTTATTACAAATGATTTTGTAAGGTGTAATTTGTGTGCCAAGGGTCATGATAGATTGTTAAACGTATCGTTATGATGTTATGTTTCGATTAAAACAGAGTTGAGAATGTATTATATTAATGGGACCTAACTAAAAAAAAAATGTACTCTGTTTTTGGTTAAACGGATTTGGGTTGTTACAAGTGGTATCAGAGCATAGTCTAAGGGAATTAGGTAACCTTGGGATAGGTGCCTAGTCTTAGACTTATTGGCGATTGTACGTTATTTGCGGGGCTTGTAGGAGTACTGGTCGGATTGAGATTTGTTAGTGCCTTAGAGTAGGTGACTAACTAGGACTAGTGCTTGTCCAATGTGGGATTATGTGGGGCCTTATTTCGCGTGTAATTAGTGCCTTAGATTGCTAGTGCCTAAGGTAAGTAGGCGAACTTGGACGTTGTTTTAGTGATAGTCACCTAGGTTGTAGGTTGACTTGTTGTTGTGGTGTACTTGTGTATGCTTATTATTATTGTATATTGGTGTATATATATACAGGTATCTTTTGGTGCGGTATCCTAGGGATGAATCTATTGGGGAGATTCGTATGTTTGGCGGTTTTGAGTGATCAAGTTCACGGTAAGGACTTTGGTCATTCGGGTACTAGGAGTTATCGCGTGTTATTTTGTGTGAATGTTGCGTCAGTCCGAGTAAAGTACTTTGCATGACCATGCGGAAATGGTAAGGCACGCATTTGTAATAGTGATTGATCACCATTATTACGAAAGTGTATCTTGACATCAAGCATGACATGACGAGTACCGAACGGAGGAAACGTGCATGGTTGGGGTAGATTCGGGATAAATGAGGAATCTTTATTGGTTCCTAAGTGATAGTTGTCTCGGGTTATGTGCTTGTAGTCGCATCGGGTTCGTTGCGAGTCGTGAAGTGTTACGATGGATTCGGTTAGTTAAGTGAGTGAGCTAACTCACAAGTTTGGTGCGTGCTTAGCCACCCTAAGTAGTGGGTGCATTATTGAGATTGTTATTGGTTTTAGTTACCCATCGTAACTAGGAAGATCGATTTACGTTTGCGTGTGTGCGACGAGGACTTGAATTCTGTAATGGAATGCGACAAGTCTAATGATTGTAGTTTTGAGTTACACTCGGTAGAGTGTGTGGTTAGAGAATTGTGTTAGGATTCTTGTTGTTATTCGCCTTGGAATTGGCGTATCGAGGAGTCTTCGGGTCGTTAAACTCATGGGAGTGGGACCCGTGTAATGTTGATTGCGTTAGTGTGTGGTAGATTATAGGGCAACATTCCTAATGGAATATCCCTTATAGTAGTGGTTTTATCGAGATGTAGAAGGGGTAAGACTTGGTATCCCCAAGCATCTCCTTGTGTTAGATGAAGGGCCTCATTAGGCTATATCGTTTGGCCTTGTGGAAACTGCGGGTAGTGTGTGATCGCTTGGAACTTTCGATAAGACAATAAACCGTAAGGTTGTCGGGTAGGTATGACTTCGGGTCATTATTATAGAGAGATGGGTGACATCGGGTGTATGGAACCTAAAGATCGATTTTCAAAAATTCATTTGATTGTGGTGGGAGTCTGCATAACACTGCGTCAGGTGCCTTTTTATACCTGCTAGTGTATGTTCAACTCCGGTAGTGGTGTGATCACTTTGTGCTTAGGGTGCCCGTGAGATACCCTTGGAAGCATCGGAGATTATAATAGTGATCGACGGGTGATGGTAATTCGACGGTTGCGAAAGTTGAAGTTTAAGAGCATTGTGACGAATACTTCTTATGAAGTGACAGGTGAGCGAATCTTGTTGCTCTTAAGTGATAGACGGGTAAAGATGACCGGTGAGCCGGTGACGGACTTAATGGTCTGTTAGTCCGAAGGGTTTAGATGAAGTGTTGATATTGTGGTGGACGCAATTATGGTGTCAGAATTGGTCACTCTTCTCTATGAGTGTGATCTATTGTTGTTAACGATTCGTCAAGTGGAAGGTCGGGTGATCTCGACTGAGAATCACGACTAAGTAAGCGGCGTGACATATGCCTAGGCTTAGAGGCATATGTAAGACTTTGGTGGAGTTTGCTTTTCGAACGATTAAGGTAGTTAGTTGTGAATTGTGGTATGAAGGTGCGATTTCATCGCGTGTACGACGTCTCAAGTGATTGTGCATGTCGGCTCTGAGAGCCTAAAGCAAATTTACGGTGAATTGATGTTTATGACCAACGGTGAGAATGGTCAGGTGTGACGTGGAATTACAATTACGCGGGATGTTATCATCTTGGCGGTGAGAATAGGGAGATAAATCCTACGTGGGGGAGTTTTTACTGCCGCCCGAGGAAAACTCCAGTGGTGTTATGTATAGTGAAATGTTGGAGCATACCGTGCTAAGCCTCAATGGGTATTCGGAGCTCCTAACGAGGAAGAGTGACGGGTTGCTAATGTCGACTCGAGATCGTGCTTTACGATTATGAGTTATAACTCGAGAATGTTATGCGTGAAGATTGTGATGATGGGATCGAAGGAAGTGTAAGACTTCCTATGTAAGGTGGTGGTGTAGTACCAATGTGCGGTATGAGACCAAATGTGAAGTTTGAGATCCCGGAGTGAGAGAATGAAGTTGTCGTTGCGGGTGCTCCCGTAGTGAAAAATCTGGGTTGTCGTGAAACCCGGACAGTATAATTGAATGAGAACAAGTTCGATATCGTGACGAATATCGTATTTTCCCTGTCGGAAAACGCAATCGTGGAGATTGTCAGTGGATTATTCCACTTTATGGACGAATGTGAGGCGAAGAGTGTCGATTCTGATTGTCTCATATCGAGACACGCGGATGTTGTTTGTTTGCGAGAGTGTGTTCCTTAGTAATGCGACTGTTAGTTGCATTGAAATGTCGAGACCATCCTTAACGGACGGTCTAGGTAGGAAGGTCCACCCGGCGTGGTGAATATTTTTGTAGATCGTGTGGCGAATTGCGGAATTTTGTGATGATAATTCGCCTTAACGGGATTCTAATATATGATTAGTCTCCATGCTAGTACTAGGAAGCCGTCTGGTGTGGTTGTGTCGTAGGGTTTAGAGGAGGAACCCTCATCGAGTGTTGATGTTTTGCTCAGCACATGGTGTATTATTGTTGTCCTGGATTAATCCAGTGACGGATTGGTCGTGTGCGGATTGACTGATTGAGTGATATGGTTACGGACGTAGCTTGTGGCGAGTTGTAGCTGAGAGAACTTGAAGGTATATGTAGTGATTTTCGTATTTTCCTAAATGAAAACTCTGGACGTTGAGTGTATGAGTTATCGCTTGTTGCGGTAGTGCACGCTAGTGATTATTAGCGTGTGGTTAGATCTTCGGATTTGTAGAAGAGGTTATGGATGTCGGGCTTGGTTGTGTTTCGTAAGATCGTGAGGCGTGACGATGATGTTTGTCGGCAAATTGTTCTACTCTTAGGACGATTGTGAAGTGTATGGTATGAGTTTGGATACTCGGCGTAGGACCAACGGTTACGGTTGTTTCGACTCGTGGGTTGATTACCCGATATTGTTGTTAAATGTTGAGTCAGTGCACGAAGCGAGAATTCGGGTGCGTGATTACTACATGTGTGACTTCGCGTTGGAAGCGAAAATGTTCGAGGGAGAAGTTCTTATCTTCTAGTGTTGGTGCGGATCACGAGGACGTGATCCAATTTAAGTGGGGGAGAGTTGTAACACCCGTTTTCAGTTACGTGTTATTTCGAACGACATTCGAAATACGAGGCATGTAAGCGTATATTTGGATCCCAAATAAAGTTGGATTTGATGTTCTAAAACCTTACCATTGGATAGGAAATCTCATTACGTTTCCAACAATATTTGATTCATCGAAAACGGAGTTACGGTCAAAAAGTTATGGCCAAAACAAGTTTGCTGAAGTTCGGATGAAACAGGCAAATGCCGCGGCGCGACCAGAATGGCCACGGCACGACAAAAGCCTATTTTGAAGGTCAGAAATCTTAAAAAAGTGATCTAAAATCACCCTTTGGGCCACGGCGCGACAAACCTGCTCCGCGGCGCGACAATAAGCACGTTCTGGTACTTTTCAGCCTTTTAATGAGTTAAATGAGGGGCAAAGTTGGTATTTCACATATGGACGGGTCTTTGGCCATAAAACTGATCCTAATCTTATCTAAACCTCATTTCCTTCTCATTTCTTCCCTCCCACTCACACCCCAAACCCTAGAGAGAGAGTAAAGGGTTTAGAGAGAGAAAGCTCGAATCGGGGATGAAGAAGAGTGATTCGGGTCGGGTCTCAAGAGTTAAATTTGTTCTCCTCGTTCACGGCTACGTTGTGATAGTGATGGTAAGTTCTAACTCCGAAATTCATCTTTATGATTTGGTATTCAAGTTAGGGTTTTTAGCTTTTTAGTTGTAAAACCCATTTAGATGATGAAGTGGGTTTATGGAAACTAGTTATTTTTGATACATGGCGGGTTTTGGGTTGATTGACGTTTTGACCATGATTAGGCTTTGGTTTTGGGTGTAATCACTTAGTTTAGTGATTTTGGAAGCGTTGGAACCCTTTTGGGTGTATTCGAGTTGACTAATTTTGAAATGGGTCAAAATTAGGGTTTATGTGTCAAAGTGGGTTTCGAGTGATGAAATTATGAGTTTGGGTCTTGCGTGTGTTGGTTAAACATTAGAACATTTGTGTTGACTTGGTTTTTGGGTGTAAACCCTAATTTAGGTCAAAACGGGTCAAATGGGCATTTCGGGACAAGTAAGCTCGATTCGTTGTCAAATTAAGTTTTAAGTCAAGTTTTGGTAAATCAAGTAGGTAAATACTTGATTTAAGTGTTAGTGGTTGTCTTGGAAATATAATCACTAGTCGTTAGTAATTTTGGGGCGTTTTATGACTTTGGTCAAAATGAGCAATTTGAATTGGGTCAAAATTGAGGATGACACTAATTTGGATTAATTGGATGTTAAACGCTTTTGTTGAGTGTTAAATGATGCTTTTCATGTAATTACTCGTGAGAAGTGATTTTAGGTTAAAATGTGGTGTTTTAGCAATAAAGTCAAACTTGGTCAACCATGGAATGGGTTTTGTGTAAAATACGAGCTAGTATGCGTTTAAAGGTTAAAGTTGACATAATTGGGTATTTCGAGAACGCGGGAACTAGTCTCGCTAGTTTTGGACCTTCGGGTAGCGTTAAAAGTGCAAAAGGGTATATTTTGCACTTGTTGTTCATTTGGACGGGTCGAGAGTCCAAATGGGGTTGTATGTTGATTATGTGTATACCTATATGCGTATTATAGGTAAAATCTTGCTCGGTTGCGTGTGGTGAAGATTTCGTGCATGGTTTGTAATGCTCGAGTTCACGAGGTGAGTGGAATAATTATATGCGTAGGTATATAATATATTTATTTGTGGTAGCGTGAGATGTGAAGTGTCGAGGTGTTAAGACACCACGTTTCACGTGACGAGTGAAGCATCGAGGTGTTAAGATGCCACTCGAGGTGAAGCATCGAGGTGTTAAGATGCCACCTAGGAGTGAAGTGTCGAGGTGTTAAGACGCCACTCCATGTTAAAGGGTGAAGTGTCGAGGTGTTAAGACGCCACCCGAGGGTGAAGTATCGAGGTGTTAAGATGCCACCCGGGGGTTAGTGATACGAGGTGCTAAGTACACTAATGGATGTTATGAACACCAATGGGAAATTCGAGTACCATCCCTTGTACGATTGGTTAACCATGGTTATTTGTGTTGTAGCGTAAGCATATTATATTTGTTCATATTATATATGCTTTTGTTATGCTAGCTTGATTATTGGAGGTTTATAGCTTTGTATTGTGATGATAAGCTATTTGCGTTGCTAGCATGTATGCGGTATGTGAGTAAGTGTTTGCAATTAGGTATATTATATATGTATGTGTATAATTATTGCATTCACTAAGCTTTATGCTTACCCCTCTCGTTGTTTACCTTTTTACAGGTATTGTGATTATGAAGCTAGCTAGTTGTAGACTAGATGCTTAGGAGCGCTTGGGCTCGACGGGGTAGCTTTTGGATATTTGGACGCGGATGGGGGATTTGGTAGTCCCCGAGATTATGCTCTTGGTATTGGGTTGGGTTATTGAGTCTTAACCCGTATTTCTTGTGATCGGGTCCTTATTACAAATGATTTTGTAAGGTGTAATTTGTGTGCCAAGGGTCATGATAGATTGTTAAACGTATCGTTATGATGTTATGTTTCGATTAAAACAGAGTTGAGAATGTATTATATTAATGGGACCTAACTAAAAAAAAATGTACTCTGTTTTTGGTTAAACGGATTTGGGTTGTTACAATATTTGAAAGAAAAGATGGATCTACACGATGAATCAATTCCATCATTAAAAGGAAGTAAAGTCTTCCGAAAAAGAAACACGCTTCTTGATTTAGGTCATGAAGTTGTCGTCCAGACCAGCTGTAGGTTGACGAAAAATCTAGAAAAGTCATCTCTAAAATCAGCAGGAAATCCACGGACCTCAGCATCAAACAGGGTCGCCAAGTGGTCAGATTTATCTTAACCATGAGAAGGATTTATCTCGTACAATGGGGGGGCACCGTGCAAATTAGCTTGATAAGACTAATGAATCAGATCCCCAGAAAGGATAATCTCCTTAAAAGATCAAAAATCAGCTTTTAAGACTGATATTACTCAATCCTTGAGATTGACCTTAAAGATTGAGAATTCAAACTCATGGAATTCAATGATATCTAAACTCGAGCTTGAACGAGAAAATATTTTGATCAAAAATTACAAACCGATTTGTTTTCTGAAAACCTATTTTCAATGCGTTCATTACCATTGAACGTAAAATCCTAGGAATTCACCTGGAATTCATTAGGTCACCTGAACCAAATCGGGTGTCAACCGTAAGAACGGTGGTTGCATAGCATGGTCAAAGACAGGACCTTGTGTCAGACCGAAAAATCATAGGATGATCTTTACTATTGCTTCTACAAAGGATAGTACTAGCATCCGACACGTTTATAGACCATAATCAAAAGCAAGTCACTGGACATTGCCTTAACAGTTGCTTGTTCATCGCTTTCCTTTACAACCGGACGGTAGTTTACCGAAAGGTAATATACGGGACAAGTAAACTGGACGTGTTGCTTTCCTAATACAAGGTTAGCAAGTGGGTGACACAAAACCATAAGTTTTAAGCTAAAATTTTCAAATCTGAAACCCACAAAACCCACAAAAATATTTTGCAACACCGGTGAAGGGTTATTCCGGAAAACTTATCTAGGGTAAAAGCTAGATTAAATTTTCAAAAAGATCAAATGTTTCCTTAAAGATCTACATTTTCATAGTCATGTGGGACTGTAAACCACATCGTTACTATCATTGTTTATACCGCCGTATCAAAATCACTGACGTATAAAGTGTGAAGAATAAAGAAGTGATTCGTGTGATTTAATTTCAAGTTCTGTATTGCTTGAGGACAAGCAACGTTCAAGTGTGGGGATATTTGATAGTGCTCCAAATGAACATATATTTAGTAGCAATATCCTCCCAATATGTAAATTATTTAGTTGTAATTGTCCTATTTTAAGTTGTAATCGTTTATATTAAATAAGTGCGAAGACAAAAGGCGAAAACGACGATTTGAAGACGCAAATGACCAAAAAGCTCAAATGTACAAGATACAATCCAAATGGTTCAATTTATTGATAAGAAACATCTAAAAATGACAAAAGTACAAGTTGCGGAACGCAAAGTACAAGATATTAAATTATACGAAAGGACGTTCGAAAATCCGGAACCGGGACATGAGTCAACTCTCAACGCGCGACGCAACGGTGCAAAAATTACAAGTCAACTATGCACATAAATAAAATATAATATTTAAATAATTCTTAAAAGGGGGATGATTCTAACACACCCTTTTTTTGATCCTCACACACCTATTTTAACCTTTTACTCTTCTAATAATACTCCATTTCTTTAAATTGGTGTGTGAGGATCAAAAAAGTGTGTGTGAGAATCATCCCCCTTCTTAAAATTATTTATATATTATATTATTATTTAATTACGTCGACAAGCTAAGATCCAAAAAATTGTGAGCTGAAAAATCAAACTCCACGACTCGTGGAGTTTGAAGGCAAAAAACTCCACGACTCGCGGAGCAGCCAGATTCCAAAATGCCTATAAAAGGCCACGAGCTTCTGCAGTTTAAAAAAAATATATATACATAATAATAATAATACTCCGTAGTATAATATAAATAAATATATAATATATATATATATATATATATATATATATATATATATATATATATATATATATATATATATATATATATATATAGATTAGTGTTATATTAGATTAGTTTGGGTTATGTAAAAGTTATTTTTACGGGTTTTAAAGTCGGAGCTCTGTTCGTGTACTACTACGCGATAAATAATCAATGAAAGCTATGTTCTCTTTTTTAAATTAATGTCTCGTACTTAAGTTATTATTATGCTTATTTGAGTCGAAGTAATCATGATGTTGAGCTAAATATTAAAGACGGGGTAATTGGGTTTTGTACCATAATTGGGGTTTGGACAAAAGAACGACACTTGTGGAAATTAGACTATGGGCTATTAATGGGTTTTATATTAAATTAACGATACCTCGTTAATTTAATATAAAGGTTATGATTTGACGTATCTATATATAACCACATACGCTTAATCGGACACGATGGGCGGGATATTTATAAGTACGAATTATTGTTCATTTGACTGGACACGGGGATGGATTAATAGTCAACGGACTCATTAAAACAGGGGTGGATTACATTCAAGGGTAATTGGTGTAATTGTTAACAAAGTATTAAAACCTTGGTTTACACACAGTCGATAACCTGGTGTATTCATTAAGCAAAGTATTAAGACCTTGTTACAGTTCGAATCCCCAGTTAGTTGGAATATTTGACTTCGGGTATAAGGTTAAATTTGCCAAGCAGTTTATAATTATGACCGATGAACTATTATGGACAAAAACCAGATAGGTTTCAAATACATCCAGGACAAAGGACAATTAACCCAGGACAATAAACTAAAAATCAACACGTCAAACATCATGATTACGGAAGTTTAAATAAGCATAATATATTTTATTTCATATTTTCTCGTACTTTTATTTATTGTCATTTTATTTATTGTTATTTATTTTATATTGTTAGTTAAATATCGTCATTTACTTTACGCTTCGCTTAAAGTATAAAATCGACAAACCGGTCATTAAACGGTAAAACCCCCTTTTATATATTATTAATATAATATATTTTGTACGAATATAATTGTTTAAAATATAGTGTGAAATAAGTCCGCTCCCTGTGGAACGAACCGGACTTACTAAAAACTATACTACTCTACGATTAGGTACACTGCCTATAGTGTTGTAGCAAGGTTTAGGTATATCCCATTTGTAAATAAATAATTAAAACTTGTGTAAATTGTAACGTATTTCGTAGTAAAATATAGTACTATCACGTACCCCCACGCTACCACATCAGTTATTGTCCTTTGTCCTGAATTATTTGATATGTCCATACAGTTTTGTCCATAATAGTCCATCAGTCATAAATATAAAGTGCGAGAGTCTTCGTCAAATTATCCTTATATCCGAAGTTAAATATTCTAACTAATTGGGGATTCGAATTGTAACAAGGTCTTAATACTTTCTTTAAAGAATACACCAGGTTATCGACTGCGTGTAGTCCAAGGTTTTATTACTTTGTTTACAATTACACCAATTACCCTTGAATGTAATCCACCCCTGTTTTAACTAGTCCATTAACTATTAATCCAATCCCGTGTCCGGTAAAATGAACAATTATTGGTATTTATAGATATCCCGCCCACCGTACCCAGTTAAGCGTATGTGGTTATATATAAATACGTCAAATTATAAGTCTGTATATTAAATTAACGAGGTATCGTTAAGTTAATATAAAACCCACTAATAGCCCATAGTCTAATTTCCACAAGTGTCGTTCTTTTATCCAAACCCATATTATGGTACAAAGCCCAATTACCCAATTTTAATATTTAGCCCAACATCACGATTACTTTGGCTTAAATAAGCATAATAATAACTTAGCTACTAGACATTAATTTAAAAAGGTTGAACATAACTTACAATGATTAAAAATAGCGTAGCGTTACACGGACAGAATTTCGACTTACACCCTTACAACATTCGCTAACATACTGTAACATCCCACCTTTTTCCATTTACTTTTCCGTTATACTAATTTAAACTCCGTTATATGTTTACAACATCTCCCGTTAATACGCGTTTTAAAATATTCCGTTTAGGTATTTTCCGCACCCGACTACAAACTCGAGGGACTAAAATTGACACGGGGCAAACTAGTTGACTAGGTCACCTAGTCTACCCCAATTACCACCATTCAACCATCTCTCACTCTCTCTCTCTTTCTCTCTAGCAAGAACACACCCAATTTCCAAATTCATTCATTCATCATCTAAATCCGGATTAAGGGGCTAGCAACCAAATAAATTACATATTCGTGATCCTCTCTTCATCCTCTTCATTTTGGTACCAACTTCATCTCATTTGGGTAACTTTCTAAAATCACTAGATTTTGTGTTCTTGATGTTTTTAACTTATAAAAGTGTTAATTAGTGTCTATAGCTCAAGTCTAACATGAATATATGATTTATATGCTCGATCTCGTTGTTTTAGTGTAACTAGCATGAACTTGAATTTTGGTGTGTTGTTCTTGAATTTTGGATGATCATATGTTGTTAGATGTTAAAAGTTCATGTTCTAATTGTGTTCCTTGTATCACTAGCTTCAATTTGATGTGTAGGTTGCCTTAGAAAACTTCATGAACTTGATTATTGATTTTGGTGAATTTGGGTTAGGGTTTGATGAATTTGAAATGGACTTTTGATGCATTGAATGCCATGGATTATTATTGGTAAGTGTTTAGTTGGATTGTATGCTTGATTACCTTCGAAACGGCATATCATTCATGTAAATTGGTTGCCCGAATCATTGAATTGCATTTATGAACTTGTATGCGGTTAATGTTAAGCATTAGATGCGGTTTTGGTTGTTGTAATAGGTAGATTGATTGATGAAATGTGTTTAGTTGTTTTCCTCGTCAAATTACCTTCCCAACGGTATAAGATACTTGTCTTGATTGTTTGCGGATCATAAATGGTGATTGTTTGAAGTTAGGTTCGTGCATAAAACTTAAAAACTGCCAGAATTCTCTGCACAGGTAATGGCGCGGCGCGCCATATACCCGCGCGGCGCGCCATTCTGGCCTGTCCAACTTGGTCAATTTTTGAATAATGTTTGCTATGCTACGCACCTCCGATTCACATGTAACTTGTCCTAACATGCTCATACATGATTAAAAACCTCAGAAAAATAGTTCGGGACACGACCCGAACGTGTTGACTTTTTCGTTGACTTTGACCGACCAAAGTTTGACTTTTTGTCAAACTTAACCAAATGATTATGTAACCTTCCTAACTTGTTTATATACTTGTATCTTGCATGAAACTTGACAATTTGATTTCACATGCTAAATAATCGAGTCGTAACGAGCCATGGGACTAATTGAACATCCTTGACTTATCGTGTTTACCGTTATTGATACGACCTATTTGTTTAGGTCAAGACTAGCATTGTTCTTTGCACACGTTTACTTGTTGAAGTACTTTACTACTCGTGCACTCAAGGTGAGATCATAGTCCCACTTTTACTCTTTTTGAACTTACATTTGGGATGAGAAAACATAAACATTTCTTTTACTAAGAGAACACAAGTACAGGAAAACAAACATTCTACATACGAGTTTAGAACAAAATCCTCAATTCGATTATCATTAGTTACACTTGCCGGGTGTAAGCGAGAACTTATGTTGTATGGATCCATATGGGTTGACAACCCTCATCTTTGACGATTCGCTACCGTCTACGGATGAAATATATTTTCGAGAATCAGTGTTTGTTCTAGCACTATGGATGGGGTATACAATGGATGGAATGTTAAGCTTTGATAATTGGGTGCTCGTGAAACAAACTTTTGGAATGTATTACTATTATTTCATTGATGCAAATCTTGTGGTTCACTTATACTTACTTACTTAAACCTATGATTTCACCAACGTTTTCGTTGACAGATTTATATGTTTTTCTCAGGTCCTTGAACGATACATGATACATGCTTCCGCTCATTATTTTGATACTTGCATTGGATGTCGAGTATACATGCATACATGGAGCGTCTTTTGGATACTTTTAAATTGTGTCGCATAAGTTTCATTTGTACTTAAAACATTGTATCGTAACTTGTGGTGGAACTATTCTTGTAAAACTTGAACAACCTTTACATTTGAAATGAATGCGACATATCTTTTGGTCAAACGTTGTTTTAAAGACTTATGACCACGTAACGGGACCTAAGTAGACGGCGCCGTCAATGATGATTTGGTCGGGTCGCTACAGATGGTATCAGAGCGTTGGTTGTAGGGATTTAGAGTTCATTAGTGTCAACCCCGAGTCATAGGGTACATTGGTGAGTCTAGACTACAACCGGCATATAGACTTGAAGTAGGAATTACTTGACTACTTGTGCATTTATACTCGAACGCTTCTACTCATATCTACTCTTAGTTCATCTTAATCTCACGTTGTTTAATTTGATTGACACGCCACCTTGACTATATGAAATGATGTCGAATGCACATATGAATCAGGGTAATATAATTTCCGGGATTATATTACGGTGACTCATATGAACGTTCCGACATTATGGCATAAAGAATTTAAGGCGAGTCGAGGAAAAACTTCTCTTTATCTTTATTCTATATCACGGTTAGTATTATTGAGAATACTAATCAATGATATTCTTGTGTCTTGAAGGAACAATGGCTCCTCGTCGTGTACGCCGCAATGAAACTCCCGAACAAGCTCTCGAACGGATGATAGCCACCGCCGTAGATGCGGCCATGGCCGGTCACTCATCCAACAACAATAATAATAACAACCACAACAACAACAACAACAACAACCAAGGAGCCGGTAACTCTAGCGAAGGGTGCTCCTACAAAGCTTTCATGGGGTGCAAACCCCACACTTATGATGGAACCGGGGGACCGGTTGTGCTTACTCGTTGGTTTGAACAAACCGAGGCCGTCTTTAGCATAAGCGGTTGCCGGGATCAAGACAAGGTCAAATACTCCACTCACACTTTCTCCGGAATCGCTCTAACATGGTGGAACACCTATGTTCAATCGGTGGGTACCGATGAAGCTCATGCCCTCTCTTGGGCCGATCTAAAGGAAAAGATGATTGTTGAATATTTTCCGCGCGAAGAAACCCGAAAGCTTGAGGAAGAATTAAGAGCTTTGAAAGCGGTCGGAAACGATCTTAAAGCTTATAATCAACGCTTCGCCGAACTATCCTTGATGTGTCCTAATCTTGTTAACCCCGAATCTCAAAGGATTGAGCTCTACATGCTCGGTCTCCCAAAAAGCATCAAACAAGGGGTGATGTCATCCAAACCCACTACTCATCAAGCCGCTATGAACATGGCTCGCCAACTAATTGAAACGGTTGACGAAATCGTAGTTCCGGCACCTAAGGCCGAGGATAAATCGGGCGGCAACAAAAGAAAGTGGGAACCCTCCCAATCAAGCAACAACAACTTTGCTAAGAAGCCTTACACCTCCGACGGCAAGAAAGGTTATGCCGGGAACCTACCTCTTTGCAACAAATGCAACAAACATCACTTTGGCGAATGTAGTAAGTTAATTTGCCACCGGTGCCAAGGAGTTGGTCATAAGGCCAACGATTGTAAAAGTGCCACTCCCGTCGCTCGAAAGTGGCCCAATGCACCAAAGACGGGCACTTGTTACGAATGTGGCCAAACGGGTCATTATAGAAATGCATGCCCAAAGAAGAAAGATAACCCCAATACGAACGGCCGAGCTTTCAACATAAACACCGAGGAAGCCCGGGATGACACTGAACTAGTCACGGGTACGTTTCTTCTCAACAATTCTTATGTCTCTTGCTTATTCGATTCAGGTGCCGATAAATGCTTTGTATCCAAGACTTTGACTCATTCTTTTAACACTCCACCTCTTCCATTCGATACCACTTATACCATTGAAGTGGCTAACGGGAAACTATTAAGTGCCGACACATATTACCGGGGGTGTACGATAAACATTTTGGGTAAGGAATTTGAAATTGATTTGATACCCATGGAACTAGGAAGCTTTGATGTAATAATCGGTATGAATTGGTTAGTCAAAACGAAATCTCACATTCTTTGTGATCTTAACGCAATCCGAATTCCTATCGAGAATGGTGAACCTTTGATCGTCTATGGCGATAAGAGTTGCACCGGACTCAACCTCGTTTCGTGTGTTAAAGTTAGAAAACTACTCCGTAAGGGTTGTTTTACGATCCTTGCTCACGTTAAGAAAGTCGAGTCCGATGAGAAGCACATCGATGATGTGCCAATTGTTAGTGACTATTCCGATGTATTTCCCGACGAATTACCGGGTCTTCCGCCTCATCGACCGGTTGAATTCCAAATCGATCTTATTCCGGGAGCCGCACCCGTAGCGCGTGCACCATATAGACTCGCTCCATCTGAAATGCAAGAATTGCAAAGTCAAATCCAAGAACTACTTGATCGTGGTTTTATCCAACCTAGCCATTCACCTTGGGGCGCTCCGATTTTGTTTGTTAAAAAGAAAGACGGATCCCTACGAATGTGCATTGATTATCGCGAACTAAATAAATTGACGGTTAAGAACCGATATCCTCTTCCTCGCATCGATGACCTCTTTGATCAACTACAAGGGTCTTGTGTATATTCGAAAATCGATCTCCGCTCGGGTTATCATCAATTAAGGGTTAAGGGGGAAGATGTCTCCAAAACCGCTTTCCGAACTCGTTATGGTAGTTATGAATTCCTTGTCATGCCATTTGGTCTCACTAACGCACCGACGGTGTTCATGGATCTTATGAACCGCGTGTGCAAACCGTATCTCGATAAATTCGTTATTGTGTTCATCGATGACATATTGATCTATTCTAAAAATGAAGAAGAGCACGAACAACATCTCCGACTTGTGCTTGAACTTTTAAGACAAGAACAACTCTATGCCAAATTCTCCAAGTGTGAATTTTGGTTAAAGGAAGTTCAATTTCTTGGTCATGTTGTAAGTGACCAAGGTATTAAAGTCGATCCAACGAAAATCGAAGCCATTAGCAAATGGGAGACTCCTACTACTCCTACTCACATTCGTCAATTTTTGGGTCTCGCCGGGTACTATCGTAGATTCATCGAAAACTTCTCTTTGGTTGCACGTCCTCTAACCGCATTGACTCACAAGGGAAAGAAATTCATCTGGGCGACCGAACATGAATCCGCATTCCAAATCTTGAAAACGAAGCTAACCACCGCTCCTATCTTGTCACTTCCCGAAGGCAATGATGACTTTGTTGTATATTGTGATGCCTCGAAACATGGTTTTGGGTGTGTATTGATGCAACGAACGAAAGTCATTGCTTATGCTTCTCGACAACTCAAAATTCATGAACGAAACTATACGACACATGATCTCGAACTCGGAGCCGTTGTCTTTGCACTTAAAATGTGGAGACACTATCTTTACGGGACCAAGAGTACTATCTTTACCGACCACAAAAGCCTCCAACACATTTTCGATCAAAAGCAACTAAACATGAGACAACGAAGGTGGATTGAAACCTTAAACGATTACGATTGCGAGCTTCGTTACCATCCCGGGAAGGCAAATGTAGTAGCCGATGCCTTAAGTCGAAAAGAAAGAGTGGTGCCTTTTCGTGTCCGAGCCTTAAACATCACTATCCACACAAACCTTAATAGCCAAATTCGGGTAGCCCAAGATGAGGCTCTCAAGGATGAAAACATCTCTCTCGAACACTTGAACGTCCTCACCTCTCGATTCGAAGTTAAAGAAACCGGACTCCGATATTTCGCCGGAAGGATTTGGGTGCCTAGTTATGGGGACCTACGAAGCCTTATTTTAGATGAAGCCCATAAGTCACGATACTCGATTCACCCCGGTGCCAATAAGATGTACCACGACCTTAAACAGCTATATTGGTGGCCGAACATCAAAAGGGACGTAGCTACTTATGTTTCCAAGTGTTTGACATGTTCCAAAGTCAAAGCCGAACACCAAAGACCGTCCGAACTACTTCGACAACCCGAGATCCCGCAATGGAAGTGGGAAAGGATAACGATGGATTTTATCACCAAACTACCAAAAACGACGGGCGGTTATGATACCATTTGGGTTATTGTTGACCGTCTCACCAAATCCGCACACTTACTTGCCATGAAAGAAACGGACAAAATGGAGAAACTTGCACAACTTTACATTAAGGAGATCGTAGCCCGACACGGTGTACCTTTATCGATTATCTCCGACCGAGATGGCCGTTTCGTTTCTAGATTTTGGCGTACATTGCAAGAAGCGTTGGGAACGCGTTTAGACATGAGCACCGCATATCATCCTCAAACCGATGGACAAAGCGAACGTACAATTCAAACCTTAGAGGACATGTTACGAGCTTGCGTGGTTGATTTCGGAAAAGCTTGGGACAAGCACTTACCTCTCGCCGAGTTCTCTTACAACAATAGTTATCACGCGAGTATTAAAGCCGCACCTTTTGAAGCGCTATATGGCCGCAAATGTCGTTCACCTCTTTGTTGGGCCGAGGTAGGCGACGTGCAAATCACCGGACCCGAACTCATTCACGAAACCACCGAGAAAATCGTTCAAATCCGAGATAGGCTTAGGACGGCCCGAAGTCGTCAAAAGAGCTATACCGACAAACGACGCAACGATCTTGAATTTCAAGTCGGTGACCGAGTAATGTTAAAAGTCGCACCTTGGAAGGGTGTAATCCGTTTTGGGAAACGCGGGAAGCTAAATCCGCGGTATATTGGTCCTTTCGAAATCTTGGAGCGTATTGGAACCGTTGCTTATCGTTTAGATCTTCCGCCTCAATTGAACTCCGTTCATCCTACCTTCCATGTATCTAACTTGAAAAAGTGTCTTGCCGAACCCGATATCGTCATCCCTCTCGAAGAACTTACTATTGATGACAAACTTCATTTTGTGGAGGAACCGGTTGAAATTGTGGACACCTCCGTCAAGACATTGAAACAAAGCCGAATCCCGATTGTCAAGGTTCGTTGGAATGCCAAAAGAGGACCCGAGTTTACTTGGGAAAGACAAGATCAAATGCAAAGGAAGTATCCTCATCTATTTGTGAATTCAGAAACGCAAGATCTCGAGGAAGAAACAACAACTACTACGCCTACTTAAATTTCGGGACGAAATTTCTTTTAAGGAGTAGGTAATGTAACATCCCACCTTTTTCCATTTACTTTTCCGTTATACTAATTTAAACTCCGTTATATGTTTACAACATCTCCCGTTAATACGCGTTTTAAAATATTCCGTTTAGGTATTTTCCGCACCCGACTACAAACTCGAGGGACTAAAATTGACACGGGGCAAACTAGTTGACTAGGTCACCTAGTCTACCCCAATTACCACCATTCAACCATCTCTCACTCTCTCTCTCTTTCTCTCTAGCAAGAACACACCCAATTTCCAAATTCATTCATTCATCATCTAAATCCGGATTAAGGGGCTAGCAACCAAATAAATTACATATTCGTGATCCTCTCTTCATTCTCTTCATTTTGGTACCAACTTCATCTCATTTGGGTAACTTTCTAAAATCACTAGATTTTGTGTTCTTGATGTTTTTAACTTATAAAAGTGTTAATTAGTGTCTATGGCTCAAGTCTAACATGAATATATGATTTATATGCTCGATCTCGTTGTTTTAGTGTAACTAGCATGAACTTGAATTTTGGTGTGTTGTTCTTGAATTTTGGATGATCATATGTTGTTAGATGTTAAAAGTTCATGTTCTAATTGTGTTCCTTGTATCACTAGCTTCAATTTGATGTGTAGGTTGCCTTAGAAAACTTCATGAACTTGATTATTGATTTTGGTGAATTTGGGTTAGGGTTTGATGAATTTGAAATGGACTTTTGATGCATTGAATGCCATGGATTATTATTGGTAAGTGTTTAGTTGGATTGTATGCTTGATTACCTTCGAAACGGCATATCATTCATGTAAATTGGTTGCCCGAATCATTGAATTGCATTTATGAACTTGTATGCGGTTAATGTTAAGCATTAGATGCGGTTTTGGTTGTTGTAATAGGTAGATTGATTGATGAAATGTGTTTAGTTGTTTTCCTCGTCAAATTACCTTCCCAACGGTATAAGATACTTGTCTTGATTGTTTGCGGATCATAAATGGTGATTGTTTGAAGTTAGGTTCGTGCATAAAACTTAAAAACTGCCAGAATTCTCTACACAGGTAATGGCGCGGCGCGCCATATACCCGCGCGGCGCGCCATTCTGGTCTGTCCAACTTGGTCAATTTTTGAATAATGTTTGCTATGCTACGCACCTCCGATTCACATGTAACTTGTCCTAACATGCTCATACATGATTAAAAACCTCAGAAAAATAGTTCGGGACACGACCCGAACGTGTTGACTTTTTCGTTGACTTTGACCGACCAAAGTTTGACTTTTTGTCAAACTTAACCAAATGATTATGTAACCTTCCTAACTTGTTTATATACTTGTATCTTGCATGAAACTTGACAATTTGATTTCACATGCTAAATAATCGAGTCGTAACGAGCCATAGGACTAATTGAACATCCTTGACTTATCGTGTTTACCGTTATTGATACGACCTATTTGTTTAGGTCAAGACTAGCATTGTTCTTTGCACACGTTTACTTGTTGAAGTACTTTACTACTCGTGCACTCAAGGTGAGATCATAGTCCCACTTTTACTCTTTTTGAACTTACATTTGGGATGAGAAAACATAAACATTTCTTTTACTAAGAGAACACAAGTACAGGAAAACAAACATTCTACATACGAGTTTAGAACAAAATCCTCAATTCGATTATCATTAGTTACACTTGCCGGGTGTAAGCGAGAACTTATGTTGTATGGATCCATATGGGTTGACAACCCTCATCTTTGACGGTTCGCTACCGTCTACGGATGAAATATATTTTCGAGAATCAGTGTTTGTTCTAGCACTATGGATGGGGTATACAATGGATGGAATGTTAAGCTTTGATAATTGGGTGCTCGTGAAACAAACTTTTGGAATGTATTACTATTATTTCATTGATGCAAATCTTGTGGTTCACTTGTACTTACTTACTTAAACCTATGATTTCACCAACGTTTTCGTTGACAGATTTCTATGTTTTTCTCAGGTCCTTGAACGATACATGATACATGCTTCCGCTCATTATTTTGATACTTGCATTGGATGTCGAGTATACATGCATACATGGAGCATCTTTTGGATACTTTTAAATTGTGTCGCATAAGTTTCATTTGTACTTAAAACATTGTATCGTAACTTGTGGTGGAACTATTCTTGTAAAACTTGAACAACCTTTACATTTGAAATGAATGCGACATATCTTTTGGTCAAACGTTGTTTTAAAGACTTATGACCAAGTAACGGGACCTAAGTAGACGGCGCCGTCAATGATGATTTGGTCGGGTCGCTACACATACCCTTATTATTAAAATTAAAATTAAAATTAACATTATAATATATATATATATATATATATATATATATATATATATATATATATATATATATATATACGTTGAGAATGAGGAGAAGAAAAAGATATATAAAACTGGCCAAAACACGCGAAATTTATAGATGTGGCCTGATACTTGGGGCCATGCGATCGCATGGTTTTTACTCTTCCAGGCCATGCGATCGCATGGCCAGCTGGGGGAGTTCACATGTCTTTGTTTTCTTTCTTGCCGACGGTATTTAATATAATATATAATATATAAATAATTTATAGAATTATTTAAATATTATATTATATTTATGTGCGTAGTTGACTTGTAATTTTTAGTCCGTTGCGTCGAGCGTTAAGAGTTGACTCTGGTCCCGGTTCCGGATTTTCGAACGTCCTTGCGTACAATTTAATATCTTGTACTTTGCATTTTGCGTCTTGTACTCTTGTAATTTTGAGACGTTTCTTATCAATAATTTGAACCACTTTGATTGTAATTTGTACTTTTTAGCTTTTTGGTCGTTTGCGTCTTTAATTCGTCGAATCTGTCTTTTGTCTTCACCTTTTATTATTTAAACGAATATCACTTGTAAATAGAACAATTGCAACTAAAAGCTTGTCTTTCTTGAGGAATAATGCTATGAAATATATGTTCGTTTTTAGCATTATCACTGATGGTGGTACTGGTCATGCTGCTGGTGCTGCTGCTATTGTTTGTAACCTTTGCACCATATTCTCCAAAGCCACTACCCGAGCGCGAAGCTCGTTGACTTCTTCTGTTATACCGGGGTGATTATCGGTTCGGACGAGCGGATAAATAAGATCTAGAATTTGGTATAGTATATAATCGTGACGAGATACTCTGGAAATGAGAGAGAAAATGGTGTTTCGAACAGGTTCGCCTGTAAGTGCTTCAGGTTCTTCACCAAGAGGGGAATGTGGTGGATAGAAGGGATCACCTTCTTCCTGTCTCCAATGATTTAGTAGAATACGAACCCATCCCCAATTCATCCAGAATTGATGATGGCTGATTGGTTGATCCATTTCGGTCACACTGCTTTCGAAGCTCGAGTGATACTCCATATCGAAATCCGAAGGACTTGAACAAGTGGTGAGTTCCATTTCGTACGTTTGAATAAAGAATTTTTCTATATGAAATGATTTTCGAATATTGGATGATATTCTAACTACATAGAATATCTATATATATAGTACTAAAGATTTCGTAGCCTACGGAGGAATTTACGGCATATGTCAGGTAAAGTTTACAGTAACGGATACGCTAAGATATGAATTAGCAGATACGCTAAGATATGAATTTATCTATACACTATTCATGCAATCAATGCAGTAAGATGTGTCTAGACTAAAGATGGTAAGCAGATAATTTTCAACAAGAATTGATAAGCAAAACTTTTTGACATGCAGACACGGTCGAAGTCCAGACTCACTAATGCATCCTAATGACTATCAGTTAGATACACTAATGCAGACCTGGTTCGCTAAGACCACCGTTCCGATACCAACTTTAATGACCCGTCCTAATCCATCTGGACAAATTCATTACATTTGGTTACATCGTGAGGTACTTGACCTCTATATGATACATTTTACAAATATTGCATTCGTTTTTAAAAGACAAACTTTCATTACATCAAAAGTTGACGGCATGCCTACCATTTCATAATATAACCAGCTATAATTGTCTTAATAATAATCTTGATGAACTCAACGACTTGAATGCAACGTCTTTTGAAATATGTCATGAATGACTCCAAGTAATATCTCTAAAATGAGCAAATGCACAGCGGAAGATTTCTTTCTTACCTGAGAATAAACATGCTTTCAAGTGTCAACCAAAAGGTTGGTGAGTTCATAGGGTTATCGTAAACAATAAAATTCATCATTTTAATAGACCACAAGATTTAAATACAGTACACCTATCTTGTATACAAAACCATATTTCATAATGCTTAGCAGAGTAGGTTCGTATCCTTTTCTCCCCCGTAGGTTTCCTCGCGATTTTTTTAATAAACGTACACATATCTCGTGCACAAAAACTAATACACATAATCTGTGTATAAAAGTCATTGATACGAACTACAAACACCTGGTAATCGACCTTAACAAAATGCATCTAGAATATCCCCCGCATACCGGCATTCTGCACGGTCATGCAAAAAGCATACAATCAGGCCACTCTTTTAAATATGATGGTTGTGTACACCTCACAAACAGATCATATCTTTTAAAGCTGGCGGTTGTATACCTATTTCGAAGTACTAAAGCAGTTCAAATTCTCTAACTGGGGCTTGTTAGTGCCCATAGATCTATCTTTAGGATTCGCGTCAATTTGGGGCTCGGTTCCCAAATTCTCAGAATACCAGACTAAAAGGGGTGATATTCGGTGTACTCATAACTCATTCGTAGAATGTTTTTAAGTACTTGTGTCTATTTCGTCAAACATTTATAAAAGCATTTCATGTATTCGCAGTTCAAAATATATTTCAAAAGCATTTAACAAAACAGTTATAAAAACATCGATGTATTCTCAGTCCCAAAAATGTAAAGAGTAAAAGGGAATCAAATGAACTCACGATGATGTATTTTATAGTAAAAATACATATGACAACATTGAACAATGCAGGGTTGGCCTTGGATTCACGAACCTATATCATTCGTATATTTATTAATACACATAATTGTAATCAGAAAATTTCATATAGTATATTTACATACTTTTAAAAATGATTACCATTTATATAGTTAATATTATATATATTAAAAATATCTAATTTGTTTTATATGAATATTTATATAAAATGTTAATATGATTAATACATACTTATATGTAACATTTCTATAAGTATATTTTTATATCAATAATAAAAATTGTGTTTGATTATAATGATACTATTAATAATAATACTAATAATAACAATTATTATAGTAGTAATAATAATGGTGTCTCTAAAAATAGTACTAATAATAATACTCCTAATATTTATCAAAATGATAATTTTTATAAAAATGTTACTTTTAATAATAATGATAATAATTTTAATAAATATAGTGCTTTTACTAAAATGATACTTTTCATACTAATTTTTAGCAATAATGATAATTATAATAATAATAATAATAATAATAATAATAATAATAATAATAATAATAGTAATAATAAAAAATATTGGTTTTAATCATAATAATACGACTAATAATATCCTAAATGATGATACTAATAATAATAATACAAATTATAATGATAATATTAATAATAATAATACTTATAAAATACTAATAATAATGATAACAATATCTAACTTTATTAATGATAACATTAATCATAATATTAATGGTAGTAATAACTTTGATTAGCATATTAATAACAATAATAATAATAATAATAATAATAATAATAATAATAATAATAATAATAATAATAACAATAATAATAATAATAATAATAATAATAATAATAATAATAATAATAATAATAATAATAATAATAATAATAATAATAATAATAATAATAATATCAAACTACTGATAATGCTAAAAACGAACATATATTTCATAACATTATCCCTCAAGAAAGACAAACTTTTAGTTGCAATTGTTCTATTTACAAGTGATATTCGTTTAAATAATAAAAGGTGAAGACAAAAGACAGATTCGACGAATTGAAGACGCAAACGACCAGAAAGCTCAAAAGTACAAAATACAATCAAAGTGGTTCCAATTATTAATGAGAAATGTCTCAAAATTACAAGAGTACAAGACGCGAAACGCAAAATACAAGATTTTAAATTGTACGCAAGGACGTTCGAAAAACCGGAACTGGAACCAAAAGTCAACTCTCAACGCTCGACGCAACGGACTAAAAATTACAAGTCAACTATGCACATAAATATAATATAATATTTAAATAATTCTTAAAATAATTTATATATTATATTTATTTATTAAACCGTCGACAAACAAGAAAATAAAGGAGTTTGAGCTGATACCTACCTCCATGCGATCGCATGGCCTGGAGGCACAAAAGCCATGCGATCACATGGCCCTGAAAAGTTGGCCACATGCCTATAAATTTTGCAGTTTTGGTTGATCATAAGACAATATCCATCTCTCTATCTATCACGTATATATATATATATATATATATATATTATAATTTTAATTTTAATTTTAATTTTAATTTTTAATTCTAATAATAAGGGTATGTTAGCGAATGTTGTAAGGGTGTAAGTCGAAATTCTGTCCATGTAACGCTACGCTATTTTTAATCACTGTAAGTTATGGTTAATGTTATTTTTAATTTAATGTCTCGTAGCTAAGTTATTATTATGCTTATTTAATGCCGAAGTAATCGTGATGCTGGGCTAAATATTAAAATTGGGTAATTGGGCTTTGGACCATAATTGGGGTTTGGACAAAAGAACGACACTTGTAGAAATTAGACTATGGGCTATTAATGGGTTTTATATTAACTAAATGATACCTCGTTAATTTAATATATAGACTTATAATTTGACGTATTTATATATAACCACATACGCTTGACTGGGTACAGTGGGCGGGATATCTATAAATACCAATAATTGTTCCTTTTACCGGACACGAAACTGGATTAATAGTTAATAGACTTGTTGAAACAGGGGTGGATTACATTCAAGGGTAATTGTTAACAAAGTAGTAAAACCTTGGTTTACACGCAGTCGATAACCTGGTGTATTCATTAAACAAAGTATTAAGACCTTGTTACAATTCGAATCCCCAATTAGTTGGAATATTTAACTTCGAGAATAAGAATAATTTGACGAAGACTTTCGCACTTTATGATTACTGAAATGTCCCGTTCATATTGATTATAAACGTTCCATATTAATTGATTTCGTTGCGAGGTTTTGACCTCTATATGAGACGTTTTTCAAAGACTGCATTCATTTTTAAAACAACCATAACCTTTATTTTATCAATAAAGGTTTTAAAAACATTACGTAGATTATCAAATAATGATAATCTAAAATATACTGTTTACACATGACCATTACATAATGGTTTACAATAGAAATATATTACATTGACATATGTTTCTTGAATGCAGTTTTTACATAATATCTTACAAACATGGACTCCAAATCTTGTCCTTATTTTAGTATGCAACAGCGGAAGCTCTTAGTACTCACCTGAGAATAAACATGCTTTAAACGTCAACAAAAATGTTGGTGAGTTATAGGTTTAACCTATATATATCAAATCGTAACAATAGACCACAAGATTTCATATTTCAATATACATCCCATACATAGAGATAAAAATTATTCATATGGTGAACACCTGGTAACCGACATTAACAAGATGTATATATAAGAATATCCCCATCATTCCGGGACACCCTTCGGATATGATATAAATTTCGAAGTACTAAAGCATCCGGTACTTTGGATAGGGTTTGTTAGGCCTAATAGATCTATCTTTAGGATTCACGTTAATTAGGGTGTCTGTTCCCTAATTCTTAGATTACCAGACTTAATAAAAAGGGGCATATTCTATTTCGATAATTCAACCATAGAATGTAGTTTCACGTACTTGTGTCTATTTTATAAATCATTTATAAAACCTGCATGTATTCTCATCCCAAAAATATTAGATTTTAAAAGTGGGACTATAACTCACTTTCACAGATATTTCCTTCCTCGGAAATAAGACTTGGCCACGGATTGATTCATGAACCTATACAAATATGTACATATATATCAAAGTATGATCAAAATATAATTACAACCATTTTTATTATGTTTTAAAGATTTAAGTGTATTAAGTCAGCTGTCCTCGTTAGTAACCTACAACTAGTTGTCCATAATTAGATGTACAGCAATAAATCGATATATATTATCTTGAATCAATCCACGACCCAGTGTATACACGTCTCAGGCTAGATCACAACTCAAACTATATATATTTTTGGAATCAACCTCAACCCTGTATAGCTAACTCCAACATTACTGCATATAGAGTGTCTATGGTTGTTCTAAATAATATATATAGATGGGTCAATATGATATGTCAAAACATTTGCATACGTGTCTATGGTATCCCAAGATTACATAATATATTAGAATACATGTATAATACAATATAAGTTAGCTAGGATATGATTAATATATATTTGTTACCAATTTTCACGTAGCTACAACAAGCAAAAATAACCAATCTTGTTTTACCCATAACTTCTTCATTTTAAATCCGTTTTGAGTGAATCAAATTGCTATGGTTTCATATTAAACTCTAATTTAAGAATCCAAACAGAAAAATTATAGGTTTATAGTCGGAAATTTAAGTTACATGTCAATTACTAAAGAGGTAGTCATTTTCATCGAAAGAACGACATCTTGATGACCATTTTGAAAAACATACTTTCACTTTGAGTTTAACCAAGATTTTTGGATATAGTTTCATGTTCATATGAAAAATAATTTTCAAAGAATAACAACTTTTAAATCAAAGTTTATCATAGTTTTTAATTATCCAAACCAAAACAGCCCCCGGTTTCACTACGACGGCGTATATCCGATTTTATGGTGTTCATCGTGTTTCCAGGTTTTAAATCATTAAGTTAGAATATCATATAGATATAGAACATGTATTTAGTTGATTTTAAAAGTCAAGTTAGAAGGATAAACTTTTGTTTGCGAACAAGTTTACAATTAACTAAACTATGTTCTAGTGATTACAAGTTTAAAACTTCGAATAAGATAGCTTTATATGTATGAAGCGAATGATGTTATGAACATCATTACTACCTCAAGTTTTCTGGATAAAACTACTGGAAATGAGAAAAATGGATCTAGCTTCAAAGGATCCTTGGATTGCTTGAAAGTTCTTGAAGCAGAATCATGACATTAAATAGTTCAAGTAAGATTTTCAATCGAAATAAGATTGTTATAGTTGTAGAAATTGAATCAAAGTTTGAAAATGAATATTACCTTGAATTAGAAAGATAACCTACTGTAAATAACAAAGGTTCCTTGATCTTAGATGATTACTTGGAATGGATTAGAAAGCTTGAAAGTAGACTTGCAAACTTGGAAGTATTCTTGATTTTTATGAAACTATACTTATGGAATTTATGAAGAACACTTAGAACTTGAAGATGGAACTTGAGAGAGATCAATTAGATGAAGAAAATTGAAGAATAAAAGTGTTTGTAGGTGTTTTTGGTCATTGGTATATGGATTAGATATAAAGGATATGTAATTTTGTTTTCATGTAAATAAGTCATGAATGATTACTAATATTTTTGTAATTTTATGAGATATTTCATGCTAGTTGCCAAATGATGGTTCCCACATGTGTTAGGTGACTCACATGGGCTGCTAAGAGCTGATCATTGGAGTGTATATACCAATAGTACATACATCTAAAAGTTGTGTATTGTACAAGTACGAATACAGGTGCATACGAGTAGAATTGTTGATGAAACTGAACGAGGATGTAATTGTAAGCATTTTTGTTAAGTAGAAGTACTTTGATATGTGTCTTGAAGTCTTTCAAAATTTTAAGAATACATATCAAAGCACAACATGTATATACATTCTAATGGAGTCGTTAAGTCTTCGTTAGTCATTACATGTAAGTGTTGTTTTGAAACCTTTAAGTTAACGATCTCAATTAATGTTGTTAACCCAATGTTTATTATATCAAATGAGATGTTAAATTATTATATTATCATGATATTATGATGTATGAATATCTCTTAATATGATACATACATTAAAATATCGTTACAACGATAATCGTTACATATAAGTCTCGTTTCGTAATTCTTGAGTTAGTAGTCTTGTTTTTACATATGTAGTTCATTGTTAACACACTTAATGATATATTTAAATATCATTTTATTATGTTAAATATAGTGTATCAATATCTTAAAATGATACATATGTATTTAGTAGACGTTATCATAACGATAATCGTTATATATAACATTTCGAGTTTCTTAACTTAGTAAACTCATTTCTTATGTATATCACACATTGTTAATATACTTAGTGAGATACTTAATCATCATAATCTCATGTCAACCATATATATATGTCTATATATACCACAACATGTAGTTTTCACAATTTTTTAACGTTCGTGAATCGCCGGTCAACTTGGGTGATCAATTATCTATATGAAACTTATTACATTTAATCAAGTCTTAACAAGTTTGATTGCTTAATATGTTGGAAACATTTAGTCATGTAAATATCAATCTCAATTAATATATATAAACATGGAAAAGTTCGGGTCACTACATTACCTACCCGTTAAATAAATTTCGTCCCGAAACTTTAAGCTGTTGAAGGTGTTGACGAATCTTCTAGAAATAGATGCGGGTATTTCTTCTTCATCTGATCTTCATGCTTCCAGGTGAACTCGGGTCCTCTACGAGCATTCCATCGAACCTTAACAATTGGTATCTTGTTTTGCTTAAGTCTCTTAACCTCACGATCCATTATTTCGACGGGTTCTTCAATGAATTGAAGTTTTTCATTGATTTGGATTTCATCCAACGGAATAGTGAGATCTTCTTTAGCAAAACATTTCTTTAAATTCGAGACGTGGAAAGTGTTATTTACAGCTGCGAGTTGTTGGGGTAACTCAAGTTGGTAAGCTACTGGTCCGACACGTTCAATAATCTTGAATGGTCCAATATACCTTGGATTTAGTTTCCCTCGTTTACCAAATCGAACAACGCCTTTCCAAGGTGAAACTTTAAGCATGACCATCTCGCCAATTTCAAATTCTATATCTTTTCTTTTAATGTCAGCGTAGCTTTTTTGTCGACTCTGGGCGGTTTTCAATCGTTGTTGAATTTGGATGATTTTCTCGATAGTTTCTTGTATTATCTCCGAACCTGTAATCTGTCTATCCCCCACTTTATTCCAACAAATAGGAGACCTGCACTTTCTACCATAAAGTGCCTCAAACGGCGCCATCTCAATACTAGAATGATAACTGTTGTTGTAGGAAAATTCTGCTAACGGTAGGTATCGATCCCAACTGTTTCCGAAATCAATAACACATGCTCGTAGCATGTCTTCAAGCGTTTGTATCGTCCTTTAGCTCTGCCCATCAGTTTGTGGATGATAGGCAGTACTCATGTCTAGACGAGTCCCCAATGCTTGTTGCAACGTCTGCCCGAACCTTGAAACAAATCTACCATCCCTATCAGAGATAATAGAGACGGGTATTCCATGTCTGGAGACAACCTCCTTCAAATACAATTGCGCCAACTTCTCCATTTTGTCATCTTCTCTCATTGGCAGGAAGTGTGCTGACTTGGTGAGACGATCAACTATTACCCAAATAGTATCATAACCACTTGCAGTCCTTGGCAATTTAGTAATGAAATCCATGGTAATGTTTTCCCATTTCCATTCCGGGATTTCAGGTTGTTGTAGTAGACCTGATGGTTTCTGATGTTCAGCTTTGACCTTAGAACACATCAAACATTCTCCTACATATTTAGCAATATCGGCTTTCATACCCGGCCACCAAAAGTGTTTCTTGAGATCTTTATACATCTTCCTCGCTCCGGGATGTATTGAATATCTGGTTTTATGTGCTTCTTTAAGTACCATTTCTCTCATATCTCCAAACCTTGGTACCCAAATTCTATCAGCCCTATATCGGGTTCCGTCTTCCCGAATATTAAGATGTTTCTCTGATCCTTTGGGTATCTCATTCTTCAACTTTCCTTCTTTTACAACCCCCTGTTGTGCCTCCTTTATTTGAGTAGTAAGGTTAGTACGAATAATTATATTCATAGCTTTTACCCGTATAGGTTCTCTGTCCTTTCTACTCAAAGCGTCGGCTACCACATTCGCCTTCCCCGGGTGGTATCGAATCTCAAAATCATAGTCATTCAACAGTTCAATCCACCTGCGTTGTCTCATATTCAGTTGCTTCTGATTAAATATATGTTGGAGACTTTTGTGGTCGGTATATATAATACTTTTGACCCCATATAAATAATGCCTCCAAGTCTTTTTTTTTTTTTTTTTTACGAGGAACCCCACTATGGGCCAGAGCACATTAGCCCCCCACCGCAGGTAAACCCCGGTTAAACGGCAAGCCAACCCTCCACCGCTACCGGGTAAAGCATCCTCCAGCTTTGGTCATTAAATGCGGGCACCCCTTGGAGTTGAACCCGAGACCTCCACTTTCATGGAAAGTGTTGGTGGCCACCCAGGCTAGGCCTTCGTTCGTTGCAAAAACAACAGCACCCAATTCCAAATCGTGCGTTGTATAATTTTGCTCGTGAATCTTCAATTGTCTAGACGCATAAGCAATCACCTTCGTTCGTTGCATTAATACACAACCGAGACCTTGCTTTGATGCGTCACAATAAATCACAAAATCATCATTCCCTTCAGGCAATGACAATATAGGTGCCGTAGTTAGCTTTTTCTTCAATAACTGAAATGCCTTCTCTTGTTCATCCTTCCATTCAAATTTCTTCCCTTTATGCGTTAATGCAGTCAAGGGTTTTGCTATTTTGGAGAAATCTTGGATGAATCTTCTATAGTAACTAGCCAATCCTAAAAATTGACATATATGCTTCGGAGTTTTTTGGGGTTTCCCACTTTTCAACGGTTTCGATCTTTGCCAGGTCAACCTGGATACCTTCTTTGTTCACTATGTGACCGAGGAATTGAACTTATTCCAACCAAAATGCACACTTTGAAAACTTAGCGTACAGTTTTTCTTTCCTCAATACTTCTAGCACTTTTCTCAAATGTTCTTCGTGCTCTTGATCATTCTTTGAGTAAATAAGTATGTCATCGATGAAAACAATGACAAACTTGTCAAGATATGGCCCACACACTCGGTTCATAAGGTCCATGAACACAGCTGGTGCTTTAGTCAATCCAAACGGCATAACCATAAACTCGTAATGACCATAACGCGTCCTAAAAGCAGTTTTTGGAATATCATCCTCCTTTACTCGCATTTGATGATATCCAGAACGTAAATCGATTTTCGAATAAACCGACGAGCCTTGTAGTTGATCAAATAAGTCGTCAATTCTTGGCAGTGGATAACGGTTTTTGATGGTAAGTTTATTCAACTCTCTGTAGTCAATACACAACCTAAATGTACCATCCTTCTTCTTAACAAACAAAACAGGAGCTCCCCATGGTGATGTGCTTGGTCGAATGAAACCACGTTCTAATAGTTCTTGCTGTTGGCTTTGCAGTTCTTTTATCTCGCTGGGTGCGAGTCTGTAAGGAGCACGAGCTATTGGTGCAGCTCCTGGTACAAGATCTATTTGAAATTCAATAGATCGATGTGGAGGTAGTCCCGGTAATTCTTTCAGAAATACATCGGAAAATTCTTTTGTGACGGAAACATCATTGATGCTCTTTTCTTCAGTTTGTACTTTCTCGAAGTGTGCTAGAATAGCATAGCAACCTTTTCTTATTAGTTTTTGTGCCTTAAAATTACTAATAAGATGTAGCTTCGTGTTGCCCTTTTCTCCGTACACCATTAAGGGTTCTCCTTCTTCTCGTACAATACGAATTGCATTTTTGTAACATACGATCTCTGCTTTCATCTCCTTCAGCCAGTCCATGCCAACTATTACATCAAAACTCCCTAACTCTACTGGTATCAAATCAATCTTAAATATTTCGCTACCCAGTTTAATTTCTCGATTCCGGCATATATAATCTGCTGAAATTAATTTACCGTTTGCTAATTCGAGTAAAAATTTACTATCCAATGGCGTCAATGGACAACTTAATTTAGCACAAAAATCTCTACTCATATAGCTTCTATCCGCACCCGAATCAAATAAATCGTAAGCAGATTTATTGTCAATAAGAAACGTACCTGAAACAAGCTCCGGGTCTTCCTGTGCCTCTGCCGCATTAATATTGAAAACTCTTCCGCGGCCTTGTCCATTCGTGTTCTCCTGGTTCAGGCAATTTCTAATAATGTGGCCCAGTTTTCCACATTTATAACAAACTACATTGGCATAACTTGCTCTGACACTACTTGCTCCACCATTACTCGTTCCGACACCATTTGTTCCTTTCGTTCTGTTAACCCCTGGTCTGTAGACCTCACACTTCACTGCGCTATGACCATTTCTTTTACACTTGTTGCAAAATTTGGTGCAGAACCCTGAGTGATACTTTTCTCACCTTTGGCATAGCTGCTTCTGATTGTTGTTGTTGTTGTTGTTGTTATTGCGGTTGTTATTGTTGTAGTTGCGATTGATGTTGCGATTGTTGGGATAGTTGTTGTTGTTTTGGTGACTCTTATCACTGTTTTCCTCCCACTTTCTTTTGACTAGCTTCACGTTGGCCTCTTCGGCCGCCTGTTCTTTAATTCTTCCCTCAATCTGGTTCACTAGTTTGTGAGCCATTCTACATGCCTTTTTGTATGGAGGCAGACTCGTGTGAACTTATATCTTCTTGGATTCTCTCCGGTAACCCTTTCACAAACGCGTCGATCTTCTCTTCCTCATCTTCGAACGCTCTCGGACACAATAGGCACAATTCTGTGAATCGTCTTTCGTACGAAGTAATATTGAATCCCTGTGTTCGTAACCCTCTAAGTTCTGACTTGAGCTTATTGACCTCGGTTCTGGGACGGTACTTCTCGTTCATCAAATGCTTGAATGCTGACCACGGTAGCGCGTAAGCAGCATCTTGTCCCACTTGCTCTAGATAGGTATTCCACCATGTTAACGCAAAACCTGTGAAGGTATGCGTAGCGTACTTAACTTTGTCCTCTTCAGTACACTTACTTATGGCAAACACCGATTCGACTTTCTCGGTCCACCATTTCAATCCAATTGGTCCTTCGGTTCCATCAAATTCCAAAGGTTTGCAGGCAGTGAATTCTTTGTAGGAGCATCCTACACGATTTCTTGTGCCGTTAGCTGTATTGCTAGATTCAGAGTTATTGTTGGTATGTAGCGCAGCCTGTACTGCGACTATGTTTGAAGCAAGAAAGGCACACAATTCCTCTTTGCTCATATTCAAGGTCTGTCGAGTAGTCGGTGCCATTTCCTTCAAAATAGTTAAATGAAACAATTTAATCATACAGAATATTAAGAGTAGTTAATAGTATCTCGTAGCATAATATGAACTCATTTATAAAAGCTTTTTCTTCATATTAGCGTTTTATAAGTTTAAATTCGGGTACTACCTACCCGTTAAGTTCATACTTAGTAGCTAATATACAATTCAACTACTACAATTCCATATGAAAAACTGATTATAATAATATATCACATACAAATATTCTTCAAACTTAAAACTTCGCTATATTACATATACCATGAAATATAGTACACTATGATACAGGACAGTTTTGAAGATAAATCTAGTTAATACGCAAGTTGTTCAGCAAAGGAAATAAAGACACGTAATTCATAAGTCCAGAAACAAGTCATGCATCCTAGTTTTACTAAGACGACTTCCCATCCTTGGTCTTGTGGAAAATAACCGTTATGACCATTGGCTAGCCAGCATGTTGTAACGTCGTCAAAAGGACGAGGGTTTCGTAATGTCCAACAGCCCCGTAATAATCTAAAAACCTTGTTTCTCACCCCAACTACTGAATCCGTCACTTGTGGGAAGGTTTTATTTAAAAGTTGCAATCCGATATTCTTTTTCTCATTTTGGTAAGAAGCGAACATCACTAACCCGTAAGCATAACATGCTTCTTTATGTTGCATGTTAGAAGCTCTTTCTAATTCACGAAATCCTATGTTGGGATATGTTGAGTCAAAATAGGTTCTTAACCCGTAGCGTAAAATTGCATTTGGGTTCCCCGCATTTAACGCTTTAAAGAAAACACGGCGTAACTTACGGTCTCCCCAATGTGATATACCCCACCTATCAAAGGAAAGCTTTTTATAAACTAAGGTATTTCTGGAAAGTGTTTCAAATGTTTGACAAGTTAATTTCGCCATAACTAAATGTGCTGATGAATTCTGACCGACTCTAGACAAGATTTCCTCAATCATATCCTCTGGTAGGTCTTCTAAAATATTCGGTTGTCTACCCTTAATGTCCATTTTGTTTTTATACTGTAAAATAGACAAGGATTAGATTCGTAATAACAAACAATACAAGCAATTTTTACATAGAACATAAAAGTACAAGCACACTACAAGCAATTAGAGGTTACATATTCGCCATGTTGAACGAAGATAAATGATGCAGAATGTCATGTAGAACGATGATTATGCTTGAGGTACCAATTATGATGTTTAGGCGTGTGTTGTTGTGGTTTGTGTTGTTGCTGGTGGTACAGTTGATGTCGTTGATGTTGTTGAAGCTGGTACATTTTGCACCATATTTTCGAAGGCTACTACTCGGCGCGAAACTCATTGACTTTATTACTTCGGGATGATTGTCGGTATGAACGAACGAATGAATAAGGTTTTGAATCTGACTTGTGATATAGTCGTGGCGAGATACTCTGGAAATGAGAGAGAAAATGGTGTTACGAACAGGTTCGCCGGTAAGTGCTTCAGGTTCTTCACCAAGAGTGCAGGTTGGTGAGTGGAAAGGATCGCCTTCTTCTCTTCTCCATTGATTTAGTCAACTACGAAACCATCAGATGAATTGGTTGATTCATTCTGGTGATGTTGCTTTTGGAGCTTAGGTGAACATCCATGTCGGAATAGCTGTCGGAATAGCTGTCGGAATAACTATCAGAATAGCTATCGGAATCTGAGGGACTCGAACTAGTTGAGGGATTCATCTCGTACGATCAGATGAAGAATTTTCGATAAGAAATAGATTATAGGATGTAGATTAGTACCCTGCAATATATAATTTACATATGCATATATAATACTAAAATCCCATAAGTTACGGAGGAATCTACGAAAGCTGTCAGGCAAAGGTAACAATAACAGATACGCTAAGATATGAATTTAACTATACACTGTCAATGCAATAGAGGCAGTAAGACGTGTCTAGACTTTAAGGATGATAACCAAATAATTTTTGACACTAAATGATAAGCAAAACTTTTGACATGCAGACACGGTCGAAGTCCAGACTCACTAATGCATCTAAACAACTACTAGTTAGACACACTACTGCAAGACCTGGTTCACTAAGACCACCGCTCTGATACCACATGTCATACCCCGTCCTAAACCGTCCGGAAGAAGTCACCAACATCTGGTTCCATTGCGATGATCGACTCCAAATAATGTCTTTACAATGAGCAAATGCACAGCGGAAGATTTCTTTCATACCTGAGAATAAACATGCTTTCAAGTGTCAACCAAAAGGTTGGTGAGTTCATAGGTTTATCATAAAACAATAAAATTCATCATTTTGATAGACCACAAAATTTAAATCCTGCATGGTACAAATGGGCCCGAATCCTATACCCACCTATAATGTACATGCGATATATTTTAAATACAGTACACCTTTCTCGTGTACGCAACCATTTTTCGTAAATCTTAATAACCGTACACATATCTCGTGCACAAAAATAACATACACATAATCTGTGTATAAAATCATTCTCTCGATACATAACATTCACATCAATTGGTGGCAATTATCATGTCCACATAATTCAATGGTGGCAATTATCATGTCCACATAATTCAATGGTGGCAATTATCATGTCCACATAATTCAATGGTGGCAATTATCATGTCCACATAATTCAATAATAATCCGCAGAACTTCTGTCTGCATAATAATTCATTCGAGGAATGTTTTACTTGTGTCTATCTCGTCAAACATTTATAAAAGCATTTCATGTATTCGCAGTTCAAAATATATTTCAAAAGCATTTAATAAAGCAATTATAAAAACAGCGCATGTATTCTCAGTCCCAAAAATGTAAAGAGTAAAAGGGAATCAAATGAACTCACCTAATGTATTTTGTAGTAAAAATACATATGACTATATTGAACAATGCAGGGTTGGCCTCGGATTCACGAACCTATATCATTTGTATTTATATTAACAAGTATATTTGTAACCGAACAAAGTTGTATATATATTATAATATATTATTAAATTGTAACTTATTGTTATGTATATATAATGTTTTTAAAATTAATATTTATATTTTTATGTGTGTTTATATTATTATTTATATTATCTGAAAATATTTTATATACTATATGTAATTTAGTTATTATTATAATTAATAATATTTCATATAAAAATATAGTATGTAGTATACTTATATATATAAATCACTTTTGTTTGTAAAATTAACAATTATAATACTGTTAAAATAAAGATAATAATACTAATACTTGGATTCAAAAATAAAACATGATAGTTTCACTAATAATGATTCTTTAAATAATAATATAGTTATAAAAATAATAGTTTTTAATAACAATACTAATAATGATAATATCAGTAGTTTTTAATATAATAAAGGATTTAATAATAATGATGATAAAATTAATAATTTTGATATTAATACTTAATATCTAATAATAATAATAATTATTATAACAAAAATAATAATAATAACAATAATAATAATAATAATGAAATTAATAATAAATAAAAAATTTAATAATGAAACTACCTCAAAGAAAATAGGCTTAAAAAAAATAATGCCTCAGTCCGTGATTGAACCTCCAACCTCCCGCTACCCCCAAACACCTTCAAACCATTCCTCTGCTTCGTGACTTTCTTATTTTAATTCACGATTTAATTTTATTTAACATGTTTTTCTGTTTTTTTTTCTTCTTCTTCTTCTTCCTTTAAAATCAATCGGACCATAAAATCCTAACATCCTTCCATCATCATCATGTATCATCATTGATAACGTCATAATCATTATCACCATGAATCATCGTTGTTATCCTTATAATCATAATAATAATCTAATTATTATCATAATTAATTTCGCTTATATCATCTTCCAATAACCTTATTTCATTATTACGTACATAATTATTATAATTGTTATTCGCCTATCATTTCCATCATCATCATCATCCGATTTGTTGTACCAGAAGCAAGAAAGAAATGATTACGTTCCAAGATGAGACAATAGTAATTGTCATGGTGGTCGATGAGGGTGTTAATGGGTTTTATCAAAGTGAAACGAAAATAGAAGCTGCAGAATTCTTGCTGTCGTGATGGTTTTGTTTGGGTTGTACAGTAACCGAAGGAGATACAGGTATGAACGATGGAATTGTACAAGAAACAGATACAAGATCGATTATTATAGTTGTAATTCGGTGTTGGGCCAGAATGATACTTGGGCCAGAATAATCTCTGTTGGGCCATGTAACCATAATAAGGAATCATCATTTTATGTTTTAAAACAGCGGCTATTGGGCCTTAACCTGGCTCGTGACAGAAATAAGGAGCAAAGTAGCAACAACATAAAATGAGTTGTGGGGTTACATGTCGGCCATCAGGGAGGATAACACAAAAAAAAAAGCAATCATCGTGGATATAAATCTGAAAGTGGTGAGTGGCAGCAACAATAATAGGCTGTTATTATTTTTCTTTTTCTTTTTCTTTTTTCGCAAATACATAAACAAAACAACAACAACAACAACAACAAAAAAATGGGTAGTGTCTTGATTGTTGAATCATAAATGGAAATAGAAAGAAAAATATATAGTTTACGGTTATATGAGAGTGGAGGTGGTGTGATGGAGATGGTGGCAGAATCATGGTGGTATGGTGGCGGATCAATGGTGATCGAGTGGTGTTCATGATTATTGTTGGGATTGTTCTTCAACAGAGAAGTGAAACAGAAAAAAAAATAGTATCGTGAATGTGGCGTTTGTGGTGGTTCTTTGATGAATAAAATGGAAGAGAGAGAGAAAGAGAGGAAAGAGATGGAAGTGGGTTTTGGTTATTATGGTGGTGTTCTAGAATGGCTTATGGTGGTTCTCGACGGGTTGCAACGAGGAGCAAGAAGTGGGGAATGGTAGTTTCATGTGGTGGTGTTGAGAGTAACCGGTGGTGGTGGATCCTTGGTGGTGAAACGTAGCACGTTTAATTGCCATTTAGTTTTCTATGTACATCGAACATAAAATTTTGTGGATGGATTGAGACCTGAGACCTCCAACGTTATCTTCCTTGTGCAATTACAAAAAATAAAGTAAACGGGACCTATTTTTAGTACATGGTGGTTCGAAGAAAAGAAAAAAAATGTAGAAACAGGAAGGTTGATGGTGCTCTCGGTGGGTTTGGTTCGGATATAGTAAGAGCGTACAACGGTGGAGGAGAAGTGTGATGATCGAAAATGGCCATGGTTGGTTTTAGGGATTAGATAACAAAAAGAAGGTGATAGATATGGTTCATCACTCTTTTGCCTGATTATGCCCATGTATAGTAATACATTTATCTATTATGCACATATATAGCAGAGATTGATTATGTATGTAGTGCATATATTATATAGATAATATCATATAGTCAAAAGAGAAAACAGTATCATATAGTAATACATCTATTAAATAATGAAAAAGAACGTGCACAATTAACTTAAAGTTTTCATATATGATAATATCTGCTACACTCTTATCTGGATAGTGTATCGTACTCCGTTGTTTAATCAGTGGCGGATAAAAGTCTTCAAAAAAATCTCATATTTTTAAATTAACTATATTTATTTATTTTGGTCATTATGGTATAAAATTCAGTCATTAGTTTAATAAATAAAAATTTTCTTCAACTGTCCCTCTCATTTATGGGTAAAATATAAAAAGTGTCAAAACTTAACCAATAGTTCCTAAGTACATTTTTAATAAACCTAAAATTTATAGAACTCATTTTCGGATCACCGTTTATTTTAAAATCACATATATTCATTTTTAACTCGTTTAATATCGATCGAATTACGATTGAGCGTTACTGTCGATTACAAAATAAATTCATATATATATATATATATATATATATATATATATATATATATATATATATATATATTCAATATACTTTATTTACATATATAGATATCTTTTAAATAATAGTTATTATATATTATTTTATTTTACATTATTAGTTTTAACAATTACGTCATACAATATTTCAATTTATATTTCAAATTCATATATTAAATATATATGTATTTATTTACAAATAGTGGTTCGTGAATCATCGAGAATGGTCAAAAGAGTAAATGCATTCATGTAAACTGTTTCAAAGTTTTCGGGACTCAACATTACAGACTTTGCTTATCGTGTCGGAAACATATAAAGATTAAGTTTAAATTTGGTCGAAAATTTCCGGGTCGTCACAGTACCTACCCGTTAAAGAAATTTCGTCCCGAAATTTGATCGAGGTTGTCATAGTTAACAATAAAAATGTTTTCATGACGAATATGAGTTGATAAATAGAGTTTTATCATTATTGACTAATATAGATGAAAACAATTCAATTATGTGAAACGTACGAGTGAAGCTGTCACAAAAGATTGAGATAGAGATTTAACTTTTGACGTAGTCACGGTGGACCTCCGGAATTTAAGGAATTTAAAAGAAAATCTTTGGAAATCTATAAGATTTGATTTTTCGGCGAATAAGGAAATCAGGATCTCTCTAATTAAATGTGGAGATCTGCCTTGATTACTCTGTCTGGTATTTCCATTATAAATTAAACTCTTCCGTTCCATTATTCTCACCATTCTTATACTTTCTTTCTTAATTCATACTTCTAAATATTGTAAAAATGCTTATTCCAGTACTGATCCTTGTCCTTCTTCTGACAATCACTTATGTCTTTCTCCTTTTTCATCTACCACCGGAGGAATCCACTTTCTTCTACTTCGCCCTTGGAGTTATAGTGTTTTTAATTCTCCCGTGTCTTTATGTTGCGATAAACATTGATATACATGGTTTGTAATTTATGTGCTGTTATCGGGCTTTATATTCTCCCTTATATTTCGAAGATCTATGCTTTTGTTTTCTTTTTTCGACTTCAAGTCAAGCGAATAATGGTCCAGAATTTGTAGATATAGAGTTTCGAATGATTATAATGTTCTAAGCAGAAAGGAATGTGTTAGCACGATTTGATTTATCAAATTACCAGAATCCCTGAGAATGGAACTATCAAGAATATATTTTCTTTATATGTTCAGAGGTTAAGTAGAATGAAAGAGTTATGTAACATGACACATTTGTAATTTATGTGCTGTTATCGGGCTTTATATTCTCCCTTATATTTCGAAGATCTATGCTTTTGTTTTCTTTTTCCGACTTCAAGTCAAGTGAATAATGGTCCAGAATTTGTAGATATAGAGTTTCGAATGATTATAATGTTCTAAGCAGAAAGGAATGTGTTAGCAAGATTTGATTTATCAAATTACCAGAATCCCTGAGAATGGAACTATCAAGAATATATTTTCTTTATATGTTCAGAGGTTAAGTAGAATGAAAGAGTTATGTAACATGACACATGATAATGGTATGATCTACTGTGAACCATTATCACATTTCATTAGAAACTCAGCATGACTTACTGTAATATAATCGCGTTGGCCAAGCGTCATTATATTATACTAACTCATGCTTCAATTCCCAACACTTCTCCACAATTCATTCATAATTTATACTTAGATTTTACAGAAGTTTCCAATATAATGAAATACAGAAAACACGAAGAGGTAGATAATTTCGGACAAGAATATTTATGAAAAAAATCCTCAGAAATATCGAAGATATTTATGATGATATTTTGGAATTTCTAAGTTCGAAGGTTGATGAAGAAAAATTTTCCGCAAAATTTTAACATGACTTCGGAGTAAGATATTCTCTAAAGATTTCATCGGATCCAAAATTACCTGGATTCCTTGAATATAGGGTTTGGTCCTTGTATTTGTCCTCAGTCTCCTTCAGGGTTAGCTCAATCCGTTTTTCAGTACCAAAATTTCTATCGAGCGTTCCCAACATTCCATTCTTTATTATCAAACTTTTGGCCATTTAGACCATCTACAATTTTGCTGTTTCCTCTGCATTTAATGCAGCCATATCTGAATCGTCGGTTATCAATCCGAGGTGTTTTCAGGAGATTTGTGTTTTTAGATGATTAAACGCTGATGGTAGTATAGTGGAATATAAAAGGTTCTCTGGTAACAATGAAAGAGCACGCATATATATCAAGGTTATAATAAGATTATTTCGAACGAAAAGTTGAAATTGACTTGCTGGAGCTGTGACAAAACTGGCTAATTTGGAGAAGGATTGTAAAGTTATTTTCGATAATAACAACGCTAAAGGAATTAGCACAGCTACGTGTTAAACGTTTACTTAGTTTCCGAGAGTTTTTCAGGTGCAATACTATATGCATAAATCTTTCCTTCCGTAGATGAAGTGCGGTTGGTTCATCCTCTCGATTGAGGTGTTTTCAAGAATCATGAAAGGTTTGAACGCGGATTGTAATCGTCAAGATACAAATGAGGTTTAAGATGAAATCAAGTGGCAAACTTGAAGAATTGTTTCGTTTTATATGTTATAATCAATATTTTAATTCATTTTAATTGTCCAATATCATTAGTCCACAGTCGATAGTCCACAGTTTAACAGTCCAATAATTCATATATAATTTAATATATAATATTCGAATTAATTAATATGTATCGTGACCCGTGTACATGTCTCAGACTCGATCACAACTCAAACTATATATATTATTGTAGAATCAACCTCAACCCTGTATAGAGAACTCGATCATTACTGCATATAGAGTGTCTATGATGATTCCAAATAATATATATAGATGCGTCGATATGATATGTCAAAACCTTGTATACGTGTCCCGATATTTAAAGTGCGTAAAATAAATAACAGAAAATAAATGACGATAAATAAAGTGCGTAAAGTAAATAACAGAAATTAAATGACGATAAATAAAATTGCGATAATTAAATTGCGATAAATAAACTGCGATAAATAAAATGTAATCAGTTAGCTAGGAACAGTTAACTGGAACAGTTAGAGTGGATTCTTAACAAAAAATTTCATAGTTAATTTGTTTGTTTCTAACAAATTTTATTTTGTCCAATGTTTTCTTCATTATGCCGCTTGTTGGATTCTGATAGGTCAAAATCCAAGTATGAAATTGAATGAAAATGATTATTCTGTGGTGAACGGATTCGTATAGCTGTGGTTGTAAGTAGGATAGTAAATGACTGTTGAATCAGATTCGAAGAATGTACATTGTAACTTATTAATGCGAAATCTAAATATTCCTCGGGTATTACCTACCCGTTAAAATATTTTCACCATTAACAGTTTGTACGAAAGAATTTTTAATTACAATCTTTATGAAAATATGCTTGTATATATATTTTCTTCAGATGCAATCATGGATTTAATGAGTTAATATGATATTAAACTCATTTGATTTACGTTAGAACAAGAATATAAAATCTCTAAAAACATTAGAGGTTACATATTCGCCATGTTGAACGAAGATAAATGATGCAGAATGTCATGTAGAACGATGATTATGCTTGGGGTACCGATTATGATGTTTAGGCGTGTGTTGTTGTGGTTTGTGTTGTTGCTGGTGGTACAGTTGATGTCGTTGATGTTGTTGAAGCTGGTACATTTTGCACCATATTTTCCAAGGCTACTACTCGGCGCGAAACTCATTGACTTTATTACTCCGGGATGATTGTCGGTATGAACGAACGAATGAATAAGGTTTTGAATCTGACTTGTGATATAGTCGTGGCGAGATACTCTGGAAATGAGAGAGAAAATGGTGTTACGAACAGGTTCGCCGGTAAGTGCTTCAGGTTCTTCACCAAGAGTGCAGGTTGGTGAGTGGAAAGGATCGCCTTCTTCTCTTCTCCATTGATTTAGTCAACTACGAAACCATCAGATGAATTGGTTGATTCATTCTGGTGATGTTGCTTTTGGAGCTTAGGTGAACATCCATGTCGGAATAGCTGTCGGAATAGCTGTCAGAATAACTATCGGAATAGCTATCGGAATATGAGGGACTCGAACTAGTTGAGGGATTCATCTCGTATGATCAGATGAAGAATTTTCGATAAGAAATAGATTATAGGATGTATATTAGTACCCTGCAATATATAATTTACATATGCATATATAATACTAAAATCCCATAAGTTACGGAGGAATCTACGAAAGCTGTCAGGCAAAGGTAACAATAACAGATACGCTAAGATATGAATTTAACTATACACTGTCAATGCAATAGAGGCAGTAAGACGTGTCTAGACTTTAAGGATGATAACCAAATAATTTTTGACACTAAATGATAAGCAAAACTTTTGACATGTAGACACGGTCGAAGTCCAGACTCACTAATGCATCCAAACAACTACTAGTTAGACACACTAATGCAAGACCTGGTTCACTAAGACCACCACTCTGATACCACATGTCATACCCCGTCCTAAACCGTCCGGACGAAGTCACTAACATCTGGTTCCATTGCGATGATCGACTCCAAATAATGTCTTTACAATGAGCAAATGCACAGCGGAAGATTTCTTTCATACCTAAGAATAAACATGCTTTCAAGTGTCAACCAAAAGGTTGGTGAGTTCATAGGTTTATCATAAAACAATAAAATTCATCATTTTGATAGACCACAAAATTTAAATCCTGCATGGTACAAATGGGCCCGAATCCTATACCCACCTATAATGTACATGCGATATATTTTAAATACAGTACACCTTTCTCGTGTACGCAACCATTTTTCATAAATCTTAATAACCGTACACATATCTCGTGCACAAAAATAACATACACATAATCTGTGTATAAAATCATTCTCTCGATACATAACATTCACATCAATTGGTGGCAATTATCATGTCCACATAATTCAATGGTGGCAATTATCATGTCCACATAATTCAATGGTGGCAATTATCATGTCCACATAATTCAATGGTGGCAATTATCATGTCCACATAATTCAATAATAATCCGCAGAACTTCTGTCTGCATAATAATTCATTCGAGGAATGTTTTGCTTGTGTCTATCTCGTCAAACATTTATAAAAGCATTTCATGTATTCGCAGTTCAAAATATATTTCAAAAGCATTTAATAAATCAATTATAAAAACAACGCATGTATTCTCAGTCCCAAAAATGTAAAGAGTAAAAGGGAATCAAATGAACTCACCTAATGTATTTTGTAGTAAAAATACATATGACTATATTGAACAATGCAGGGTTGGCCTCGGATTCACGAACCTATATCATTTGTATTTATATTAACAAGTATATTTGTAACCAAACAAAGTTGTATATATATTATAATATATTATTAAATTGTAACTTATTGTTATGTATATATAATGTTTTTAAAATTAATATTTATATTTTTATGTGTGTTTATATTATTATTTATATTATCTAAAAATATTTTATATACTATATGTAATTTAGTTATTATTATAATTAATAATATTGCATATAAAAATATAGTATGTAGTATACTTATATATATAAATCACTTTTGTTTGTAAAATTAACAATTATAATACTATTAAAATAAAGATAATAATACTAATACTTGGATTCAAAAATAAAACATGATAGTTTCACTAATAATGATTCTTTAAATAATAATATAGTTATAAAAATAATAGTTTTTAATAACAATACTAATAATGATAATATCAGTAGTTTTTAATATAATAAAGGATTTAATAATAATGATGATAAAATTAATAATTTTGATATTAATACTTAATATCTAATAATAATAATAATAATAATAATTATAACAACAATAATAATAATAATGAAATTAATAATAAATAAAAAATTTAATAATGAAACTACCTCAAAGAAAATAGGCTTAAAAAAAATAATGCCTCAGTCCGGGATTGAACCTCCAACCTCCCGCTACCCCCAAACACCTTCAAACCATTCCTCTGCTTCGAGACTTTCTTATTTTAATTCACGATTTAATTTTATTTAACATGTTTTCTGTTTTTTTTTCTTCTTCTTCTTCCTCTAAAATCAATCGGACCATAAAATCCTAACATCCTTCCATCATCATCATGTATCATCATTGATAACGTCATAATCATTATCACCATGAATCATCGTTGTTATCCTTATAATCATATTAATAATCTAATTATTATCATAATTAATTTCGCTTATATCATCTTCCAATAACCTTATTTCATTATTACGTACATAATTATTATAATCGTTATTCGCCTATCATTTCCATCATCATCATCATCATCCGATTTGTTGTACCAGAAGCAAAAAGAAACGATTACGTTCCAAGATGAGACAATAGTAATTGTCATGGTGGTCGATGAGGGTGTTAATGGGTTTTATCAAAGTGAAACAAAAATAGAAGCTGCAGGATTCTTGCTGTCGTGATGGTTTTGTTTGGGTTGTACAGTAACCGAAGGAGATACAGGTATGAACGATGGAATTGTACAAGAAACAGATACAAGATCGATTATTATAGTTGTAATTCGGTGTTGGGCCAGAATGATACTTGGGCCAGAATAATCTCTGTTGGGCCATGTAACCATAATAAGGAATCATCATTTTATGTTTTAAAACAGCGGCTGTTGGGCCTTAACCTGGCTCGTGACAGAAATAAGGAGCAAAGTAGCAACAACATAAAATGAGTTGTGGGGTTACATGTCGGCCATCAGGGAGGATAACACAAAAAAAAAGAAGCAATCATCGTGGATATAAAAACTAAAAGTGGTGAGTGGCAGCAACAATAATAGGCTGTTATTATTTTTCTTTTTCTTTTTTTTTTCGCAGATACATAAACAAAACAACAACAACAACAACAACAACAACAAAAAATGGGTAGTGTCTTGATTGTTGAATCATAAATGGAAATAGAAAGAAAAATATATAGTTTACGGTTATATGAGAGTGGAGGTGGTGTGATGGAGATGGTGGCAGAATCATGGTGGTATGGTGGCGGATCAATGGTGATCGAGTGGTGTTCACGATTATTGTTGGGGTTGTTCTTCAACAGAGAAGTGAAACAGAAAAAAAAAATAGTATCGTGAATGTGGTGTTTGTGGTGGTTCTTTGATGAATAAAATGGAAGAGAGAGAGAAAGAGAGGAAAGAGATGGAAGTGGGTTTTGGTTATTATGGTGGTGTTCTAGAATGGCTTATGGTGGTTCTCGACGGGTTGCAACGAGGAGCAAGAAGTGGGGAATGGTAGTTTCATGTGGTGGTGTTGAGAGTAACCGGTGGTGGTGGATCCTTGGTGGTGAAACGTAGCACGTTTAATTGCCATTTAGTTTTCTATGTACATCGAACATAAAATTTTGTGGATGGATTGAGACCTGAGACCTCCAACGTTATCTTCCTTGTGCAATTACAAAATATAAAGTAAACGGGACCTATTTTTAGTACATGGTGGTTCGGAGAAAAGAAAAAAAATGTAGAAATAGGAAGGTTGATGGTGCTCTCGGTGGGTTTGGTTCGGATATAGTAAGAGCGTACAACGGTGGAGGAGAAGTGTGGTGATCGAAAATAGCCATGGTTGGTTTTAGGGATTAGATAACAAAAAGAAGGTGATAGATATGGTTCATCACTCTTTTGCCTGATTATGCCCATGTATAGTAATACATTTATCTATTATGCACATATATAGCAGAGATTGATTCTGTATGTAGTGCATATATTATATAGATAATATCATATAGTCAAAAGAGAAAACAGTATCATATAGTAACACATCTATTAAATAATGAAAAAGAACGTGCACAATTAACTTAAAGTTTTCATATATGATAATATCTGCCGACACTCTTATCCGGATAGTGTATCGTACTCCGTTGTTTAATCAGTGGCGGATAAAAGTCTTCAAAAAAATCTCATATTTTTAAATTAACTATATTTATTTATTTTGGTCATTATGGTATAAAATTCAGTCATTAGTTTAATAAATAAAAATTTTCTTCAACTGTCCCTCTCATTTATGGGTAAAATATAAAAAGTGTCAAACTTAACCAATAGTTCCTAAGTACATTTTTAATAAACCTAAAATTTATAGAACTCATTTTCGGATCACCGTTTATTTTAAAATCACATATATTCATTTTTAACTCGTTTAATATCGATCGAATTACGATTGAGCGTTACTGTCGATTACAAAATAAATTCAAATATATATATATATATATATATATATATATATTCAATATACTTTATTTACATATATAGATATCTTTTAAATAATAGTTATTATATATTATTTTATTTTACATTATTAGTTTTAACAATTACGTCATACAATATTTCAATTTATATTTCAAATTCATATATTAAATATATATGTATTTATTTACAAATAGTGGTTCGTGAATCGTCGAGAATGGTCAAAAGAGTAAATGCATTCATGTAAACTGTTTCAAAGTTTTCGGGAGTCAACATTACAGACTTTGCTTATCGTGTCGGAAACATATAAAGATTAATTTTAAATTTGGTCGAAAATTTCCGGGTCGTCACAGTTTTGACCTCTATATGAGACGTTTTTCAAAGACTGCATTCATTTTTAAAACAACCATAACCTTTATTTTATCAATAAAGGTTTTAAAAATATTACGTAGATTATCAAATAATGATAATCTAAAATATACTGTTTACACATGACCATTACATAATGGTTTACAATAGAAATATATTACATCGACATATGTTTCTTGAATGCAGTTTTTACACAATATCTTACAAACATGGACTCCAAATCTTGTCCTTTTTTTAGTATGCAACAGCGGAAGCTCTTAGTATTCACCTGAGAATAAACATGCTTTAAACATCAACAAAAATGTTGGTGAGTTATAGGTTTAACCTATATATATCAAATCGTAACAATAGACCACAAGATTTCATATTTCAATACACATCCCATACATAGAGATAAAAATCATTCATATGGTGAACACCTGGTAACCGACATTAACAAGATGCATATATAAGAATATCCCCATCATTCCGGGACACCCTTCGGATATGATATAAATTTCGAAGTACTAAAGCATCCGGTACTTTGGATGGGGTTTGTTAGGCCCAATAGATCTATCTTTAGGATTCGCGTCAATTAGGGTGTATGTTCCCTAATTCTTAGATTACCAGACTTAATAAAAAGGGGCATATTCGATTTCGATAATTCAACCATAGAATGTAGTTTCACGTACTTGTGTCTATTTTGTAAATCATTTATAAAACCTGCATGAATTCTCATCCCAAAAATATTAGATTTTAAAAGTGGGACTATAACTCACTTTCACAGATATTTCCTTTCTCGGAAATAAGACTTGGCCACGGATCGATTCACGAACCTATACAAATATGTACATATATATCAAAGTATGATCAAAATACAATTACAACCATTTTTATTATGTTTTAAAGATTTAAGTGTATTAAGTCAGCTGTCCTCGTTAGTAACCTACAACTAGTTGTCTATAATTAGATGTACATCAATAAATCGATATATATTATCTTGAATCAATCCACGACCCAGTGTATACACGTCTTAGGCTAGATCACAACTCAAACTATATATATTTTTAGAATCAACCTCAACCCTGTATAGCTAACTCTAACATTACTGCATATAGAGTGTCTATGGTTGTTCTAAATAATATATATAGATGGGTCGATATGATATGTCAAAACATTTGCATACGTGTCTATGGTATCCCAAGATTACATAATATATTAGAATACATGTATAATACAATATAAGTTAGCTAGGATATGATTAATATAGATTTGTTACCAATTTTCACGTAGCTACAACAAGCAAAAATAACCAATCTTGTTTTACCCATAACTTCTTCATTTCAAATCCGTTTTGAGTGAATCAAATTGCTACGGTTTCATATTGAACTCTAATTTAAGAAACCAAACAGAAAAAGTATAGGTTTATAGTCGGAAATTTAAGTTACATTTCAATTACTAAAGAGGTAGTCATTTCCGTCGAAAGAACGACATCTTGATGACCATTTTGAAAAACATACTTTCACTTTGAGTTTAACCAAGATTTTTGGATATAGTTTCATGTTCATATGAAAAATAATTTTCCCATAAGAACAACTTTTAAATCAAAGTTTATCATAGTTTTTAATTATCCAAACCAAAACAGCCCCCTTTTTCACTACGACGGCGTATATCCGATTTTATGGTGTTCATCGTGTTTCCAGATTTTAAATCATTAAGTTAGAATATCATATAGATATAGAACATGTGTTTAGTTGATTTTAAAACTCAAGTTAGAAGGATTAACTTTTATTTGCGAACAAGTTTAGAATTAACTAAACTATGTTCTAGTGATTACAAGTTTAAACCTTCGAATAAGATAGCTTTATATATATGAATCGAATGATGTTATGAACATCATTACTACCTCAAGTTTTCTGGATAAAACTACTGGAAATGAGAAAAATGGATCTAGCTTCAAAGGATCCTTGGATGGCTTGAAAGTTCTTGAAGCAGAATCATGACACGAAAATAGTTCAAGTAAGATTTTCACTCGAAATAAGATTGTTATAGTTGTAGAAATTGAATCAAAGTTTGAATATGAATATTACCTTGAATTAGAAAGATAACCTACTGTAAATAACAAAGGTTCCTTGATCTTAGATGATTACTTGGAATGGATTAGAAAGCTTGGAAGTAGACTTGCAAACTTGGAAGTATTCTTGATTTTTATGAAACTATACTTATGAAATTTATGAAGAACACTTAGAACGTGAAGATGGAACTTGAGAGAGATCAATTAGATGAATAAAATTGAAGAATTAAAGTGTTTGTAGGTGTTTTTGGTCGTTGGTATATGGATTAGATATAAAGAATATGTAATTTTGTTTTCATGTAAATAAGTCATGAATGATTACTAATATTTTTGTAACTTTATGAGATATTTCATGCTAGTTGCCAAATGATGGTTCCCACATGTGTTAGGTGACTCACATGGTCTACTAAGAGCTGATCATTGGAGTGTATATACCAATAGTACATACATCTAAAAGCTGTGTATTGTACGAGTACGAATACTGGTGCATACGAGTAGAATTGTTGATGAAACTGAACGAGGATGTAATTGTAAGAATTTTTGTTAAGTAGAAGTACTTTGATATGTTTCTTGAAGTCTTTCAAAAGTTTAAGAATACATATCAAAACACAACATGTATATACATTCTAATGGAGTCGTTAAGTCTTCGTTAGTCATTACATGTAAGTGTTGTTTTGAAACCTTTAAGTTAACGATCTCAATTAATGTTGTTAACCCAATGTTTATTATATCAAATGAGATGTTAAATTATTATATTATCATGATATTATGATGTATGAATATCTCTTAATATGATACATACATTAAAATATCGTTACAACGATAATCGTTACATATAAGTCTCGTTTCGTAATTCTTGAGTTAGTAGTCTTGTTTTTACATATTGTTAACATACTTAATGATATATTTAAATATCATTTTTTCATGTTAAATATAGTGTATCAATATCTTAAAATGATACATACGTATTTAGTAGACGTTATCATAACGATAATCGTTATATATAACATTTCGAGTTTCTTAACTTAGTAAACTCATTTCTTATGTATATCACACATTGTTAATATACTTAGTGAGATACTTACTCATCATAATCTCATGTCAACCATATATATTGTCTATATATACCACAACATGTAGTTTTCACAATTTTGTAACGTTCGTGAATCGCCGGTCAACTTGGGTGATCAATTGTCTATATGAAACTTATTTCATTTATTCAAGTCTTAACAAGTTTGATTGCTTAACACGTTGGAAACATTTAGTCATGTAAATATCAATCTCAATTAATATATATAAACATGGAAAAGTTCGGGTCACTCCAATTATGACTGATGAACTATTATGGACAAATCCGTATGGACATATCGAATAATCCAGGACAAAGGACAATTAACTCATGGGAATAAACTAAAAATCAACACGTCAAACATCATGATTATGGAAGTTTAAATAAGCATAATTCCTTTATTTCATATTTAATTGCACTTTTAATTATCGCACTTTTATTTATTGTCATTATATTTAATTGCACTTTTAATTATCGTACTTTTTAATTATCGCACTTTTATTTATCGCAATTTCATTATTGTTATTTACTTTACGCTTTAAATTAAGTTATATTTATTTTTAATATTTTACATTAGGTTTTAACTGCGACTAAAGTTTTAAAATCGACAAACCGGTCATTAAACGGTAAAAACCCCCTTTTTATAATAATAATATTACTTATATATTTTTATATTTTTACAAATATAGTTTTTAAAAATATAGCGTTAAGCTTGTTTTAAGTCTCCCTGTGGAACGAACCGGACTTACTAAAAACTACACTACTGTACGATTAGGTACACTGCCTATAAGTGTTGTAGCAAGGTTTAGGTATACCCATTCTATAAATAAATAAATATCTTGTGTAAAATTGTATCGTATTTAATAGTATTTCCTTGTAAAAATCAATACTATTTCCTAGTACACCTCGCACACATCAAGTATTTTTGGCGCCGCTGCCGGGGACAAGCTTAAACGTCGGAAGCGAAACGCTATCTAAAAAAAAATATTTTTATTAATTTTTAGTTTACTTTTATAAAAATACGCTTTTGCAAAAATACATTTTAAATATTCAAAAATATAAAAACAAAAACAAAAAATATATATATATATATATATATATTTAAGAGTTTGTTAAATATATAAGTTTTATAAAGTTTCTTTATTTTTATTTTAGTTTGTAAAAATATAAGTTTTATATAAATAATTTTATTTAAACAGAAAAACATAAAAAAATAATAATAATAAAATTATTCGGCCTAGTACTGTAGCAGCCCAACACTGAACCGGATCCAAGGCCCATGCGATCGCATGGCTCCATAACAGAAAACTCATGCGATCGCATGAGTTGACTGGACAGGCCTGAAACCTCAGACGATCAGATTAGGGTTAGGTTTTAAATAATTATTATTATTAATTAATTAATTAATTAATTAGGGTTAGTGTATTTTAATATTTAGTTTAGTTTTAGTTTATTTTGTATATTTAAGTTTTAATTAGATTTATTAGTTTTAAAATTAATACTTTTATAAAATAAATAATATAAAAATAATATTTTTATAAAATTGTACTTTTTACAACTTTAAGTTTATTTTTTATATTTTGTATCTTTTTATTTGTTTTTAGCGTAATATTTGTATTTTTCGTTCGTAATTAGTTTTAAAACATAGTATTTGCCACAGTTATTTTTATTTCTAGATTTTTAGGCTTTGCCGTAAAATCCCTTAAGTGCTTTTTCTTTAGACTAAAATTTAAGTGCTTTAGAATTTTGCGACGCCGTTTTAAGATTTTAGGTCCTTTTTAAGTTATTGCCATTTGGGATATAGTATTTCTCTAAGCTTTAATATTTTTAGACGTAACTTTTAATTCTTAGTTTTTAGTTCCTTTTTAAGTTTCGACGCGCTACTTCTTATTTTTATTTTTCGACGCCTATTATTTTTCGACCTTTTATTTTTCGACACTCTAGTTTTTAGGACTTAGATTTTTTTCTATTTCTTATCTAAAATTTATTTAAACTTCAACGAAAAATTATTTTAAGTGGTTAAATTGATAGACATCCAAATTTTCTGCTTCGTAGTAATAGTTGGATTTGTTAGTGGCTGAGTTGTGAGCTTCCGATTTAAAGGGTTCTGGCTCCCTGCTACATCTTTTGGCTATTCGAAACGTGGGCAAAAGCAGAAAAGTCTGTTAATTTGATAACTTAAATAATTTTTATCTTTTATAACTAATAGGATATTCAGTGAATGCACCGAGCAAAACGTTCACCACCTTTTGTACGTTCACCACCTGTAACTCGATCAAGACATCTAGCAAATATTGTCGCCGTTGATTTTTCTTTAGAATCGTCATCCAGTCGACCAAGTACTCCAATTCAAATTTCCGATAATTCATTTTTTGAACCCGACCTCACAATTGAGAATCCGGAGGATATTCAGGGACAATTCAGAGATCCTGAACCATTAATCTTTCCTCCGGAACCACCAATCATTCAAACAGAGATTGTCAAGGAACAACCCATTAAATCAGAATCCTCTAGTGATTCAGATTCACCAAATTCAATCATGGAGAATCTGGAACCTCTAAGTATGAAAGACCGAATGAGAGCTAAACGCACTGGCCAAGGTCACGCAATTACTCAAACAGGCATTAATGCGCCAGATTATGAAATCAAAGGACAAATCCTACACATGGTAACTAATCAATGCCAGTTTAGTGGTGCGCCAAAGGAAGATCCAAATGAACATCTTCGTACCTTTAATAGGATCTGTACACTATTTAAAATCCGAGAAGTGGAGGATGAACAGATATATCTCATGTTATTTCCCTGGACTCTAAAGGGAGAAGCCAAAGATTGGTTAGAATCGTTACCTGAAGGGGCGATTGATACATGGGATGTTTTAGTTGAAAATTTTCTTAAACAATTCTTTCTGGCATCTAAAGTCGTGAGACTTCAAGGAAAAATTGTTACGTTCACGCAAAAGCCAAATGAAACTCTATATGAGGCGTGGACAAGATTTGGAAAGTTGTTAAGAGGATGTCCACAACATGGTTTAGACACTTGTCAAATAGTACAAATATTCTACCAAGGATGCGACATCACTACAAGAAAAGACATCGATATAGCAGCTGGTGGTTCCATTATGAAGAAAACCGCAACTAACGCTTACAAAATTATTGATAACACTGCTTCCCACTCACATGAGTGGCACCAAGAAAAAGATATCGTTAGATCATCTAAAGCAGCTAGAGCCGATTCTAGCCATGACTTAGATTCCATTTCTGCAAAAATAGATGCTGTCGAGAGACGAATGGAAAAGATGACTAAAGATATCCACTCAATACGAATTAGTTGTGAGCAGTGTGGAGGATCATATTTAACAAAAGATTGTCTTAGTATTGAACTAACAATGGAACAAAGAGAGAATGTTTCATACATAAACTAAAGGCCTGGAAATAATTATCAGAATAATTATCAACCGCCAAGACCAATCTACAATCGAATCAGAACTATAACCAAAATGTTCCATACAACAACCAACAAGGTCCTAGCAATCAACAAGTATCCAACAATACTTACAATCAGCAAAGACCTATTTTTCCAATTAAACCACAACAAACTGATGATAAAAAGCCAAATTTAGAAGATATGATGTCGAAGCTAGTTGAATCTCAAACTCAGTTTTTCACATCTCAGAAACAAACCAATGAACAAAATGCTCAGGCATTTAGAAATCAACAAGCTTCTATTCAAAATCTGGAATAAGAAGTAAGCAACCTAGCAAGGTTGATAGGTGAAAGAAAACCGGAAAGTCTACCTAGTGATACAAATGCTAACCCCCGAAAAGAAACATCTAAAGCCATTACCACAAGAAGTGGTATTACACTTAAACCACCTGAAATACCTGTAATTTCTGATGAAGCTATTCCTACTCCACAAGAACCACAATCTGAGCAAGATAAGGAAAAAGAACCGGTAGTTGAAAAGGTTAATGAAGATAACACCGTTAAGGCTAAACCTTATGTTAAACCATACCAACCACCACTTCCTTACCCAAGTAAAATGAGAAAAGAGAGACTTGAAGCCGAGCAATCTAAATTCTTGGATATGTTTAAACAAATAAATGTAAATCTTCCTTTCATTGATGTGATTTCAGGAATGCCTAGATATGCTAAATTCTTGAAAGATTTAATCACAAATAGAAAGAAAATGGAAGAACTCTCGGCTGTTACTATGAATGCTAATTGTTCTGCAGTGTTGTTGAATAAGATACCAGAAAAATTATCAGATCCAGGAAGTTTCACAATTCCCTGTTTTCTGGGTAGTCTTAGTTCAATAGAAGCATTGGCAGACTTAGGTGCTAGTATAAATTTAATGCCGTATTCACTATACGCTAAACTAGACCTTGGGGAATTGAAACCAACACGAATAAGTATACAACTAGCCGATCGATCAGTAAAATATCCTAGAGGGATAATGGAGAACATGCTAGTTAAAGTTGGTACTTTAGTATTTCCAGTAGATTTTGTTATTCTGGACATGGAAGAAGATTCTCGAGTTCCTCTCATATTAGGAAGACCATTCTTAAACACGGCCAAAGCAATAATAGACGTGTTTGGTAAGAAACTGACCCTAAGTATAGAGGACGAGAGTGTTACCTTTTCAGTTGATAGAGCAATGCAACAACCGCAATCTGCAGAAGATACATGTTATTATATTCAAACTATAGATTCACATGCAGAATTGTTAGAAGAATTTCCAGAATTACAAGGAACAGGAGAATGTTCTTTAGGAGAAGGAACTGAACCAATTGATGAAACTGAAATGTTAGCTACACTTATGGCTAATGGATATGAACCAACAACAGAAGAAATTCAAATGCTAAAAGAAGAAGACAGATATCGATATAAATCATCGATAGAAGAACTACCGACATTAGAGTTAAAGCCACTTCCAAACCATTTGGAATACGCTTATTTACATGGTGAATCTGAATTACCTGTAATAATATCGTCTTCTCTTACTGAAAATGAAAAATCTCAACTCATTTCTGTGCTAAAAGCTCATAAACCAGCTATTGCATGGAAGATTCATGATATTAAAGGAATAAGTCCTTCGTATTGCACACATAAAATCCTTATGGAAGAAGGTCATAAAACGTATGTGCAACGCTAACGAAGACTAAATCCTAATATGCAAGATGTTGTTAAGAAAGAAATTATTAAACTGCTAGATGCAGGTTTAATTTATCCAATTTCTGATAGTCCATGGGTAAGCCCAGTTCAATGCGTACCTAAGAAGGGTGGCATGACTGTCATCACAAATGAGAAAAATGAGTTTATTCCTACTAGGACTATAACAGGATGGCGTGTTTGTATTGATTATAGAAAATTAAATGACGCCACCAGAAAAGATCACTTTCCCTTACCTTTCATTGATCAAATGTTGGAAAGATTAGCCGGAAATAGTTACTATTGTTTTCTTGATGGTTTTTCCGGATATTTTCAAATTCCAATAGCACCCGAGGACCAAGAGAAAACCACATTCACGTGCCCTTATGGTACTTTTGCTTACAAACGCATGCCATTTGGACTTTGCAACGCCCCTGCAACCTTTCAAAGGTGCATGATGGCGATTTTTCACGACATGATAGAAGAATGCATGGAAGTTTTCATGGATGACTTTTCAGTCTTCTGTGATACATTTGAATCATGTCTAGTTAATCTTGAACGAATGCTTATTAGATGCGAACAATCAAATCTAGTTCTTAATTGGGAAAAATGCCATTTCATGGTTAAAGAAGGCATCGTTCTTGGACATAAAATCTCAAAAGAAGGAATTGAAGTGGATAGAGCTAAAGTATATGTAATTGCTAAACTTCCACATCCCACCAATGTTAGAGGAGTTAGGAGTTTTCTAGGGCATGCCGGTTTTTACCGACGTTTCATAAAAGATTTTTCTAAAATTGCCACTCCTTGAATAAACTCCTAGAAAAAGATGCTCCATTTATCTTTTCAGATGAATGCATCAAATCCTTTAATATTATTAAAGAAAAACTCACTAATGCGCCGATCATGATAACTCTAAATTGGAATCTACCGTTTGAACTCATGTGCGATGCAAGTGATTTTGTAATGGGAGCCGTTTTAGGTCAAAGGATTGAAAAACGATTTCAACCTATTTATTACGCTAGTAAGACGTTACAAGGAGCACAAAAAAACTATACAACTACTGAAAAAGAACTCCTTGCTATTGTCTTTGCTTTTGACAAATTTCGTTCATATCTCGTTCTAGCTAAAACGGTGGTCTATACCGACCATTCTGCTCTTAGATACCTATTTTCGAAACAAGATGCTAAACCACGATTAATCCGTTGGATCTTACTCTTACAAGAGTTCGATATTGAAATCCGAGATAAAAAGGGAGCAGAAAATCTCGCCGCTGATCATCTTTCTCGTCTTGAAAATCCTGAATTAGAAGTTCTGAATGAATCGGCCATACAAGACAACTTTCCTGATGAATATCTATTGAAGATAGATTATAATGAAATTCCATGGTTTGCAGACTATGCAAACTACTTAGTATGTGGATTCCTTGAAAAAGGATTATCGTACCAAAAACGAAAGAAATTCTTTAGTGATATAAAACACTATTTCTGGGAAGATCCACATTTGTTTAAAAGTTGTCCCGATGGAATAATACGCCGATGCATATTCGGAGATGAAGCTAGTCAAATCTTAAACCATTATCACACAGGACCAACAGGAGGGCATTATGGGCCTCAGCTCACAGCAAGAAAAGTTTACGATGCTGGATTCTATTGGCCTACAATTTTCAAAGATGCACACCTTCTTTGCAAATCCTGTGATGCTTGTCAAAGGGCCGGAAAAATAAGTCAACGTGATGAAATGCCACAAAATGTCATTCAAGTATGTGAAGTATTTGACATTTGGGGTATTGATTTTATGGGTCCATTTCCAAAATCTCATAATAATCTCTACATTCTCGTTGCCATTGATTATGTATCTAAATGGGCGGAAGCACAAGCTCTCCCAACTAACGATGCACGAGTTGTAGTCAACTTTTTAAAACGTCTTTTTGCAAGGTTTGGAACACCGAAAGCTTTAATAAGTGATCGGGGTACTCATTTTTGTAATAATCAACTTGAGAAAGTTCTTAAAAGATATGGAGTAACTCATAAAATCTCCACTGCTTATCATCCACAAACAAGTGGACAAGTTAAAAATACCAACCGAGCTTTAAAACGTATTCTAGAGAAAACCGTAGGATCAAATCCAAAGGAATGGTCCATGAAATTGGAGGATGCACTCTAGGCTTTTAGAACAGCCTACAAAACTCTAATTGGAACCACACCTTTTAAACTCGTTTACGGAAAAGCAGGTCATCTTCCAGTAGAAATTGAACACAAAGCATTTTGGGCTTTGAAGACATGTAATCTTGATTTACATGAAGCTGGAAGTCTACGGTTAAGTCAACTAAACGAATTAGAAGAATTAAGACATGAAGCATACGAAAATTTGTTAATCTATAAAGAAAGAACGAAGAAATGGCATGATAAAAGAATCAGAAGTTCAAAAGAATTTAAAGAAGGATACAGAGTTCTTCTTTTCAATTCACGATTCAAGCTATTTCCTGGAAAATTGAAATCAAGATGGTCTGGACCATTTATAGTCAAAAGAGTTTTCCCATATGGAACAATAGAGTTAATAAATTCAAATGGGATTGAATTTAAAGTTAATGGTCACAGAGTTAAACATTACATACATGGTCCGATGGAAGTTGACAATGAAGTCAATCATAATTTCACCACCCAAGAAAATCTTCAAAATGAAAACATAAATATGTTATCAACAACATATGAAAAATCAAAATTGGAAAATAGGGAGGATTCAAATTGGAGTGATGAAGAAGAATTCTTATACAAACCTCCCATTCCAAGAAACGAAGAAAAATGTGAACAAGAAGTTCAAATAGAAGTGAAAGAACCAAGAAAAGAACACCCGAAAAAGGTTTACAAACCAACTCGACTTACTAAAGCAGGAGACCCGGGTGAATTTATTATTTCTTGCTTGCTTAATGATGGTGCTGTATATAATGGACTCGCAGATTTAGGAGCAAGTGCAAATATTATGCCTCTTTCCTTATATAAAAGATTAGGTATGGGTAAATTAAAACCAACCAAAATAGGTGTTCAATCATTTGACCTAACCATTAAACACCCGGTTGGAATAGCAAATAATTTACTTGTTAACGTGGGAAGTTTGACCTTTGTTGCAAACTTCATACTGATTAATATGGAGGAAAACCTTGATATTCCTCTAATTTTAGGTCGCCCATTTTTAGCAACCACCGAGGCATTCATCGATGTAAGAGAAGGTAGAATGACACTTAGGGATGGTGATACATCGATCATCTTTGTGAATCGAAAGTTTAGATCTCCACCAACCAAAACTGTTAGACCAATAAAAATACATAAGTGTGGGGAAGATGAAGAAACACTTAATGATGATCCAATCACAAAGAACCCCGTTGATGATACAAAATTAGATGAACCCGTTTTTAACAGTTCAACGAAGAAACTTTATAAACGGATTCACGATGCTAAGATTAAGGGAAACTTTAAGTTATGTAACTGATTACTATCCAATTTATCGCCAAAAGAAAAGGCAATGTTAGTTGAATTTGTGAAAGCTACGGAGGAAATCAACAAATGGATTGAAGCAAAAGTCAGAGACATACAAATTGTTGATGATCCAATTGAAAATAACGATAATCACAATTTCAACACCACATCTAACTAAGTGTGGGGAGGTTCGAATCTTTTTAGGGTAATATGTATTTCTATTAGAGTTAGATTTTCTGTTTTCGTGTAGTTCTCGAGAATGGAATCCGAATGGTCTTTCCCTAGCAGACCCTAAAGAACTAGTCTTCTCCCCCATTCTAAATTTTTATTTTTTTAGGTTTTACAAGATGAAGACTTCCTGTGAACTAAACCATGGTCTAATGCTACACGCTTTAATCACTAAACGGAATAATGATACCCTTCCAAGTGAATTGGTATCATTAATCAGAGGCAAATTGGACGGAGTAAGAAAAGAATCCAGGAACGAAAATAATAAGTTACATTTTGGTAAATGAAAATCAAAATCCGCAGCGAAAAGAAGAGCACGACACCTTGAAAGATGTCACAAATGCGGAAAATGGTCACACGAAGGAAAATGCTCGACGAATCAGACATATTCCAATACCGAATTCGTTACTTTATGCAGAGATGGACCGTTCATATGTTTCGAAGAAAAAATGTTGAATGCTCGAGGTTACGCCTATGTAGCTATGGAAAACCAATTAGTCCGACTATCTTATGAGTGGGCTAAAGCAGGTCACTAAGAATTCTATTTCACAGGTAAGTATGTACAGTTTTTATGTTTATTTTTATTGCTTTTAACCTTTTGATAATAAACGCTAAATCGTTCGCTATAAAGTATTAAATTGGTATTCAATAAAATTAGGTTTTGCGACCGAAATTATTGATATCATACAAAAATTTATTATATCACTGCGAAATTTACCGTTTATTCTTAAGGTATAAATATCTTTAATAATTCAACCCAAAATATTTCAAAAATTCATCATGAGTTAAACTAGGTTATGGAACCGAAATTACTTTACCGAAAAGAGGGGCGTATATTTTTGATAATATTTGATTGATTAAAGTGGGATAAAAGACCAAAAAGATTTTTAATTTTATTTTTACTTTGTTTTTAAAATTAATATTAAATTATTAATGTAAACTTTTTAAATCAATATTTTTAAGTTTGTAAATATTTGAAAAATTAATATTTTTAATATAAGTTTGTATGTATAAAAACAAAAATATAATATAAGTTGGTGTGAATTCTTAAAATATTAATAATATGAATTTTAATCTTATGCATTTTAAATTTAAGTTTGGTGTGAATTTAAAAACAAAAATTTACTTTACTTCATTAAGTTAAAAATATGATTTCTAAAATTCGTCGTGAGTTGAAGACTAGGTCGTTGAACCGAAATTGCTTTACCCAAGGGAGGGACGAGAACTTTTATTATCATTATTTTTAATCTTATTGAATTAAAGTATGCCAAAAACATTAAAAAAAAATTGTAATGGTTTTTATAATTTTCTAACTTTTATTATTAGATTTTAATAATTTTTGAACGTAGGGTGATATACCCAACTTTAAAAATATATATATGTTTGTTGTTTATCTTATGTACAAAAATAGGGTAAAAACAGCGCATTTTCAAAGACTGGCATTAAGTTCAGCAAAAGCTAGTACTTTTGACGACAAAACGAAAAACAAATGTGATGTAACAATAAGACGGAATGAACAAATGATGTGCACCATTTATCATTCAGCAAACAAACGCCAATATGTTTGGAAACTTTGGTAAAATTTAATCATTTTTCTACGCTAATCACCCTCAATAATTTAAATTATTACTGATTTCTTGCAAATGAGGGCATTGCAAGATCTTAAGTGTGGGAAGGGGTTAAATTCTTTCGAATTTTTTAAAATTTTTAACTTATACACTTGGTTACCATTAAAAATTCTAGTAACGCAGTAGTTGTATTAGAATCTAGTGCTCTCTGATAATAAAGAACAGCCCTAGTCTTATATACTGACTACCCAATTCTAGTAAAATTTTTCAAAATTTTCAATTAAATGAACTAAAAATCATGTTTATACATATTTATGAACGATAAAACTAGGTGTTAACACCGAAATTATTGTTACCTCGGAAAGGACATAAATTGAGAAACAAACTAAAATGTTAGAATTCATTTAAAATGGAATAGAGGACAATAAAAAGGCAAAGAAAGGAAAATAAAGGCCAAGTGTGGGAAAAATCTACCAAGTTATTTAAAACATATTTTTGTACAAATAATTAAAGATACTTTTGTTTTGGACAATTTTATCAGTTTTACCCTATTTACTATAATATATTTGGAAGAAAGATGGATCTACACGATGAATCAATTCCATCATTAAAAGGAAGTAAAGTCTTCCGAAAAAGAAACGCGCTTCTTGATTTAGGTCAGGAAGTTATCGTCCAGACCAGCTGTAGGTTGATGAAAAATCTAGAAAAGTCATCTCTAAAATCAGCAGGAAATCCACGGACCTCAGCATCAAACAGGGTCGCCAAGTGGTCAGACTTATCCTAATCATGAGAGGATCTGTCTCGTAAAATGGGGAGGACGCCGTGATTATGGAATAAACTAAAAATCAACACGTCAAACATCATGATTATGGAAGTTTAAATAAGCATAATTCCTTTATTTCATATTTAATTGCACTTTTAATTATCGCACTTTTATTTATTGTCATTATATTTAATTGCACTTTTAATTATCGTACTTTTTAGTTATCGCAATTTTATCGCACTTTTATTTATCGCAATTTCATTATCGTTATTTACTTTACGCTTTAAATTAAGTTATATTTATTTTTAATATTTTACATTAGGTTTTAACTGCGACTAAAGTTTTAAAATCGACAAACCGGTCATTAAACGGTAAAAACCCCCTTTTATAATAATAATAATATTACTTATATATTTTTGTATTTTTACAAATATAGTTTTTAAAAATATAGCGTTAAGCTTGTTTTAAGTCTCCCTGTGGAACGAACCGGACTTACTAAAAACTACACTACTGTACGATTAGGTACACTGCCTATAAGTGTTGTAGCAAGGTTTAGGTATATCCATTCTATAAATAAATAAATAAATATCTTGTGTAAAATTGTATCGTATTTAATAGTATTTCCTTGTAAAAATTAATACTTTTTCCTTGTACACCTCGCACACATCACTACCTTAGGAAAGGGTTTCAAAAAAATTGTGCCACCTGCGAGGCTCGAAAACCCGTCACCCCTCTAAACCGTTGGGCTGTTTCCCATTATCTGATTAATACCCCAATTCAATTTTTATTAACTCGTATTATTATCGGTTTATTTTACTCGCCTTCTTCCTCAAAACAAAACGATTAGAATCAATCAAATAATAATCAAAATGATTTAAAACTTTAATTCAAACAAAATCAAACGGAATGGGTGAGTTCTTTATCAACAGAAATCGAAGATTTTATAAAAAAAAACACAGCAGGTATGAAGAACACGTTTAAGAACATGAAATCGAATTCGAATTTCTAGGAAGTTTTAGATTACGACTTCTAAATGAAATAAGTTCCAAATCAGTTTAAGAAACTTTTTGGGTCATTAGTTTAACTTGAAACATCAAAATGATCACGAATTTCTATAAGAACAGGAGGTTTGACTCTTTGAATTCATAGCTTTGACTCAAAAATTCGAGCTTGATAAGAAAAAGTGGACCTTGAAACTTTCCAGATAATTTATTTGGAAGATTACTAACATAACGGCATTAACACATTTTGAAATTTAATAAGAATTTGAAGTTTTTGAAAATTTAGAACAAGAACAGGGTAGCCGTCGGTTCTTGTGCTTTTCTGATTCAATTTGATTAAATTGGGTACTGTAAAAGGTATTTGTGCTTTAGTGGATAAATATTAGATCGGATTCGTTCCCTTAACACTGAAGTTGATTGATTTATAATATCAATTTGGGTCGACAGAATGAATCCATTAGTACAGAAAAATTAATAAAATAAATAAAGATGAATACAATTTCTAACTACTTTGTACTACCAATTAGGATGTGTAACAAATTAGGATTCAAACAAAAATCAGATACAGTTAGTTGATTGTGATGTGGCACCGAATTTGATCTTTATATGCATAAATACGTACAATGAATTATTAATACAAAAAAATACTGATTTATGTATAATATTAGTATATATATGCGTATATATTTATGTATCTGAATTTTTTTATATAGCGATTTATTTATATCTGTTTATATATATATATATATATATATATATATATAAATATATATATATATATATATATATATATATATATACATAATTTATGAGTTTTGATAATTAGCAATTATATTAATACCATTAATAATATTGTTAATAATTAATAATATTACTATAAATAATCATATTATTGATAAATAGATTAGTGAAATATATAATAAATAATAATATGATAATGATAATTTTAATAAATTTAATTAATAATAATAATAATAATAAAAAGATAATATTAATCTTTTTCATGATACTAATAATAATACTAGTTATAATATAATGTTAATATTATTAATGATAGTGATAACATTAATAATGATATTAATAATACAACTTAAACATATCACACTTTATTTATACATATATTTTATATTAGAAGTAATAATATTACTAATACACATATTTATATTAACATTAACAATAATAATAATAATAATAATAATAATAATAATAATAATAATAATAATGAAAGTAATGATATTAATATATTAATTATATTCAAACTTGTAATTTAATATAATACTATATTATTTTTTATGTATTATTATATTATAAAATGACATTTATTGAATAGTTAATATTTATATATTTTATATATATTCTATATATTCTATAGATATAATATATAGATTCATAATAACATATATATATATATATATATATATATATATATATATATATATATATATATATATATATATATATATATTTATTTATTTATTTATTTATTTATTTATTTATTTATTTATTTATTTTAACAGTAACTTAATTATACTAAATATCATTTTACATTTTAAATTAAAGTATACTTTATTAATTTAAAATATTATATATATATATATATATATATATATATATACTTATAATTATATTTATATATACATATTTATTTACAAACAAGTGTTCGTGAATCGTCGGCACAGTCAAAGGGTAATTGATTATATGAACACAGTTCAAAGTTTTTTTTTGAGATTTCAACATTACAGACTTTGCTTATCGTGTAGAAATTATATAAGATTAAGTTTAAATTTAGTCAGAAATTTCCGGATCGTCACATACGGGCTGTCGTTGTGTAACGACCCAACCCGTTATCCCTCCAAAAACAAGCTAAAAAAAAAAAAATCTGGGACAGTTCATCTGGACGGCGTCCAGTTGTGAAGACCATGACGGCGTCCAGCCATCTAGGACGGCGTCCAGTTGTACTAAAAAGTTCTGATCAGTTTTTCAAACACACGCGAGCGGAGAACCCGCTTCCCGACACTTTTAAACCAAAACACTTTCGCAATATGTTATAATAATTAAAACTAAGAGTTTTCCACAATAAAACCGAGTTTTACGACACCGGGCCCACATCGGCCGTTTTACGACTTTCGTACAAAATTACGAGTTTTCTACCATATAAGTTTAACACAAAAACGAAGACCGAGCATGGTGATTGGGGATACGCTACCCAATCCTAATCAAATCCAAAAGCAAGATCTTCTAAAGCAACCTAGCCAAGATCTCTAATCCCCATGCTTACCCGAGCCGCCACCACGCGAACCTATAAAAAAATCAACAACGAGAGGGTAAGCTAATGCTTAGTGAATGTAAAGATACTATACACATACATATGCATAAAATGGCTACGCATCACTAAGCATCAAAATAAACACATACCGGCTCCGCATGGTAAACAAACTACAAAAGAGCACAAACACAAAGTAGCTACACGCTACGTAACCACCAAGCTAATGCCACAAGATTAGCTACAACACAACGATAAGTGTATACGCGTATATAACAAATATAATCAACAATAACGATAAGGTTAACCCATTAACCCAAACTACATGAAGGTCGGCCGAACTACCCGAGCCTTAGTGAATTCGCACTACCCGAGATTCACTTCCTTCACCACTTCTACAACTGAGGTTGGCCGAACTACCCGAGCCTTAGTGAATTCGCACAACCCGAAATTCACCACCTCATCACCAAGATGACCGAAACAACCCGAGTCATCATGAATCCGCCCTAACCGAGATTCATTTCTTCAACCACAAATGCTAGCAACCCATCGCCAAAAGGGTTATCCAAAACACTAGTCAATTCACAAAACCAAGGGTAACAACCCACAACGCATAAGCGTATCACATGGACCCGAAGCACAAGGTCCATTCTCCCACACGAACATAGAGTAAACCCGAACAAGGGTCACCCTACACACACGCACCTATTTTACTCATACACATGTGCATAGTAAATTTACACTCACCTTAAACGCCTCGATGAAGTGAAATCCAAAATCCGTAACACGTCAATGGAAAGTACCTATTCCATCATCACAAAACACACAACACAATTAGGGTTGACTTACAAACCAATCCATTTGACACTTAGTGCAAATTTTGACCCAAATGCACTTCCAAGCACAAACCGCGCCCAAACTAACCAACATTCACTAACACGAGTGAAAATGGTCCTAAGACACCGATTAAACCCGAGCACAAGTGTTAAACACGTGTCTTACCCATTTTGGCACCAAAACCCTAATTCGACCCATTTCAAAATTAGGTAACCAAACACACCCAAAAGTGTTCCAACACTTCCAAAATCACTAAACCTAGTGATTAAATCTCAAGATCAAAGCCTAATCAAGGCCAAATCGTCAATCAACCCAAAACCCGCCAAGTGACAAGAATAACTAGTCACCATGAACCCACTTCATTATCTAAAAGGGTTTTACAACAACTAGCTCAAAATCCTAACTTGAATATCAAATCTAACAAATGAAATTCGGTGTTTGAGCTTACCAATACAACCACAACATAGCTAGGAGCGAGATGAACAACTTTAAAACCCGAGCTTTGGTGAGAATCCGGCTCCTTCTTCTCCAAATCAACCTCTCTCTCTCTAAACCCTTACTCTCTCACTAGATATGGATGAAAGTGTTTGTGAGGATGAAATGTGATCCACAAATGGCCAATGGATCAGTTTTGAGGCTCCAAACCAACACCCAAGTGAATTTACCAAATTACCCCCTTTTAAACTAAAATAAAACAGCTGGCTCGACAGACCAACTGGACGGCGTCCCAAATATTGGACGGCATCCAGCTTTTCTTTGCTGGACGGCGTCCCGAATCCTGGACGGCGTCCCGATCAACTGAAAAGGAAACAGGGTCTTACAACTCTCCCCCACTTAGAATCGATCACGTCCTCGTGATCTTCGTCACCTACCCGAACGGACCTCACTCAACGGTCCTCAAGCACAAGTCCCAATCCGACTTTCTTAGGCAACTCTTCTCAATGAATCACCTTTTATAACTAAAATCGTCACCCACGATTTATTAAATCACAATCCGAGTACTAAAACCTCGCTCAATCCCTCACATCGGGAAAAACTCAACCAATCTCATACCTAGATATCAACCTTCTAGCATACCATTACGAAGTACAATGCCAAAAGCAACCAAGTCTCAACCTAAGGTCAACAACCCAAACGATGAAGGCCGAATAGAAGCGAATCCTTACGGATAACACTCCCCACTTAACATCCTTTGTAGTGCGCAACACGACCAATACGCAACTACCGTAACATCATAACGACGGCTAAAAACCGATGGTGTCCAAACGACTATGGCAACGCAAATCCCAAGGTGTACAAAATCGACTATTGTCACACCCGTAACAACATGTGAGCGAAGCACGGCTATCGCATCACTAAACCCATAACATGGTCCTCACGACCCCACCATTGGCGCATAAAACAACCAATAGATCACAACACGATATGGTCCTTACGACCCCACCATCGGTGTATAAAACAACCGATAGATCACACAACATGGTTCTTACGACCCCACCATCGGTGTATAAAACAACCGATAGATCTGTAACAACCCAACCCAATATACAATCGAACACGTGTAATAAATATATTTTTTTTTTACAGTGGAGTGCGCCACGCGCACACCTCAGGGTGCGCCACGCGCACACCTCAGGGTGCGCCACGCGCACAGGCCCACATTCAGTTCTGTCCGATTTCGTCAATTTTCAATTAAAGATCTCCCACTTCCCGACATATTTAGACGAAACACTTTTCACAATATGTTATAATGGTTAAAACTCATACGATTCAATAATAAAATGAGTTTTATAAAACGGGGCCCACATCGACCGTTTTAGAAGTTTCATACAAAAGTTCGAGTTTCGACCGCACTAGTTTAAATTCCAAACGACACTATGAGCATGGTGTTTGGGGTTAAACTACCCAATCTCGGTCAAACTCCAAAGCTATCACATCCCAAAAGCGTCCCCCAAATAACAAGCGGGATCTCTAATCCAATCGAAGGCCCTTATCCTTGTCAACGCCGGAGCCTATAAAAAAATAAACAACGAGAGGGTAAGCAAAGCTTAGTGAATGCAATAATTATACCCATATATATATAACATACCTACTTGTAATCACTTACACATATACCGCATACACGCTAGCAATACAATTAGCATACCATCTCAAGTACAAAGCTAATAATCTCCAACAAACTGCTACTAGCGTAATCAATAACATATAATCGACATAATATAATATGCTACCAAAACAAAATACACAACCATGGTTAACCACTCTCACATCATGGGGCTACCGGCTCTTTAGTTCACACCATACGCATTTGTCATGATGCTACCGGCTCTTTGGTTCACATCACAACTCGAGTCATACTCACGCTATAGTGCTACCGGCTCTTTAGTTCACACTCTAACAACGCTAAGGTGCTACCGACTCTTTGGTTCACACCTTAACAAATTATGCTATAGCGCTACCGGCTCTTTAGTTCACACTATTACACACGTACTATGACGCTACCGGCTCTTTGGTTCACATCATAGCACGCTCGCACATACTATGGCACTACCGGCTCTTTGGTTCATACCATAGCATACAAATAAATACATTACATACATATGCATATAATCATTCCACTCACCTTTAACGATTTGGTGACGGTTTTATACTTTCGCAAGCTTCATAGCAAAGTAACTAATATAATAAGTACTTCAATCAACCCACATAACTAGTTGGACTAAATACCAACAATTTCACTTATGTGCATTTAATGACTTAAATGCATTAAATGCCCCATTTTCACCAAAACTGCCCTTTAAGGGTCAAGACCATCATTAATCACTTAAAAGCTAGTGATTAAGGTCCAACACACTAACCATTACATAATTAGTGTATTTCATACCCATATTTCCTAATTAGGTCAATCATTAGCCCTTTGACTAATTTAAAGTCAACACACCCATTTCGGGTTATCTACTAACCCATCTAACACCTATTTACTAATTAACTAGGTGTGCTAGTGATTAACTAACCAACTAGAACTTATAAACATCAATTAACACTTTGAAACCCTAGGTTAGTTACCATTGAGTCTTCATGACTCCATCTTACCCAAGAACACCCAAAATCACCAAATATGGGTTTTATGTTCTTCATTTACCCAAACCCTAACCCTTACACAAAATCAAAGTAAGGAAATCAAGATTAGAGCTTACCACCACAATCACAACGTAGCTAGTGATGAGGCGAACAACTTTAAAGCACGCGATTTGACTGAAAGCAACTTCTTCCTCTTGGATTTAAGCTTTCTCTCACTTAAAGGGTTTCTCACTCTAGAATTTAATAGGAGAGATGATAAGATTGGTGGAGTGTTGAATATGCCTTCAACCACCATCCAAGCTGGCCTTTAAAGCCCTAAATCGTCCCTATGTGAAAAGACAAGATTACCCCTCATTTAATCTTTTAAACAAAAGTTGGAATTCGTCAACAGTAGCAGTGCGCGGCGCGCACCACTACATATACACGGCGCACACAAAGAGCTGGGCAGAATCTGACTTTGGTTTAATTTCACGAAAGTGCCCATACTTTATGTAACATAATTACACTGCTGTACAATACTGATTAGGGTCTTACAAGATCACACAACATGGCCGAAACAACCCGAGCCTAAACACATATGGAGGATGGTCGAAACAACCCGAACCTTAGTGAATTCGTAACAACCCGAAATTGTAAGACCTGGATTCTGATTCTACCCAGTCGCACACCGCTCGGGGTCATGGTGCGCCGCGCCATATGTCGCTGGCAGACCCCTTTTGTTATTTTAGAGTTTTTAAAAGGGCATTTCGGTCTTTTTGCATTTGAGCCAGATTTGAGGACTTAACCTCCTCCACCCATTTCACTTATTCATTTCTTTTTCCTTTTCTTTTCATATTTCTCTCAAGAACTCAAACACCCATTTGATTCTAAGGGATTTTTGGAAAGGAAGAAGCGGGTTTTGATCTTTGGCGTAGTAGACAAGTTTGTTCTCCTTGTTCTTAGCTACGCGGTGATACTAGCGGTAAGCTCTAACTTCGAATTTCGTTTTTGTGTTCATCATTCAAATTTGGGTCTTTTGATTGTATGATTCATAGATGGAACCCATTTAGTTGTTAATTGAAGATTAACTCCAAGATTCGGGTTTATAAGTGTAAAAGGCGGGTGATGTCGAACGAGGTGTATATAAAATAGCTTATATTTTACGCAGAAAATACTATTAAATACGATACAATTTTACACAAGATATTTATTTATTTATAGAATGGATATACTTAAACCTTGCTACAACACTTATAGGCAGTGTACCTAATCGTACAGTAGTGTAGTTTTTAGTAAGTCCGGTTCGTTCCACAGGGAGATCTTTAAGCAAAGCTCAACGCTATATTAGTTTACCTTTATAAAAATACAAATATATATATAAGTGATATTATTATTATAAAGGGGGGTTTTTACCGTTTAATGACCGGTTTGTCGATTTTAAAACTTTAGTCGCAGTTAAAACCTAATGTAAAATATAAAATAAATACAAGACTTTAAATTAAAGCGTAAAGTAAATAACGATAATGAAATTGCGAATAATAAAAATGCGATAAAAATTAAATTGCGATAATTAAAAAGTACGATAATTAAAAGTGCGATAAAATGAAATAACAATAAATAAAAGTGCGATAATTAGAAGTGCAATTAAATATAAAATAAAGGAAATTAAATATGATATAAAAGAATTATGCTTATTTAAACTTCCGTAATCATGATGTTTGACGTGTTGATTTTAGTTTTATGCCCTTGGGTTAATTGTCCTTTGTCCTGGATTATTCAATAAGTCCGTCTGGTTTTTGTCCATAACAGTCCATCAGTCATAAATATAAATTGCAAGTGTCCTTGTCAAATTATTATTATACCCGAAGATAAATATTCCAACTAATTGGGGATTCGAATTGTAACAAGGTTTTAATACTTTGTTTAATGAATACACCAGGTTATCGACTGCGTGTAAACCAAGGTTTTACTACTTTGTTAACAATTACACCAATTACCCTTGAATGTAATTTCACCCCTGTTTTAATTATTCTAGTGGCTATTAATCCATTCCCGTGTCCGGTTAAATGAACGATTATTCGTACATATAAATACCCCGCCCATCGTGTCCGATCGAGTGTATATGGTAATTTATAGGGACGCCCAATTGTAAATCTTTATATTAACATTAACAAACTTTCATTTAGTTAAACAAATATAAAGCCCATTAATAGCCCATAGCCTAGTTTCCACAAGTGTCGTTCTTTTGTTCAAACCCCAATTATGGTACAAAGCCCAATTACCCAATTTTAGTAATTAGCCCAACATCATGATTACTTCGTTTTAAACAAGCATAATAATAACTTAGCTACGAGACATTAATATAAAAAGGTTGAACATAACTTACAATGATTAAAAATAGCGTAGCGTTACACGGACAGAATTTCGACTTACACCCTTACAACATTCGCTAACATACCCTTATTATTAGAATTATAATTAAAATTAAAATATAAATTATAAATATAAATATATTACTTCGTATGAAGAGAAGAAAAATATGATGATCATTTTGATCAGAATTCGGGTTGATTTATAGCCAGGAGTGATTTTTGGGGCTCCGCGACTCGCGGCAAAAAGGCCTTCAAACTCCGCGAGTCGCGGAGAGGTATTTTCAGTTTACACCCTTGGAGTTTCCTGCTGCCGACGGTTTTAAATATATATATATAATATATATATAATTAATATAATTAATTATATATTATATTATATTTATATATATAGTTAACTTGTAATTTTTAGTCCGTTGCGTCGAGCGTTAAGAGTTGACTCTGGTCCCGGTTCCGGATTTTCGAACGTCCTCGCGTACAATTTAATATCTTGTACTTTGCGTTTTGAATCTTGTACTCTTGTGATTTCGAGACGTTTCTTATCAATAATTGGAACCTTTTTGATTGTCTTTTGTTCTTTTGAGCTTTTTGGTCGTTTGCGTCTTCAACTCGTCGAATCTGTCTTTTGTCTTCACCTTTTATTATTTAAACGAATATCACTTGTAAATAGAACAATTGCAACTAAAAGCTTGTCTTTCTTGAGGAATAATGCTATGAAATATATGTTCGTTTTTAGCATTATCAAATATTCCCACACTTGAGCGTTGCTTGTCCTCAAGCAATATTGTCTTGAAATACAAGAATCACTTCTTTATTCTTCACACTTTGTACATCAGTGATTTCTATACGGCGGTATAAACAATGGTAGTAACGATATGGTTTACAGTCCCACATGACTATAAAAATTTAGATCCATTAAGGAAATTGGATCTTTATGAAAACATTTGATCTTTTGAAAATTAAATCTAGTTTTTACCCTAGATAAGTTTTCCGGAATAACCCTTTACCGGTGTTTGCAAAATATTTTTGTGGGTTTGGTGGGTTTCAGATTTGAAAATTTTAGCTCAAAACTTGCGGTTTTGTGTCACCCACTTGCTAACCTTGTATTTGGAAAGCAACACGTCCAGTTTACTTGTTCCGTATATTACCTTTTGGCAAACTACCGTCCGGTTGTAAAGGAAAGCGTTGAACAAGCAACTGTTTAAGGCAATGTCCCGTGACATGCTTTTGATTATGGTCTATAACGTGTCGGACGCAATTACTATCCTTGGTAGGAGCAATAGTAAAGCTCACCCTTATAATTTGTCGGTCTGGCACAAAGTCCTGTCTTTGACCATGCTATGCAACCACCGTTCTTACGGTTGACACCCGATTTAGTTCAGGTGACCTAATGAATTCTAGGTGAATTCCTAGGATTTTACGTTCAATGGTAATGAACGCATTGAAAATAGGGTTTTCAGAAAACAAATCGGTTTGTAATTTTGATCAAAATATTTTCTCGTTTAAGCTCGAGTTTAGATATCATTGAATTCCATGAGTTTGTAATTCTCAATCTTTAAGGTCAATCTCAAGGATTGAGTAATATCAGTCTTAAAAGCTGATTTTTAATCTTTAAGGAGATTATCCTTTCTGGGGATCTGATTCATTAGTCTTATCCAGCTAATTTGCACGGTGCCTCCCCATTGTACGAGATAAATCCTTCTCATGGTTAGGATAAATCTGACCACATGGCGACCCTGTTTGATGCTGAGGTCCGTGGATTTCCTGCTGATTTTAGAGATGACTTTTCTAGATTTTTCGTCAACCTACAGCTGGTCTAGACGACAACTTCATGACCTAAATCAAGAAGCGCGTTTCTTTTTCGGAAGACTTTACTTCCTTTTAATGATGGAATTGATTCATCGTGTAGATCCATCTCTTCTTTTCTTTCATTGGGTAAAACAGTTTAGTTTAGTTCAAAGCAAAAGTATTTTCAGTTATTTGTTACAAATATATGTGGCATATGTTTAAAATAACTTGGTAAATTTTCCCACACTTGGCTTTTTATTTTTCTTTTTATCGTCCTCTATTCCATTTTAAATGAATTTTAACATTTTAGTTTGTTTCTCAATTTATGTCCTTTCCGAGGTAACAATAATTTCGGTGTTTGAAACCTAGTTTTATCGTTCATAAATATGTATAAACATGATTTTAATTCATTTAATTGAAAATTTTGAAAAATTTTACTAGAATTGGGTAGTCAGTATATAAGACTAGGGCTGTTCTTTTTTTATCAGAGAGCACTAGATTCTAATACAACTACTGCTTTACTAGTATTTTTAATGGTAACCAAGTGTTTAATATAAAAATTTTTAAAATCCGAAAGAATTTAACCCCTTCCCACACTTAAGATCTTGCAATGCCCTCATTTGCAAGAAATCAGTAACAATTTAAATTATTGAGGGTGATTTGTGTGAAAATGATTAAATTTTTACCAAAGTTTCCAAATATATTGGCGTTTGTTTGCTGAATGATAAATGGTGCACGTCATTTGTTCATTCCGTCTTGTTGTTATTTCACATGTATTTTGCATCATTGTCGTCAAAATTACTTGCTTTTGCTGAACTTAATGCCAGTCTTTGAAAATGCGTTGTTTTACCCTGTTGTGTACATAAGATAAACTGCAAACATATATACATATTTTTGAAGTTTGGTTTATTACCCCACATTCAAAAATTATTAAAATCTAAGAATAAAAGTTAGATAATTATAAAAATGATTACAATATTAACAAAAGTATTAAACATATCAATAATTACATATTACAAAATAATAAAAATAAAAAGTAAACTAAGGATGATATTGGTACCAATAGGGGTTCCACGCATAACCATAAGTGCTATAGAATGCTTCGGCAGGGTCATACGCAGGATATGGTGGCTGCATCTCTATCGACCAAGGAGGGAAGACGGGTTTCGGTGTAGGAATATAGTTTCTACCTATATGTTGGCAATGCGCTATGATCTGGTTCTGATGAACTTGCCAATCTTCAAATGCTCTCTGTCTAGCATTTTCGTATTCCTGAGAAGCTATAAACCTTTGCATTTCTTGCATCTGGTTCCCCCCTCCTACATTACCTTGTTCCTGGTTTCTCTCTACCTGTGGATGTCTACCATTGTATCGTACTGCGGCGTTATTTCGCCGCTTCAACACTTTCGCACCATGGTATACATTTAAACCTATAGTGTCGCGGGGTTCCGGCTCTTCTACTAATAATCCCCCCCGACTTATATCCACACCGAGATATTCACCAATCAAAGTAATAAAAATACCACCTCCTATTATGCTATGTGGACGCATCCCTCGAACCATAGCTGATAAATAATAACCCACACAATATGGTATACTTACAGCGCTGTGTGGGTCTCGAATACACATATGGTAAAACAAATCTTGTTCATTTACCTTTTCTTTGTTTTTACCCCTTTGTGTAATCGAGTTAGCTAAAAACCTATGTATTACTCTTAATTCGGCTCTATCTATATCCAAATAAGAGTAGTTTCCCCCTTTGAAACGGTGGTGGCTTGTCATTTGACTCCACACACCGTGTGTATCAAAATTCTCATCTATTTTCCTACCGTTTAGTATCAATCCTCTACAATCGGCAGACGCTAATTCCTCAGGCGTATATATACGTAAAGCCTGAGCCATGTCCAGTAAAGACATGTGGCGCATCGAACCGCCTAACAAAAATCTAATAAAAGAACGATCGGTTAAACTGGCTACCCGATCATTCAACTCTATACTACATAACAACTCTTCACACCATACTTTATATACAGGTCTGCGTATGGTGAATAAACATATCCAGTCATTAAAAGAAGAATTACCATACCTCTGTACCAGTAATTCCCTAATTGGCCCGGCCAATTCTACAGCTTCCAAGGGTCCCCATTCTATGACCCTCGGTACCTCAACAACCTTAGAGTGAAGAGTATGCAAACCCCGTTGATATTTTGGATAATCTATCCAAAGTCTGTCAAATCGCAGGTTCGGGTGCAACTGTTCCAAGTGCATATCTGAAAAGGTCATGACTGGATGAGGTACATCCTGCTTGTAGTAGTTATCTACCTCCTGTTGTTCCAAGTTCTCAGCAGGAGCATGACGGGCTTGGGATGAAGATTCACCCCTTTCAGTCTGCAAAACACATCAAACACAAATTTTGTGCATCCAAATATGCATTAGTGTCAGCAAAATCATCAATCAAAATAATTACAATGACATTATTAATTTATATCAAACTTAAGCTTATTTTCACATTTTTATCAAATCTACACTTTTTCAAATAATCATATATGAAAATTTTCGCCAAGTTCATAAGCATTCAATTCAAATAACATGTCAAAATAATCATTACTAGCAAATAAACAAGTCTCAAATGGCATTATCTTTCAAAAATCAAGTTCATGAATTTTGGACTTGAAAAAGTCCACTTTAATTCTCAAAATCATGTTTAGGCTCAAAGTTTGGATCATTTAACTACCTAGACATGTTACACTACTCAATTTAGCAACAATTCATGACAAAAATCGGCCATAACCTGTTTATATCAAAAAGCCCCAAATTTGCTCAAGAACACAAACCCTAGATTCTAAAGATTTTGAAGTTTTTGGCTTCAAATCATGTTAACAAGCATCAATCTAGGTTATACATGCATAATATACTAACAATTTAACACTAATTACACTAAAAATTAACAAAATTCAAATTATTAAAATATGCTCAAGAACACACTAAAATTCGGATTTAAAGGTGATTTGGGGTGTAATTGTACCTGTTTTCTTGAGTAGTTCCTAGATATCATCCTTCTCAACATGATTTTAGCAAAAAATTTGGTGATTAACGGTTAAAAATTGAGATTTTTGGGGGTGAAATTCGTGGGTTTTCGGGGGTTTTTTCGCTGTTAAAATTGCAGTGTTTTTGTGTGTGGTGTGTACAGATCGTGCAGCTGGTTATATTTTTTTTCTGTAATTTGGTCCCTCCGCGAGTCGCGGAGGTTTGTACTTAAAACTCCGCGAGTCGCGGAGTTATATTTTTTTTTTTTTTTTTTTTTTTTTTTTTTTTTTTTTTTTTTTTATTATAATCTTTAACTTATAAAACAATTAAGAAATTAATTTTAAAATTTTGTTTCCCTTGTTATTTAGGACGAGGTCGTTTCGGATCGATGTCCTAGTCCGTCCCTCGACAAAATTTTAAAATTTGTCTTTTTGTAGCGATTGTTTTAAAAGCTAAGATTTTTGGGTTTTTTAATGTTTTTGGCATACTTTAAATCAATAAGATTAAAAATAATGATAATAAAAGTTCTCGTCCCTCCCTCGGGTAAAGCAATTTCGGTTCAAAGACCTAGTCTTCAACTTACGACGAATTTTAAAAATCATATTTTTAACTTAATGAGATAAAGTAAATTTTTGTTTTTAAATTCACACAACTTAAATATAAAATTAAAATTAAAAATTCACACCAAACTTAATTTAAAAATTTATAAATTCATACCAAACTTATATTAATTTTTCAAATATTTACAATTTTAAATATATTGTTTTTACAAAGTTTACAATATTAATTTAAGATTTAAATATTAATTTTTAAAAATATGGTAAAAATAAAATTAAAAATCTTTTTGTCTTTTTATCCCACTTTAATCAATCAAATATTATCAAAAATATGCGCCCCTCTTTTCGGTAAAGTAATTTCGGTTCCAAGACCTAATTTAACTCATGACGAATTTTTGAAATATTTTGGGTTGATTGATTAAAGATATTTATACCTTAAGAATAAACGTTAAATTTCGCAGTGATGTAATAAATTTTTGAACAATATCAATAATTTCGGTCGCCAAACCTAATTTTATTTAATACCAATTTAATACTTTTTAGCGAACAAATTAGCGTTTATTATCAAAAGGTTAAAAATAAAAATAAAAATAAAAACTGTACAGACATACCTGTGAAATAGATTTCTTAGTTATATGATCTATTATATTCATAAGATAGTCGGTTTAATTGGTCTTCCATGGCTGCATAGGCGTAACCTCGAGCATTCATTGTCTTTTCTTCTAAACATATGAACGGTCCGTCTCTGCATAAAGTAACAAATTCGGTATTTGAATAGGTTTGATTATTTGAACATTTACCTCCATGTGACCATTTTCCGCATTTGTGACATTTTTCTAGGTGTCGTGCTCTTCTTTTCGCTGCGGATTTTGATTTTCCTTTACCAAATTGTAACTTATTATCTTCGCATCTGGATCCTTTTCTAACTCCGTCCATTCTTTCTCTGATTACTGATACTAATTCACTCGGTAGTATGTCATTATTTCTTTTAGTGATCAAAGCATGTAGCATTAGACCATGGTTTAGTTCACAGGCAGTCTTCATTACGTAAAAACCTAAAAAAAATAAAAATTCAGAATGGGGGGAGAAGACTAGTTCTTTAGGGTCTGCTAGGGAAAGACCATACGTGTTCCATTTTCGAGAACTACACGAAAACAGACAATCTAACTCTAACAGAAATACATATTATCTTTTAAAGACTTGATTCTCCCCACACTTAGTTAGCTGTGGTGTCGAAATTGTGATTAACTTCGTTGTCGACTTCCATCGGACCATGTATGTAATGTTTAACTCTGTGACCATTAACTTTAAATTCAATCCCATTTGAATTTATTAATTCTATCGTTCCGTATGGGAAAACTCTTTTGACTATGAATGGTCCAGACCATCTTGATTTCAATTTTCCAGGAAATAGCTTGAATCGTGAATTGAAAAGAAGAACTCTGTCTCCTTCTTTGAATTCTTTTGAACTTCTGATTCTTTTATCATGCCATTTCTTCGTTCTTTCTTTATAGATTAACGAATTATCGTATGCTTCATGTCTTAATTCTTCTAATTCGTTTAGTTGACTTAATCGTAGACGCCCGGCTTCATGTAAATCAAGATTACATGTCTTCAAAGCCCAAAATGCTTTGTGTTCAATTTCTACTGGAAGATGACATGCTTTTCCATACACAAGTCTAAAAGGTGTGGTCCCAATTGGAGTTTTGTAGGCTGTTCTAAAAGCCCAGAGTGCATCCTCCAATTTAATGGACCATTCCTTTGGATTTGATCCTACGGTTTTCTCTAGAATACGTTTTAAAGCTCGGTTGGTATTTTCAACTTGTCCACTTGTTTGTGGATGATATGCGGTGGAGATTTTATGAGTTACTCCATATCTTTTAAGAACCTTCTCAAGTTGATTATTACAGAAATGAGTACCCCGATCACTTATTAAAGCTTTCGGTGTTCCAAACCTTGCAAAAAGACGTTTTAAAAAGTTGACTACAACTCGTGCATCGTTAGTTGGGAGAGCTTGTGCTTCCGCCCATTTAGATACATAATCAATGGCTACGAGTATATATAGATTATTATGAGATTTTGGAAATGGACCCATAAAGTCAATACCCCAAATGTCAAATACTTCACATACTTGGATGACATTTTGTGGCATTTCATCACGTTGACTTATTCTTCCGGCCCTTTGACATGCATCACAGGATTTGCAAAGGAGGTGTGCGTCTTTGTAAATTGTAGGCCAATAGAATCCAGCTTCATAAACTTTTCTTGCTCTTAGTTGAGGCCCATAATGCCCTCCTGTTGGTCCTGTGTGACAATGGTTTAATATTTTACTAGCTTCATCTCCAAATACACATCGGCGTATTATTCCATCGGGACAACTTTTAAACAGATGTGGATCTTCCCAGAAATAGTGTTTTATATCACTGAAGAATTTCTTTCGTCTTTGGTACGATAATCCTTTTTCAAGGAATCCACAAACTAAGTAGTTTGCATAGTCTGCAAACCATGGGATTTCTTTATAATCTATCTTCAATAGATATTCATCAGGAAAGTTGTCTTGTATGGCCGATTCATTCAGAACTTCTAATTCGGGATTTTCAAGACGAGAAAGATGATCAGCGGCGAGATTTTCTGCTCCTTTTTTATCTCGGATTTCAATATCAAACTCTTGTAAGAGTAAGATCCAACGGATTAATCTTGGTTTAGCATCTTGTTTTGAAAATAGGTATCTAAGAGCAGAATGGTCGGTATAGACCACCGTTTTTGCTAGAACGAGATATGATCGGAATTTGTCAAAAGCAAAGACAATAGCAAGGAGTTCTTTTTCAGTAGTTGTATAGTTCGTTTGTGCTCCTTGTAATGTCTTACTAGCATAATATATAGGTTGAAATCGTTTTTCAATCCTTTGTCCTAAAACGGCTCCCATTGCAAAATCACTTGCATCGCACATTAGTTCGAATGGTAGATTCCAATTTGGTGTTATCATGATCGGCGCATTAGTGAGTTTTTCTTTAAGAATATTAAAAGATTTGATACATTCATCTGAAAAGATGAATGGCGCATCCTTTTCTAGGAGTTTATTCATAGGAGTGGCAATTTTAGAAAAATCTTTTATAAAACGTCGGTAAAAACCGGCATGCCCTAGAAAACTCCTAACTCCTCTAACATTTGTGGGATGTGGAAGTTTAGCAATTACATCTACTTTAGCTCTATCCACTTCAATTCCTTCTTTTGAAATTTTATGTCCAAGAACGATGCCTTCTTTAACCATGAAATGGCATTTCTCCCAATTAAGTACTAGATTTGATTTTTCGCATCTAATTAGCATTCGTTCCAGATTAACTAGACATGATTTAAATGTATCACCGAAGACTGAAAAGTCATCCATGAATACTTCCATGCATTCTTCTATCATGTCATGAAAAATCGCCATCATACACCTTTGAAAGGTTGCAGGGGCGTTACAAAGTCCAAATGGCATGCGTTTGTAAGCAAAAGTACCATAAGGGCACGTGAATGTGGTTTTCTCTTGATCTTCGGGTGCTATTGGAATTTGAAAATATCCGGAAAATCCATCAAGAAAACAATAGTAACTATTTCCGGCTAATCTTTCCAACATTTGATCTATGAAAGGTAAGGGGAAGTGATCTTTTCTGGTGGCGTCATTTAATTTTCTATAATCAATACATACACGCCATCCTGTTACAGTCCTAGTAGGAATAAGCTCATTTTTCTCATTTGTAATGACAGTCATACCACCCTTCTTAGGTACGCATTGAACTGGGCTTACCCATGGACTATCAGAAATTGGATATATCAAACCTGCATCTAGCAGTTTAATAATCTCTTTCTTAACTACATCTTGCATATTAGGATTTAGTCTTCGTTGGCGTTGCACATACGTTTTATGACCTTCTTCCATAAGGATTTTATGTGTGCAATACGAAGGACTTATTCCTTTAATATCATGAATCTTCCATGCAATGGCTGGTTTATGAGCTTTCAACACAGAAATGAGCTGTGATTTCTCATTTTCAGTAAGAGAAGACGATATTATTACAGGTAATTCAGATTCACCATGTAAATAAGCGTATTCCAAATGGTTTGGAAGTGGCTTTAACTCTAATTTCGGAGGTTCTTCTATCGATGATTTATATCGATATCTGTCTTCTTCTTTTAGCATTTGAATTTCTTCTGTTGTTGGTTCATATCCATTAGCTATAAGTGTAGCTAACATTTCAGCTTCATCAATTGGTTCATTTCCTTCTCCTAAAGAACATTCTCCTGTTCCTTGTAATTCTGGAAATTCTTCTAATAATTCTGCATGTGTATCTATAGTTTTAATATAATAACATGTATCATCTGCAGATTGTGGTTGTTGCATTGCTCTATCAACTGAAAAGGTAACACTCTCATCCTCTATACTTAGGGTCAGTTTCTTACCGAACACGTCTATCATTGCTTTAGCCGTGTTTAAGAATGGTCTTCCTAATATGAGAGGAACTTGAGAATCTTCTTCCATGTCTAAAACAACAAAATCTACTGGAAATACTAAAGTACCAACTTTAACTAGCATGTTCTCCATTATCCCTCTAGGATATTTTATTGATCTATCGGCTAGTTGTATGCTTATTCTGGTTGGTTTCAATTCTCCAAGGTCTAGTTTAGCGTATAGTGAATACGGCATTAGATTTATACTAGCACCTAAATCAGCCAATGCTTCTATTGAACTAAGACTACCCAGAAAACATGGAATTGTGAAACTTCCTGGATCAGATAGTTTTTCTGGTATCTTATTCAACAGCACTGCTGAACAATTAGCATTCATAGTTACAGCCGAGAGTTCTTCCATTTTCCTTCTATTCGTGATTAGATCTTTCAAGAATTTAGCATACCTTGGCATTCCTGAAATCACATCAATGAAAGGAAGATTTACATTTATTTGTTTAAACATATCCAAGAATTTGGATTGCTCGGCTTCAAGTTTTTCCTTCTTCATTTTACTCGGGTAAGGAAGTGGTGGTTGGTATGGTTTAACATAAGGTTTAGCCTTAACTGTGTTATCTTCATTAACCTTTTTAACTACCGGTTCTTTTTCCTTATCTTGATCAGGTTGTGGTTCTTGTGGAGTAGGAATAGTTTCATCAGAAGTTACAGGTATTTCAGGTGGTTTAAGTGTTGTACCACTTCTTGTGGTAATAGCTTTAGCTGTTTCATTCCGGGGGTTAGCATTTGTATCACTAGGTAAACTTCCCGGTTTTCTTTCACCTATTAACCTTGCTAGGTTACTTACTTCTTGTTCCAGATTTTGAATAGAAGCTTGTTGATTTCTAAATGCTTGAGCATTTTGTTCATTGGTTTGTTTTTGAGATGTGAAAAACTGCGTTTGAGTTTCAACTAGCTTCGTCATCATTTCTTCTAAATTCGGCTTTTTATCATCGGTTTGTTGTGGTGGTTTGTTTTGAAAATTAGGTCTTTGCTGATTGTAAGTATTATTGGATACTTGTTGATTGCTAGGACCTTGTTGGTTATTGTATGGAATATTTCGGTTATAATTCTGGTTTTGATTGTAAATCGGTCTTGGCGGTTGATAATTATTCTGATAATTATTTCCAGGCCTTTGGTTTATGTATGAAATATTCTCTCTTTGTTCCATTGTTAATTCAATACTTAGACAATCTTTTGTCAAATGTGGTCCTCCACACTGCTCACAACTAATTCGTATAGCATGAATATCTTTAGTCATCTTTTCCATTCGTCTCTCGAAAGCATCTATCTTTGCGGAAATGGAATCTAAGTCATGGCTAGAATCGGCTCTAGCTGCTTTAGATGATCTAATGATATCTTTTTCTTGGTGCCACTCATGTGAGTGGGAAGCAGTGTTATCAATAATTTTGTAAGCATCAGTTTCGGTTTTCTTCATAATAGAACCACCAGCTGCTATATCTATGTCTTTTCTTGTAGTGATGTCGCATCCTTGGTAGAATATTTGTACTATTTGACAGGTGTCTAAACCATGTTGCGGACATCCTCTTAACAACTTTCCATATCTTGTCCACGCCTCATATAGAGTTTCATTTGGTTTTTGTGTGAACGTAACAATTTCTGCTTGAAGTCTTACGGCTTTAGATGCAGGAAAAAATTGTTTAAGAAATTTATCAATTAAAACGTCCCATGTATCGATCGCCCCTTCAGGTAACGATTCCAACCAATCTTTGGCTTCTCCCTTTAAAGTCCAGGGAAATAACATGAGATATATTTGTTCATCCTCCACTTCTCGGATTTTAAATAGTGTGCAGATCCTATTAAAGGTACGTAGATGTTCATTTGGATCTTCCTTCGGCGCACCACTAAATTGGCATTGATTAGTCACCATGTGTAGAATTTGTCCTTTGATTTCATAATCTGGCGCATTAATGTCTGGATGAGTAATTGCGTGACCTTGGCCAGTGCGTTTAGCTCTCATTCGGTCTTCCATACTTAAAGGTTCCAGATTCTCCATAATTGAATTTGTTGACTCGGTATCACTAGATGATTCTGATTTAATAGTTCGTTCCTCAACAATCTCTGTTTGAATGATTGGTGGTTCCGGAGGAAAGTTTAATGGTTCAGGATCTATGAACCGTTCCTGAATATTTTCTGGTTTCTCAATTGTGAGGTTGGGTTCAAAAAATGGATTATCGGAAATTTGAACTGAAGTACTTGGTCGACTAGATGATGATTCTAAAGAAAAATCAACGGCGGTTATATTTGTTAAACGATGTCTTGATCGAGTTACAGGTGGTGAACGTACAAAAGGTGATGAACGTCTTGCTCGGTGCATTCACAGAATATCCTATTAGTTTTTAAAAGGAAAGAAAAATTATAATAAGTTATCCAATCAATAGACTTTTCTGATTTTGCCCACGTTTCGAATAGCCAAAAGATGCAGCAGAGGGGCAGGATTCGTTTGGTCTCAATATAATTGAGGACTGTTTGGCTCCAATAACCCGGTCCACGTACAAATCCAACTATTACTACGAACCAGAAAATTTTGATGTCTATCAATTTAACCACTTAAAATAAATTTTCGTAATTTTAAGAAATTTAGATAAGAAGTAGAATAAAATTCTAAGTCCTAAAACTAGAATAGCGAGAAATAAGAGAGAAAAAGATTGCGCGTCGAAAAATGTCGAAAAAGAAAAAAAAAAAAAAATATGGTTGAAAAATAAAAGGTGACGAAAAAAATAAAAGAAACTTATCAAAACTTAAAAATACTTAACTAATTTAATCTTATTACTACAACTAACTTAAAATTATAATCGCAAATTGAAATTACTAATTGGAATGATAATTGATACATAGTAAAAGGTCTAAAAATATTAAAGCTTACAAGGAAAAACTAAATTCCAAATGGAAATAACTTAAAAAGAAACTAAAACTTAAAAAGGCGTCGCAAAATTCTAAAGCACCTAAATCTTAGTCTAAAGAAAAAGCACTTAAGGAATTCTACGGCAAAGCCTAAAAATATAGGAGTAAAAATAACTATAGCAAAAACTAAGTTTAAAATTAATTATGAGCTAAAAAATACAAATATTACGCTACAACGATTAAAAAGGTACAAAATATAAAAATATACAAAAAGTTGTAAAAAGTACAATTTTTATAAAAATATTATTTTTATATTATTTATTTAATAAAAACTACTAATTTTACAATTTTAATAAAACTAATTAAACAAAATACATAAATATAAAGTAAAAAGTAAAAATAAAACTAAAATTAATAATAATAATAATAATTAAGTAATTAATAATAATAATAATAAATTAAAACCCGTGATTAGGGTTTTGTCCGTGTGTCAGAATACCTCCGCGAGTTGCGGTGAATAAAGAGGAAAACCCCGCGAGTCGCGGGGTTCAGAAAAACAGTTGACAGGTTTCACTTTTACGCGTTTTTCTTTATTATTTTATTTTTATTTTCTTTTTTTCTGTTTTTAGTTTAAATAAACGATTTTTAATAAAATTTATATTTTTATAAATTAAAATAAAGATAAAGAAACTTATAAAACTTAAATATTTAACAAAATCCTAAAAATACTTATATTTTTGTTTTTCTTTTTATATTTTTGAATAATTAAAACGTAATTTTTACAAAAACGACTTTTAATAAAAGTAAATAAAAATCTTTTTTTTATTAGCGTTGCGCTTCCGGCTTTTAAGAGTAATTCCCCGGCAGCGGCGCCAAAAATACTTGATGTCGAACGAGGTGTATATAAAATAGCTTATATTTTACGCAGAAAATACTATTAAATACGATACAATTTTACACAAGATATTTATTTATTTATAGAATGGATATACTTAAACCTTGCTACAACACTTATAGGCAGTGTACCTAATCGTACAGTAGTGTAGTTTTTAGTAAGTCCGGTTCGTTCCACAGGGAGATCTTTAAGCAAAGCTCAACGCTATATTAGTTTACCTTTATAAAAATACAAATATATATATAAGTGATATTATTATTATAAAGGGGGGTTTTTACCGTTTAATGACCGGTTTGTCGATTTTAAAACTTTAGTCGCAGTTAAAACCTAATGTAAAATATAAAATAAATACAAGACTTTAAATTAAAGCGTAAAGTAAATAACGATAATGAAATTGCGAATAATAAAAATGCGATAAAAATTAAATTGCGATAATTAAAAAGTACGATAATTAAAAGTGCGATAAAATGAAATAACAATAAATAAAAGTGCGATAATTAGAAGTGCAATTAAATATAAAATAAAGGAAATTAAATATGATATAAAAGAATTATGCTTATTTAAACTTCCGTAATCATGATGTTTGACGTGTTGATTTTAGTTTTATGCCCTTGGGTTAATTGTCCTTTGTCCTGGATTATTCAATAAGTCCGTCTGGTTTTTGTCCATAACAGTCCATCAGTCATAAATATAAATTGCAAGTGTCCTTGTCAAATTATTATTATACCCGAAGATAAATATTCCAACTAATTGGGGATTCGAATTGTAACAAGGTTTTAATACTTTGTTTAATGAATACACCAGGTTATCGACTGCGTGTAAACCAAGGTTTTACTACTTTGTTAACAATTACACCAATTACCCTTGAATGTAATTTCACCCCTGTTTTAATTATTCTAGTGGCTATTAATCCATTCCCGTGTCCGGTTAAATGAACGATTATTCGTACATATAAATACCCCGCCCATCGTGTCCGATCGAGTGTATATGGTAATTTATAGGGACGCCCAATTGTAAATCTTTATATTAACATTAACAAACTTTCATTTAGTTAAACAAATATAAAGCCCATTAATAGCCCATAGCCTAGTTTCCACAAGTGTCGTTCTTTTGTTCAAACCCCAATTATGGTACAAAGCCCAATTACCCAATTTTAGTAATTAGCCCAACATCATGATTACTTCGTTTTAAACAAGCATAATAATAACTTAGCTACGAGACATTAATATAAAAAGGTTGAACATAACTTACAATGATTAAAAATAGCGTAGCGTTACACGGACAGAATTTCGACTTACACCCTTACAACATTCGCTAACATACCCTTATTATTAGAATTATAATTAAAATTAAAATATAAATTATAAATATAAATATATTACTTCGTATGAAGAGAAGAAAAATATGATGATCATTTTGATCAGAATTCGGGTTGATTTATAGCCAGGAGTGATTTTTGGGGCTCCGCGACTCGCGGCAAAAAGGCCTTCAAACTCCGCGAGTCGCGGAGAGGTATTTTCAGTTTACACCCTTGGAGTTTCCTGCTGCCGACGGTTTTAAATATATATATATAATATATATATAATTAATATAATTAATTATATATTATATTATATTTATATATATAGTTAACTTGTAATTTTTAGTCCGTTGCGTCGAGCGTTAAGAGTTGACTCTGGTCCCGGTTCCGGATTTTCGAACGTCCTCGCGTACAATTTAATATCTTGTACTTTGCGTTTTGAATCTTGTACTCTTGTGATTTCGAGACGTTTCTTATCAATAATTGGAACCTTTTTGATTGTCTTTTGTTCTTTTGAGCTTTTTGGTCGTTTGCGTCTTCAACTCGTCGAATCTGTCTTTTGTCTTCACCTTTTATTATTTAAACGAATATCACTTGTAAATAGAACAATTGCAACTAAAAGCTTGTCTTTCTTGAGGAATAATGCTATGAAATATATGTTCGTTTTTAGCATTATCAGCGGGTTTTGGGTTGGTTAATGATTTAACCATGTTTAAGACTTAAGAATGGAGTATAATCACTAGTATTAGTGATTATTGATGATTTGGAGACCTTTAGGGTTCTTGTGGTTGACTAATTTTGACTAGAGTCAAAATTAGGGTTTGTTGATGATTATGACCCGATTGTCGATTCGATGAGGTTTATAAACTTAAAATGGATTAAGTTGAAGTATAAAACCGAGTTAACTATGTTTTGGTGTCAAAACTTGTAATTGGTGAGATTTTGACTTTATGGGTCAAAATTAGGGTTTATGGACGATTTTGAGAACGATAAGTGTTTAACACTTGTGTTTGGGTTTAATTGGCTTATTAGGACCATTTTCACTTACGTTAGTGAATTTTGGTTAGTTTGGGCACGGTTTGTACTTGAAATTGCATTTGGGTCGAAATTGCACTAAGTGTTGTTTTGGGTTAGTTTGTAAATCCACTCTAAGTGTGTTGTTATATTTATGATAATGGAATAGGTACTTTCCATTGACGGGTTACAGATTATTCGGTAGCATTCATCAAGGCGACAAGGTGAGTGTTAATATCCTATGTGCATATGTATGTGTAGGATGGATGCGGGTCGGGTGAAGTGGTGCTCGGTTATAGAGCTCACTTCACATATAGGTGGTTTTGATGGACTTGTGTATAGGTCCAATTGGCACGGTTGTGCGTTTTGGTTGACCTCCTTTTGGCGAGGTGTACACTTGTGTGTACGTTATCACATGTATTGTGATGTGGTTTTGGATAAGCCCGATGTGGTGGATTTTATAATCCCGTGACTGTGGGTTTTGGTATTGGAGAAGTGAATCGCGTGTAGTTCAGATTCATGATGACGCGTGTAGTTCGGTCATCTTATTGAGGTAGTAATCTCGTGTGGTTTCGGATTACTAAGGCTCGTGTAGTTCAGCCAAACTCGATGTTGTCTTTGAAGATGGTAATCTTGTGTGGTTTCGGATTACTAAGGCTCGTGTAGTTCGGCCAATCTTCATGGTGGAGTTTTGGTATTCGATAATGGGTTAAGGGGTTAACCTTATTCGTTTATATATTGTTCTATGTATATTAATGTATCGTTGTGTTGTAGCTAACCCTCCGGGTGTAGCTTATTGGCGTTGTTCACATCGTCATTGGTGAACTTATACTTTGTTGATATCTTTAGCTTGTTGCTTAGAGATCGTACGGTATGCTTAGTGTAGTTGCCTTATACATGGATGCTTCGGTATGCGGTATTTGATATTTGTGTGGCGTGTCCATTTTATACATATATATGTATGTAGTATGTTATCACTCACTAAGCATTAGCTTACCCTCTCGTTGTTTACCTTTTTATAGATTTGCATGGATGCGGTGGCTCGGGTAAGCGTGGGACTAGTGGACTTGCGTAGTAGCTTTAGAAGGCTTACTTTTGGATTGATTAGGATTGGGTAGCGTATCCCCAGTCGCCATGCTCGGCTTTATTTTGTATTAAAAGTCTCGTGGTCGAAAACTTGTATTTTGTACTTAAAGGGTAATTTGGGTCGATGTGGGCCCCGCTTCGTAAAACCCTTTTTATTAATGGAACGTGTTAGTTTTACATATTTGAATATGTGGTGAAAAGCGTTTTGTCTAATTGTGTCGGGAAACGGTCAAACATTTTCGTGTTTTTGACTTTTTGGGACAGCAGCCTGTCCAGGGCATTTTGCGCGCCGCGCAAATGCTTGGCGCGCCGCGCCACCAGCTGAACACAGATTTTTTTTTTATTTTGATATTAAATCGCGGGTTGTTCGTGGTTTGGTTTGAGTTGTTACAAGTGGTATCAGAGCATGGTCTAAGGGATTTAGGTGACTTGAGATAGGTGCCTAGACTTAGACTTTTGTGTGTGCTTAATTTGTTGCGGGACTTGTAGGATTACGGGTCGGAATAGGTTATAGTTAGTGCCTTGTTTGTAGGTGGACTAACGTTTATATTAGTAATGCGGATATTATTAATATATTAATTGTGTTGTGATAATAATTCTCGCGTATGTGCATATCGCGTAGAATTTTGTTTGTGTTTGTTTATATCATCGAGCGAGGCGGTCGTTGTACTAACGAGTTGATACGGCGTGTGTGCGTAATAAGGACTTGCAAACCTTATTACGGGTGTAAATCGTGTCTAGCAAGTGATGTACGACGAGTGTTTAGCAAGATGGGGCGGTATTGTGTGTGTGCTTTATACGTTCGTGATCTAATCGCTTTACATTCCTTAGAATGGCGACGGGAAACGGGATCGAGATGAACGATTTGGAGTTTAATGCTAGAGTTGCGGCTGCCGTTGCGGAGCAAATGGGTGTGTTGGAAGAAAGAATGGATAGGAGGTATTCCGAATTTCGGAGTAGCAGTGAAATGGAGCGTTGTCTTAAGAGTTTCATGAGGACTAAACCTCCGATGTACGATGTGAAACCGGATCCCTTGGTAAGCACCACTTGGATCTCGGATGTCGAAGGGTGTTTTCGAACGATTGAATGTCCTCCCGAGAAGAGGACAAGGCTCGCTACGAGCTTGTTGCGGGGTAGAGCAAAGGATTGGTTGGATGTCAAGATTGATCTTGTCGGTGGTGAACCGTTTATGGCGTTATCATGGGACGAGTTTAAGAAGGAATTCTTCGAGGAGTTCCGAACTTCAGCCGATTTGTCGGAAATGCGAAATGAGTTGCGAAATTTGCAACAGGGTTCTATGGATTTGAATACTCTCAAGACGACCTTTATGGCGAAGGCTCGTTTTTGCCCAGAGTATTTGGGGAATGATCAATTGTTGATGCAAGATTTTTATCGGACCTTGAATGATGACTTGAAGAATAAAATTAGCCGGGGTCAAGCGAAATTGTTTGCGGAGTTATTCGCCTTGGCTAGAGGTTTCGAGTCGTATTCACGATCCAAGAAGAGTGAACCTGCAAGTGAGAGAAGGGTTGTTTCGTATGGTGCTCCGAGTAAGAGGACTAAGGGTCCGAGTGTGAGCACGGGTGGTACACGGACGGGTATATCGGATTCTAGTGCGTCTAGATGTTACAATTGTGGCATGAGGGGTCACAAGTCTTGAGAATGTGCGGTACCAAAGGGTGATGGCATGGTGTGTTTCAATTGTCAAGAGGAAGGACATCGTAAGTCGGAATGTCCCAAGTTAGCGGGGACGGGTGCAGCAAGGAGACGTTAAGGTACGTTTCATTTTAATAAATATGTCCTTTGATTATTTATTATGCGCCGTTGAGTTTGAGTTTATTAAATGCATTATGTTGTGCATGTTGTTGTTATGGGTGATGTTCCTAATGGAAGTACCATATGGTGACGTTTGATTTTCGGGCGAAGGGTGTAAGACTTGGTGCAACCAAGCATTCCTTAGCATTTGGGAAATGTTTCTACCAAGCCATGGAAATGGGTTTTGGTGTTCGGGTGTTAAGCGCGTGTTCGCTTGTGTGTTGAAGTTGATGAACCATGAGGTTCGGCGGGTGGGATGAAACCCTTGAAATCAAGTGTTTTGGATCTCGAGGTATGTTGGTAAAGGAGTCTACGTGACGCGACATTAGGTGCCTCTTTTATACCTACTAGCGTGGTGTTCGACTCCGATTGTATTGTGGTTACATTGTACTTAGGGTACCGAGGTGAAACCCTTAAGTACATGAGTGACTAGGTGAAGTTGACAAACTGTAGCAATTGGATGATTGCGAGGGTATTGTTTGTGTAATTGTGGTACACTTTTCGTTCGAAGTGTTTAAGGATAGGTTAAGATCCTTAGTACGCTCAAGGTTGGAGCAAGATATGGTGATGGGTCGTGTGAACCCAATTGTTGGTAAAGTCTACCTTTGGTAGCATTGTACGGTTGTACAAGATGCGGTTATGGAACATAGTTCCAAGTGGGGGAGTTACACTCCCGCACGAGGAAGTTCTAGTGTGAGATTTCGGATGACGTTTTTAGTAGATCCGAAAATTGTGTTGGGACCTAGTTTTGGTCGATTTGTGGTAGAGAACAATTTCGGTTAGATTGTACTTATGGTTTGGATTTAAATTATCACCAAGGTGGTAATGTGGTAAATCTCGTTGAGAGATAATGGACGTGTTGGGAGAGCAGGGTGAAATCCCTAGGTTAAGGGATGTGTGTATCGGATTCTCTTTTAGAGAACTATTGTTGGGTACCTATGTTTGATATAGGTGGTTCTTGCTCGATTGTGTGAATGGTTAGTGGTATCCGTTAGGATTCACTATGGCGTAGCAGAGCGCGATGTTACGCTACTCGTTGTTCGAGGCCAAAAGGGCATTGATTGATGAAGCATGACCTTCGGGGTCCGCTGACTTCATCATGGTAGTACGTGATTGGTGGAGCATGACTTTCGGGGTCCGTTGAATTCATCATGAGCGTGGTGTTATATCGGTTAAGCATGACTTTCGGGGTCCGCTGACTTCATCCGGTGTTGAGATTGGTGAAGCATGACCTTCGGGGTCCGCTGACTTCATCATGGTAGTAGATTGCGTGTGGTTTCAGATTCACGATGATGTATGTGGTTTCGGTCATCTTATTGTGGAAGTGAATCTCGTGTAGTTCGGATTCACAAATGACTCGTGTGATTTCGGTCATTGTATTGAGGAGTGAGTCTCGTGTAGTTCGAATTCACAAATGACTCGTGTAGTTCGGTCATTCCTCTGGGATAGTGACTCTCGTGTAGTTCAGATTCACTAAGGCGCGTGTAGTTCGGCCAATCCCGATCGTTGTTGAGGTGAAGGTAGTGAGTCGCGTGTGGTTTCGGATTCACTAAGGCGCGTGTAGTTTTCGGCCAGCCTTCGTGTTGTGTGATCTGTTGGTTGTTTCATACACCGATGGTGGGGTCGTAAGGACCATGATATTTGATCTATTGGTTGTTTTATACGCCAATGGTGGGGTCGTGAGGACCATGTTGTGGGTTTAGTGAGGCGATAGCCGTGTTTCGCTCACATGTTGTTACGGGTGTGACGATAGCCGATTCTGTACACCTTGGGATTTGCGTTGCCATAGTCGTTTGGGGCACTAACGGTTTTAGCCGTTTGTTTATGATGTTACGGTAGTTGCGTATTAGTCGTATTGCGCACTACAAGGGATGTTTAGTGTTAAGGGTAATCCGTAAGGATTCGCTTCTTTTCGGTCTTCGTCGGTTTAAATGGTTGACTTTATTTTGATGTGCGGTGGTTACTATCGATGTACTTGGTATGGTATGCTAGGGGTTGATATCTCGGTTCGAGACTGGTTGAGTATTTCCCGGTGTGAGGGATTGAGCATGGTTTTAGTGCTCGGGATTACGGGTTTGATAAATCGCGGGTGACGATTTTAGTTGTTAGAGGTGATTTGTTGGGAAGAATTGTCTAGGAAAGTTCGGATTGGGACTTATGATTGAGGACCGTTGAGTAGGTCCGGAATGGTTAAGTGGTGAAGATCACGAGGACGTGATCGAGTTTAAGTGGGGGAGAGTTGTAAGACCTGGATTCTGATTCTGCCCAGTCGCGCGCCGCACGGGGTCATGGCGCGCCGCGCCATATGTCGCTGGCAGACCCCTTTTGTTATTTTAGAGTTTTTAAAGGGCATTTCGGTCTTTTCACGTTTGAGCCGGATTTGAGGACTTAACCTCCTCCACCCATTTCACTTATTCATTTCTTTTTCCTTTTCTTTTCATATTTCTCTCAAGAACTCAAACACCCATTTAATTCTAAGGGATTTTTGGAAAGGAAGAAGCGGGTTTTGATCTTTGGCGTAGTAGACAAGTTTGTTCTCCTCGTTCTTAGCTACGCGGTGATACTAGTGGTAAGCTCTAACTCCGAATTTCATTTTTGTGTTCATCATTCAAATTTGGGGCTTTTGATTGTATGATTCATAGATGGAACCCATTTAGTTGTTAATTGAAGATTAACTCCAAGATTCGGGTTTATAAGTGTAAAAGGCGGGTTTTGGGTTGGTTAATGATTTAACCATGTTTAAGACTTGAGAATGGAGTATAATCACTAGTATTAGTGATTATTGATGATTTGGAGACCTTTAGGGTTCTTGTGGTTGACTAATTTTGACTAGAGTCAAAATTAGAGTTTGTTGATGATTATGACTCGAATGTCGATTCGATGAGGTTTATAAATTTAAAATGGATTAAGTTGAAGTATAAAACCGAGTTAACTATGTTTTGGTGTCAAAACTTGTAATTGGTGAGATTTTGACATTATGGGTCAAAATTAGGGTTTATGGATGATTTTGAGAACGATAAGTGTTTAACACTTGTGTTTGGGTTTAATTGGCTTATTAGGACCATTTTCACTTGTGTTAGTGAATGTTGGTTAGTTTGGGCACGGTTTGTACTTGAAAGTGCATTTGGGTCGAAATTGCACTAAGTGTTGTTTTGGGTTGGTTTGTAAATCCACTCTAAGTGTGCTGTTATATTTGTGATAATGGAATAGGTACTTTCCATTGACGGGTTGCAGATTATTCAGTAGCATTCATCAAGGCGACAAGGTGAGTGTTAATATCCTATGTGCATATGTATGTGTAGGATGGGTGCGGGTCGGGTGAAGTGGTTCTCGGTTATAGAGCTCACTTCACATATAGGTGGTTTTGATGGACTTGTGTATAGGTCCAATTGGCACGGTTGTGCGTTTTGGTTGACCTCCTTTTGGCGAGGTGTACACTTGTGTGTACGTTATCACATGTATTGTGATGTGATTTTGGATAACCCCGATGTGGTGGATTTTATAATCCCGTGACTGTGGGTTTTGGTATTGGAGAAGTGAATCGCGTGTAGTTCGGATTCATGATGACGCGTGTAGTTTGGTCGTCTTATTGAGGTAGTAATCTCGTGTGGTTTCGGATTACTAAGGCTCGTGTAGTTCGGCCAACCTCGATGTTGTCTTTGAAGATGGTAATCTCGTGTGGTTTCGGATTACTAAGGCTCGTGTAGTTCGGCCAATCTTCATGGTGGAGTTTTGGTATTCGGTAATGGGTTAAGGGGTTAACCTTATTCGTTTATATATTGTTCTATGTATATTAATGTATCGTTGTGTTGTAGCTAACCCTCCGGGTGTAGCTTATTGGCGTTGTTCACATCGTCGTTGGTGAACTTATACTTTGTTGATATCCTTAGCTTGTTGCTTAGAGATCGTACGGTATGCTTAGTGTAGTTGCCTTATACATGGATGCTTCGGTATGCGGTATTTGATATTTGTGTGGCGTGTCCATTTTATACATATATATGTATGTAGTATGTTATCACTCACTAAGCGTTAGCTTATCCTCTCGTTGTTTACCTTTTTATAGATTTGCATGGATGCGGTGGCTCGGGTAAGCGTGAGACTAGTGGACTTGCATAGTTGCTTTAGAAGGCTTGCTTTTAGATTGATTAGGATTGGGTAGCTTATCCCCAGTCGCCATGCTCGGCTTTATTTTGTATTAAAAGTCTCGTGGTCGAAAACTTGTATTTTGTACTTAAAGGGTAATTTGGGTCGATGTGGGCCCCGCTTCGTAAAACCCTTTTTATTAATGAAACGTGTTAGTTTTACATATTTGAATATGTGGTGAAAAGCATTTTGTCTAATTGTGTTGGGAAACGGTCAAACATTTTCGTGTTTTTGACTTTTTGGGGCAACAGCCTGTCCAGGGCATTCTGCGCGCCACGCAAATGCTTGGCGCGCCGCGCCACCAGCTGAACACAGAATTTTTTTTTATTTTGATATTAAATCGCGTGTTGTTCGTGGTTTGGTTTGGATTGTTACAGAAATTCACCAACCCAATCCATATTTCCTACAACAAAATGACCGCACAACTCGAGTCATCGTGAGTACGCGCAAACCGATATTCACTACCTCCACCACATAGTATAACCGAGGATGGCCGTACAACCCGAGCCTTAGTAAATCCGAACTACCCGACATTTACTACCTCAAACTATGAGTCCAACCAACAGGGACAATCGTACAACCCGAAATATTGTGAATACGAACAACCCGATATTCACGTCCCAAACCACACACAAGGAATGGTACTCGCAATTCCCACCGGTACTCGCATTTCCCGATAATGTTATACCATGCCGATATAACACTACTCCCATCACAAATATCCATTAGTATACTTAACACCGCGTACACTAATTCCTCGGGTGGCATCTTAACACGTCGATGCTTCACCCCAGGTGGCATCTTAACACGTCGACACTACACCCATGATGAAGTCAGCGGACCCCGAAGGTCATGCTTCACCAATATGAATGATGAAGTCAGCGGACCCCGAAGGTCATGCTTCACCAATCAAAGCCCTTTTTGGCCTCGAACAACGAGTAGCGTAACACCGCGCTCTGCTACACCTTAGTGAATCCTAACGGATACCACTAACCATTCACACAATCGAGCAAGAACCACCTACATCGAACATAGGCACAAAACAATAATTCTCTAGAAGAGAATCCGACACACACATCCCTTAACCGAGGGATTTCACCTTGCTCGTCAAACACGTCTATTATCTCTCAACGAGATTCACCACATTACCAGCTCGGTGATAATTCAAATCCGAAACCATAAGTACAATTTAACCGAAATCGTACTCTACCACAAATCGACCAAATCTAGGTCCCGTCACAAATTCTGGATCTACTAAAACGTCATCTGAAATCTCACACTAGAACTTCCTTGTGCGGGAGTGTAACTCCCCCACTTGGAACTACGTTCCATAACCGCATCTTGTACAACAGTACAATGCTACCAAAGGTAGACTTTACCAACAATTGAGTTCACACGACCCATCACTACATCTTACTCCAATCTCGAGCACATAAAGGATCTTAACAAATCCTAAAACGCTTCGAACGAAAAGTGTACCGCAAATTACACAAACTCTACTCTAGCAATCATCCAATTGCTATAGTTCGTCAACTTCCAACTAGTCACTCATGTACCTAAGGGTTTCTCTCTGGTACCCTAAGTACAATGTAACTGCAGCACCATCGGAGTCGAACACCACGCTAGTAGGTATAAAAGAGGCACCTAATGTCGTGTCATGTAAACTCCATTACCAACCTACATCGAGATCCAAAACACTCGATCTCAAGGGTTCCAATCCACCCGACGAACCCCATGGTTCATTGACTTCAACATGAGAGCGAACACGCTCTAACAACCGAACACCAAAACCCATTTCCATGGCTTGGTAGAAACATTTTCCAAATACTAAGGAATGCTTGGTTACACCAAGTCTTACGCCCTTCGCCCGACATTCAAAACGTCACCTTAGGGTAATTCCATTGGGAACGTCACCCATAACAATATGCACAACACAAAGCATTAACAAACCCGAACTCATCGGCACAAAATAAATAGTCAAAGGACATTTTTATTAAATGAAATGTACCTTAACGTCTCCTTGCTGCACCCGTCCCCGCCAACTTGGGACATTCCGACTTACGATGTCCTTCTTCTTGGCAAATGAAGCACACCATGCCATCACCCTTTGGTACCGAACATTCCCAAGACTTGTGACCCCTCATGCCACAATTGTAACACCTAGACGCACTAGATTCCGATATACTCGTCCGCGTACCACCCGTGCTCACACTCGGACCCTTAGTCCTCTTACTTGGAGCACCATACGAAACAACCCTTCCCTCACTTGAAGGTTCACCCATACTTGATCGCGAATACGACTCGAACCCCCTAGCCATGTTGAATAACTCAGCAAACGAGTTCACATGACCAACGCTAATCTTACCCTGCAACTCATCATTCAAAGTCCGATAGAAATCTTCCATCAACATCCGATCATTCCCAATATACTCTGGGCAAAAACGAGCCTTCGCCATAAAGGTCGTCTTGAGAGTATTCAAATCCATGGAACCTTGTTGCAAATTTCGCAACTCATTACGCAACTTCGACAAATCGGCTGAAGTCCGGAACTCCTCGAATAATTCCTTCTTAAACTCGTCCCATGATAATGCCATAAACGGTTCACCACCGACAATATCAATCTTACCATCCAACCAATCCTTCGCCCTACCCCGCAACAAACTAGTAGCGAGTCTTGTCTTTTTCTCGGAAGGGCATTCAATAGTACGAAAACACCCTTCGACATCCAAGATCCAAGGTGCTTACCAAAGGATCCGATTTCCCGTCATACATTGGGGGTTTAGTTCTCATGAAGCTCTTAAGACAACGCTCCATTCCACTACTACCTTGAAGTTCGGAATACTTCCTATCCATTTCTTCTCGAAACGCACTCATTTGCTCCGCAACGGCGGCCGCAACTCTATTGTTAAACTCTAGATCATTCGTCTCCATCCCGTTTCTCGTCGCCATTCTAAGGAATGCAAAAGCGATAGATCACGAACGTATAAAGCACACACACAATACCGTCCCCATCTTGCTAAACACTCGTCGTACATTACTTGCTAGACACGATTTGCACCTGTAATAAGGTTTGCAAGTCCTTATTACGCACACACGCCGTATCAACTCGTTAGTACAATGACCGCCTCGCTCGATGATATAAACAAACATAAACAAAATTCTACGCGATATAAACACACGCGAGAATTATTATCACAACACAATAATATATTAATAATATCCACATTACTAATATAAACGTTAGTCCACCTACAAACAAGGTACTAACTACAACCTATTCCGACCCGTACTCCTACAAGTCCCGCAATAAATAAGCACACACAAAAGTCTAAGTCTAGGCACCTATCTCAAGTCACCTAAATCCCTTAGACCATGCTCTGATACCACTTGTAACGACCCAACCCGTTATCCCTCCAAAAACGTGCTAAAAAAAATTCTGGGACAGTTCATCTGGACGGCGTCCAGCTATCTGGACGGCGTCCAGCTATCTGGACGGCGTCCAGTTGTGAAGACCAGGACGGCGTCCAGCCATCTGGGATGGCGTCCAGTTGTACTAAAAAGTTCTGATCAGTTTTTCAAACACACGCGAGCGGAGAACCCGCTTCCCGACACTTTTAAACCAAAACACTTTTGCAATATGTTATAATAATTAAAACTAAGAGTTTTCCACAATAAAACCGAGTTTTACGACACCGGGCCCACATCGGCCGTTTTACGAATTTCGTACAAAATTATGAGTTTTCGACCATATAAGTTTAACACAAAAACGAAGACCGAGCATGGTGATTGGGGATACGCTACCCAATCCTAATCAAATCCAAAAGCAAGATCTTCTAAAGCAACCTAGCCAAGATCTCTAATCCCCATGCTTACCCGAGCAGCCACCACGCGAACCTATAAAAAAAATCAACAACGAGAGGGTAAGCTAATGCTTAGTGAATGTAAAGATACTATACACATACATATGCATAAAATGGCTACGCATCACTAAGCATCAAAATAAACACATACCGGCTCCGCATGGTAAACAAACTACAAAAGAGCACAAACACAAAGTAGCTACACGCTACGTAACCACCAAGCTGATGCCACAAGATTAGCTACAACACAACGATAAGTGTATACGCGTATATAACAAATATAATCAACAATAACGATAAGGTTAACCCATTAACCCAAACTACATGAAGGTCGGCTGAACTACCCGAGCCTTAGTGAATTCGCACTACCCGAGATTCACTTCCTTCACCACTTCTACAACTGAGGTTGGCCGAATTACCCGAGCCTTAGTGAATTCGCACAACCCGAAATTCACCACCTCATCACCAAGATGACCGAAACAACCCGAGTCATCATGAATCCGCCCTAACCGAGATTCATTTCTTCAACCACAAATGCTAGCAACCCATCGCCAAAAGGGTTATCCAAAATGCTAGCCAATTCACAAAACCAAGGGTAACAACCCACAACGCATAAGCGTATCACATGGACCCGAAGCACAAGGTCCATTCTCCCACACGAACATAGAGTAAACCCGAACAAGGGTCACCCTACACACACGCACCCATTTTACTCATACACATGTGCATAGTAAATTTACACTCACCTTAAACGCCTCGATTAAGTGAAATCTAAAATCCGCAACACGTCAATGGAAAGTACCTATTCCATCATCACAAAACACACAACACAATTAGGGTTGACTTACAAACCAATCCATTTGACACTTAGTGCAAATTTCGACCCAAATGCACTTCCAAGCACAAACCGCACCCAAACTAACCAACATTCACTAACACGAGTGAAAATGGTCCTAAGACACCGATTAAACCCGAGCACAAGTGTTAAACACGTGTCTTACCCATTTTGACACCAAAACCCTAATTCGACCCATTTCAAAATTAGGTAACCAAACACACCCAAAAGTGTTCCAACACTTCCAAAATCACTAAACCTAGTGATTAAATCTCAAGATCAAAGCCTAATCAAGGCCAAATCGTCAATCAACCCAAAACCCGCCAAGTGACAAGAATAACTAGTCACCATGAACCCACTTCATCATCTAAAAGGGTTTTACAACAAACTAGCTCAAAACCCTAACTTGAATATCAAATCTAACAAATGAATTTCGGAGTTTGAGCTTACCAATACAACCACAACGTAGCTAGGAGCGAGATGAACAACTTTAAAACCCGAGCTTTGGTGAGAATTGTGATGACCCGGGAATTTCCGACCAAATTTAAACTTAATCTTTATTGACTTCGACACGATAAGCAAAGTCTGTAATGTTGTGTTTATATAATCAATTACCTTTTGACTGTTCTCGATGATTCACGAACCATTCCTTGTAAATATATGGATATATGAAAATATGTGTATATATAAATATATGTATATATATATAATAACATGAACATTAATAAACTATTAAATATATTTATTATAATAAATAAATATGTAAAATAAAATACATTGTAATAAAAACTATTATTTTATATATAATATATGTATATTACTTGTATATATATATATATTGTTATATTTAATCTAATTATTTAATATATATTTATTTGCGTAGTAAATTTTGTTATTTAAAACTGTTTATATATATACATAGTGTATATTAAATATAATTAAGTTTGAACTTAAATTGTAAATGTCTGTAACTTTCGGTTGACGTTTATTTATCTTTAAAATAGGTCTAATATATATATATATATATATATATATATATATATATATATATATATATATATATATATGAAGTTTTAAAACAAAAATTGATACATAATTTGATTAAAAAGATGATAGTTTTGAAAAATGTTTTTTTTTACCTTTTCAACCTAAGTTTTCGTACTCCGTACATAATAATTGGAACAGAAAATAAATAATTATAGAACCTTTTTGATCAGGTTCCATACAGTTAATGAGTGAAATAATTAAATATATTTAATCTAAAAGTTTGGGATTTTTAGGAACACTTTTATACATTAACTGTTTAGCAATAGACACGATATATTATCCGTAAAAAACTGTCGGTACATTAATACAAAATAGGACGGCTAATAACTCTTCACATGTTCTAAATTCTTCATTTAATAGTTGATTATTATTATTTTAGTAATTAAATTACTGTTATAATTTTGCCTTTATGTTCCACTTCACTATCAAATAAGATATCAAATAATAGATAGTGAAGATATTATACTATACATACAGCATATACATATGCACTTTAAGAGATTCACAAACCACCACACCCATTCTCTTTCTTTACTCCTTTCTTGGTTGCCGAGGATCACCAAGGCCGTCACCACCACCATGGACACATCACAAACAGCCTCCATCCGACGACACCCTATCACCACCGTATGCTACGACCGTCCACCACCATCAACCACCACTTCACTACCTTGAATCACCATTCACACACCACCTTGTTTCCTTCTTCTTCTTTTACGGCTGCCAACATCAACCATCACCTCCACCCGCTGTCCTATTCTTTTTGCAGCTGACGGCCGCCACCTGCAACAACCACCGCCACCTGCAACAACCACCGCCACCTCCGGTCATCTCCACCATCACAACCACTGACCAACCACCCATAACCGTCAACGGGTTGTTGCTTTTATATATTTATATTTTTCTCTTCGAGCACCTCTGCCACCTCCTTCATCACTAGACCACCACCACTCCACCACTATTACCCTACTAATGCTGCAGCTAACTTTTTTTTCTGTTTACAATCATTTTGTTCGAAAGCCGAAGAACAAAACCATTTTTTTTACGTTGATGAGAACCGTAAATAAAAATGATGAAGATTAAGGACGATGATCGTAATGATTATGATCGAGATAATTGTGGTTGAAGTAAGTATTGACGAGAACATGATGATACAGGGATCACGAGCTGCAGTCCCTATTTCCGTTTTATCCTACAAGTGAGGTAACGAAGATGATGGTGATTACGGATGTTGATGATTATGTACGAGATGATGAAGATCACGAAATGATGTTGATATACATAATGATAAGATGATGATCGAGATTGATTATGGTAATGATTATGATGATGATGATGTATATAGTAATTAAATGATGATGATGATGGAATTAGGGAAAACAGACGAGTAAGGTGTATAATGATTTAATCCATTACTAATACAGAAAAGATGAGCTGGAAGGATGGTTGGAGTGTTTGTGATTAAGCAAGGGGTCCTAGGTTCAAAACTAGGCTAGGAGGTTTTACTTTTTTTTTATATAACAATTGAAGTTGTTAGGCCACTATCTTCTAACTTCTGTTGGGCCGAGTGATGTTTCCCATGTTGGGCCGTAAGTGTTTGTTGTTGGGCTAAGATTAAACTGGGATGAATTAAAAGAATTTTTAAGAGTGATTATAACAGAAAATGATAAGCAGAGCATTGGTTAAGGTGAGTGTCTGTTAAGCGAGAGGTCTCGGGTTCGAGTCCTGTACGCAGCATTCTTTTTACTCGAAGATTTTAAGAGGATATACACTCTTATTTATTTCTTATTATTATTATTATTATTATTATTATTATTATTATTATTATTATTATTATTATTATTATTATTATTATTATTATTATTATTACTAACATGATTAGTATCCTTAATGTAGTTTATATTATTTTCATTGCAAGTATTATAATTAAGTAGTATTATTTTTAATATTATCATTAATATTATTATAAATATTACTGATATCATTATTATAATTAATTTTACCATTTTAGTATTACTATCATTATTAGAAAAAGTATTATTATTATTATTATAGATATTATAGTTACTATTATTATTACTATTATTATTATCATTAAAAATTATCATTTTTTTTATAAGATTGTGTTTATTATTAAAACTATCATTTTATTAAAACTTATCATTTTTATCATTATTTTTATGACAAATAAATACTACACATATTTTTATTATATAATTATATATTAAATATATTTTTATAAAAATGATACATAAAACAAATTATTGATATAATACTAATTATATATGTATATATACATTGATATAACTATAAACATTAATTACTTTAGATGTATATATAGAATAAATGTAAATAAAACATAAGTTAAGATATAATAAATAAAATATATATATATATATTCAAATTGAAATCTAGTATAAATTTTATATAATTACGACACTATATATATATATATATATATATATATATATATATATATATATATATATATATATATAACTTTTTAAATAACAAATACAGTACTAAATTAAATAAGGAATATATATAAGCAAGTTTGATTATTATTACTTGTTAATTTTTATGTGTTAATATATACTTGATATAGGTTCGTGAATCCGAGATCAACCCTACACTTGTTAAATGACGTCATATGTATTTTTACTACAAAATACAGTATGGTGAGTTTCACTGATCCCCTTTTACTCTTTACATTTTTGGGGCTGAGAATACATGCAAATGCTTTATTAACTGTTTTACAATATTTATATGCGTGAGTTTCATTTGCCTTTTTACCCTTTATATTTTTGGGCTGAGAATACATGCGCAATTTTTATAAATGTTTTACGAAATAGACACAAGTAATCGAAACTACATTATATGGTTGAATTATCGAAATCGAATATGCCCCTTTTTATTAAGTCTGGTAATCTAAGAATTAGGGAACAGACACCCTAATTGACGCGAACTCTCAAGATAGATCTATCGGGCCCAACAAGCCCCATCCAAAGTACCGGATGCTTTAGTACTTCGAAATTTATATCATGTTCGAAGGAGGATCCCGAAATGATGGGGATATTCTTATATGTATATTGTGAATGTCGGTTACCAGGTGTTCAATCCATATGAATGATTTTTGTCTCTATGCATGGGACATATTTATGAGAACTGGAAATGAAATCTTGTGGTCTATTAAAATGATAGAAATGATTATTTATGTTAAACTAATGAACTCACCAACCTTTTGGTTGACACTTGAAAGCATGTTTATTCTCAGGTATGAAAGAAGTCTTCCGCTGTGCAATTGCTCATTTTAAAGATATTACTTGGAGTCATTCATGACATATTTCAAAAGACGTTGCATTCGAGTCGTTGAGTTCATCAAGATTATTATTAAGTCATTTATAGTTAGATATATTATAAAATGGTATGCACGCCGTCAACTTTCGATGTAATGAAAGATTGTCTTTTCAAAAACGAATGCAATGTTTGTAAAATGTATCATATAGAGGTCAAGAACCTCGCGATGTAATCAACTGTTGTGAATCGTTTATAATCGATATGGACTTCGTCCGGATGGATTAGGACGGGTCTTCACAGTTGGTATCCGAGCGGTGGTCGTAGCGAACCAGGTCTTACATTAGTGTGTCTAACTAGTAGTCGTTAGGATGCATTAGTGAGTCTGGACTTCGACCTGGTCTGCATGTCAAAAAGTTTTGCTTATCATTTTGTGTCGAAAATTATCTGCTTATCATTCTTAGTCTAGACACGTCTTGCTGCATTGATTGCATGAATAGTGTATGGACAAGATTCATATCTTAGCGTATCTGTTACTGTAAACCTTACCTGTCGTATCCCGTAAATTCCTCCGTAACCTACGAAACCTTTGGAATATTCTATGTAATTAAGAATACCATCCGTTAGCCAGAAAATCATTTAATATCTAAAAATTCTTTATTCAATCGTACGAAATGGAATTCGTCATTAGTTCAAGTCACTCGGATTCCAAAATGGAATCCCACTCGAGCTCCGAAAGCAGTGTAACCGGAATGAGTCAACCAATTAGCCATCATTTATTCTGGATCAATTGGAAATGGGTTCGTAGTCGACTTGATCAATGGAGACGCGAAGAAGGCGATCCCTTCCAATAACCGAATTCACCTTTTGGCGAAGAACCTGAAGCATTTACCGGCGAACCTGTTCGTAACATCATTTTCACCCTCATTTCCCGAATATCTCGTCACGACTATATCATAACTAAGATTCTAAACCTTTTTCATCCGCTCGTTCCGACCGAAAATCATCCTGGAGTAATAAGTCAACGAACTTCGCGCTCGAATAATCAATTCGAAGAATATGGTGCAAAATGTAGCAGCTTCAGCAACATCACCGGCACCAACAGTACCATCAATAACAGCACCAATACCATCAACAATCCATGCTTCAATATCATCATATGTACTTTGAGTCTGATATTCGTTCTATGTATCGTTCTACCTCAATTATCTTCGTTCGACATGGCGAATATGTAATCTCTAAAGTATTAGAGATTATTTATTCTAGTTCCAACCGAAAAGCAAATGAGTTTAATATCATATTAACTCATTAAATCCATGAATACATCTGAAGAAAATATATATGTATGTATGTTTTCATAAAGATTGTAATTAAAAGTTCTCTTGTACAAACTGTTAATGGTGAAAATATTTTAACGGGTAGGTAATACCCGAGGAATATTTAAATTTCACATTAATAAGTTACATTGTACGTTCTTCGAATCTGTTTCAACAGTCATATACTATCCTACATACATCCACATATATACGAATCCGTTCATCACAGAATAACCATTTTTCCTTCAATTTCATATTTGGATTCTGATCTATCAGAATCCGGCAAGTGGCGTAATGAAGAAAACATTGGACAAAATAAAAATTGTTAGAAACAAACAAATTAACTATGAGAAATTTTGTTAAGAATCCACGCTAACAAAATCCTAGCTAACTGTTCCTAGCTAACTGATTACATTTTATTTATCGCAATTTATTTTATCGCAATTTACATTCTCGCAATGTTATTTATCGTCATTAAATTTCTGTTATTTACTTTACGCACTTTATTTATCGTTATTTAATTTTTTGTTATTTATTTTACGCACTTTAAATATCGGGACACGTATACAAGGTTTTGACATATCATATCGACGCATCTATATATATTATTTGGAATCACCATAGACACTCTATATGCAGTAATGATCGAGTTCTCTATACAGGGTTGAGGTTGATTCTACAATAATATATATAGTTTGAGTTGTGATCGAGTCTGAGACGAATACGGGTCACGATACGTATTAATTAATTCGAATATTATATATTAAACTATATATGAATTATTGAATTGCTAACTGTGGACTATCAACTGTGGACTACCAACATTGGACAATTAAAATGAATTAAAATATTGACTATAACATATGAAACTAAACAATTCTTCAAGTTTGCCACTTGATTTCATCTTAAACCTCATTTGTATCTTGACGATTACAATCTACGTTCAAACCTTTCGTAATTCTTGAAAACACCTCAGTCTAGAGAATGAACCAACTGCACTTCATTTACGGGAGAAAAGATTGATGCATATAGTTATGCACCTGAAAACACTCGGAACCTGAGTAAACGTTTAACACGTAGCTGTGCTAATTCCTTTAGCGTTATTATTACCGAAAATAACTTTGCATCTGCTGTTCGAGATAGCCAGTTTTGTCACAGCTCCAGCAAGACAACTTCGACTTTTCGTACAAAACAACCTTATTATAACGTTGATATATACGCGTGCTCTTTTATTGTTACCAGGGAACCTTTCATATTCCACCATATTACCATCAGCGTTTAATCATCTAAAAACACAATTTTCCTAAAATCACCTCGGATCGATAACCAATGATTCAGATATGGTAGCAGTAAATGTAGAGGAATCGGCAATCAGTACTTTGAAAACTCACAACATATCTACATCAACAGTTATATGTATAACATTTATCTTTTAGAATAATGATCTTCCATTCTGAAATTTTGAAAAGCACCCAGACTACGAATTAATACATTGAACTCTGAAAAAGCTGAATGAAGCAGCAGAAACTGTAGATAATCGTAAACGACCTTAACCGTCGAGAGTTTGATGATAAAGAATGGAGTATTGGAAACACTCAATAGAAAATTTAGTACCGAAAAGCGGATTATGCGAAACTATGAAGGAAGCCATGGACAAATCACAAAGAATAAGTTTGACTTCAAAGAATCCAAATGATTCTGTTTCTGATGAAATCTTTAGTGAATATCTTGCTTCCGAATCTAAACCCTTACGGATAAATCTTCTTCATCACCCATCGATATTAGAAATTCCAAGATATCATCGTATCTTTCATTATAAATATCCTCCATATTTCTGGAGATATTTTTATAACTATTCTTATCTGAAATCATTAATCTCTTCGTGCTATCAGTATTACATCATATAGAAACTGTTAGTTTCTATATTCTGTAAACTTTCGAGCTTAAAATATGAATGTTATTGAAGTAATGTTGGGAATTGATGCATGAGTTAGTATAATATAATGACACTTGATCAACGTGATTATATTACAGTAAGTCATGCTGAGTTTCTAATGGGACGTGATGATTCACAGATCATAATGTCATCATGTGCCATGTTACATAACCCTGTCATTATGCTTAACTTCTGAACATATCAAGAAAGTATATTCTTGATAGTTCTATTCTCAGTGAATCTGGTAATTTGACAAATCAAATCGTGCTATTACATTCCTTTTTATTTAGAACATTAATAATGTTCATTCTGAAACTTATATCTGCGAATTCTAGACCATTACAAGAGATGCCAAATCGCCAGAAGAAGAAACGAAGGGACAAAGCTCTGAAATAGAAATTGGAGTATAAATTGCAGCAAATAAGAGGGAGTATTAACTGTGGATGACAATGATTATAGGAAACAGAAAGGGGGACATTGAAATATAAGGAGAGATATAAAGCCCGATAACAACGCATAAATTACAAACCGTGTATATCAATGTTTACCGCAACATAATGACACGGGAGAATTAAAAGCACTATAACCCCAAGAGCAAAGTAGAAGTAAGCAGATTCCTCGGGTGAAAGTTGGAAAAGGAGAATGATTGTTACGATAGTAAGGATAAGGACAAGGATTAGAACTGGATTAAGCATTTCCACAATCTTTTGGATGTATGAACTAAGGAAGAGAGTATGGGAATGGTGAGAATAATGGAATGGAAGAGCTTAATTTATAATGGAAATATCAGACAGAGTAATTGAGGCAGATCACCGTATTTAATTATAGAGATCTTAAATTCCTTACTCGCCGAAGAATCAAATCTTTTAGATTTCAAAGATTTTCTCTAAATCCCTTGAATTCCAGAATTCAACCCTGACTCTGTCAAAAGTTAAGATAAATCTTTACTTTCCTATTTCACTCTTTGGTGATAGCTTCATTTGTACTCTTTGAATAATCGAATTATTTTATCCATATTACTCAATGATGATAAAACTCAAGTTATCAACTCAGATTCGTCATGAAAACATTTTTATTGTTAGCCATGACCACCTCACTCAAATTTCGGGACGAAATTTCTTTAACGGGTAGGTACTGTGATGACCCGGGAATTTCCGACCAAATTTAAACTTAATCTTTATTGACTTCGACACGATAAGCAAAGTCTGTAATGTTGTGTTTATATAATCAATTACCTTTTGACTGTTCTCGATGATTCACGAACCATTGCTTGTAAATATATGGATATATGTAAATATGTGTATATATAAATATATGTATATATATATATAATAACATGAACATTAATAAACTATTAAATATATTTATTATTATAAATAAATATGTAAAATAAAATACATTGTAATAAAAACTATTATTTTATATATAATATATGTATATTACTTGTATATATATATATTGTTATATTTAATCTAATTATTTAATATATATTTATTTGCGTAGTAAATTTTATAATTTAAAACTGTTTATATATATATACATAGTGTATATTAAATATAATTAAGTTTGAACTTAAATTGTAAATGTCTGTAACTTTCGGTTGACGTTTATTTATCTTTAAAATAGGTCTAATATATATATATGAAGTTTTAAAACAAAAATCGGTACATAATTTGATTAAAAAGATGATAGTTTTGATAAATGTTTTTTTTTTACCTTTTCAACCTAAGTTTTTGTACTCCGTATATAATAATTGGAACAGAAAATAAATAATTATAGAACCTTTTTGATCAGGTTCCATACAGTTAATGAGTGAAATAATTAAATATATTTAATCTAAAAGTTTGGGATTTTTAGGAACACTTTTATACATTAACTGTTTAGCAATAGACACGATATATTATCCGTAAAAAACTATCGGTACATTAATACAAAATAGGACAGCTACTAACTCTTCACATGTTCTAAATTCTTCATTTAATAGTTGATTATTATTATTTTAGTAATTAAATTACTGTTATAATTTTGCCTTTATGTTCCACTTCACTATCAAATAAGATATCAAATAATAGATAGTGAAGATATTATACTATACATACAGCATATACATATGCACTTTAAGAGATTCACAAACCACCACACACATTCTCTTTCTTTACTCCTTTCTTGGTTGCCGAGGATCACCAAGTCCGTCACCACCACCATGGACACATCACAAACTGCCTCCATCCGACGACACCCTATCACCACCGTATGCTACGACCGTCCACCACCATCAACCACCACTTCACTACCTTGAATCAACATTCACACACCACCTTGTTTCCTTCTTCTTCTTTTACGGCTGCCAACATCAACCATCACCTCCACCCGCTGTCCTATTCTTTTTGCAGCTGACGGCCGCCACCTGCAACAACCACCGCCACCTCCGGTCATCTCCACCATCACAACCACTGACCAACCACCTATAACCGTCAACGGGTTGTTGCTTTTTATATATTTATATTTTTCTCTTCGAGCACCTCTGCCACCTCCTTCATCACTAGACCACTACCACTCCACCACTATTACCCTACTAATGCTGCAGCTAACTTTTTTTTTCTGTTTACAATCATTTTGTTCGAAAGCCGAAGAACAAAACCATTTTTTTTACATTGATGAGAACCGTAAATAAAAATGATGAAGAATAAGGACGATGATCGTAATGATTATGATCGAGATAATTGTGGTTGAAGTAAGTATTGATGAGAACATGATGATACAGGGATCACGAGCTGCAGTCCCTATTTTCGTTTTATCCTACAAGTGAGGTAACGAAGATGATGGTGATTACGGATGTTGATGATTATGTACGAGATGATGAAGATCACGAAATGATGTTGATATACATAATGATAAGATGATGATCGAGATTGATTATGGTAATGATTATGATGATGATGATGATGTATATAGTAATTAAATGATGATGATGATGGAATTAGGGAAAACAGACGAGTAAGGTGTATAATGATTTAATCCATTACTAATACAGAAAAGATGAGCTGGAAGGATGGTTGGAGTGTTTGTGATTAAGCAAGGGGTCCTAGGTTCAAAACTAGGCTAGGAGGTTTTACTTTTTTTTTTTATATAACAATTGAAGTTGTTGGGCCACTATCTTCTAACTTCTGTTGGGCCGAGTGATGTTTCCCATGTTGGGCCGTAAGTGTTTGTTGTTGGGCTAAGATTACACTGGGATGAATTAAAAGAATTTTTAAGAGTGATTATAACAGAAAATGATAAGCAGAGCATTGATTAAGGTGAGTGTCTGTTAAGCGAGAGGTCTCGGGTTCGAGTCCTGTACGCAGCATTCTTTTTACTCAAAGATTTTAAGAGGGTATACACTCTTATTTATTTCTTATTATTATTATTATTATTATTATTATTATTATTATTATTATTATTATTATTATTATTATTATTATTATTATTATCATTATTATTATTATTATTATTATTATTACTAACATGATTAGTATCCTTAATGTAGTTTATATTATTTTCATTGCAAGTATTATAATTAAGTAGTATTATTTTTAATATTATCATTAATATTATTATAAATATTACTAATATCATTATTATAATTAATTTTACCATTTTAGTATTACTATCATTATTAGAAAAAGTATTATTATTATTATTATTATAGATATTATAGTTACTATTATTATTACTATTATTATTATTATCATTAAAAATTATCATTTTTTTATAAGATTGTGTTTATTATTAAAACTATCATTTTATTAAAACTTATCATTTTTATCATTATTTTTATGAAAAATAAATACTACACATATTTTTATTATATAATTATATATTAAATATATTTTTATAAAAATGATACATAAAACAAATTATTGATATAATACTAATTATATATGTATATATACATTGATATAACTATAAACATTAATTACTTTAGATGTATATATAGAATAAATATAAATAAAATATAAGTTAAGATATAATAAATAAAATATATATATATTCAAATTGCAATCTATTATAAATTTTATATAATTACGACACTAAATATATATATATATATATATATATATATATATATATATATATATATATATATATATATATATATATATATATATATATATATATATAACTTTTTAAATAACAAATACAGTACTAAATTAAATAAGGAATATATATAAGCAAGTTTGATTATTATTACTTCTTAATTTTTATGTGTTAATATATACTTGATATAGGTTAGTGAATCCGAGATCAACCCTACACTTGTTAAATGACGTCATATGTATTTTTACTACAAAATACAGTATGGTGAGTTTCATTGATCCCCTTTTACTCTTTACATTTTTGGGGCTGAGAATACATGCAAATGCTTTATTAACTGTTTTACAATATTTATATGCGTGAGTTTCATTTGCCTTTTTACCCTTTATATTTTTGGGCTGAGAATACATGCGCAATTTTTATAAATGTTTTACGAAATAGACACAAGTAATCGAAACTACATTATATGGCTGAATTATCGAAATCGAATATGCCCCTTTTTATTAAGTCTGGTAATCTAAGAATTAGGGAACAGACACCCTAATTGACGCGAACTCTAAAGATAGATCTATCGGGCCCAACAAGCCCCATCCAAAGTACCGGATGCTTTAGTACTTCGAAATTTATATCATGTCCGAAGGAGGATCCCGGAATGATGGGGATATTCTTATATGTATATTGTGAATGTCGGTTACCAGGTGTTCAATCCATATGAATGATTTTTGTCTCTATGCATGGGACATATTTATGAGAACTGGAAATGAAATCTTGTGGTCTATTAAAATGATAGAAATGATTATTTATGTTAAACTAATGAACTCATCAACCTTTTGGTTGACACTTGAAAGCATGTTTATTCTCAGGTATGAAAGAAGTCTTCCGCTGTGCAATTGCTCATTTTAAAGATATTACTTGGAGTCATTCATGACATATTTCAAAAGACGTTGCATTTGAGTCGTTGAGTTCATCAAGATTATTATTAAGTCATTTATAGTTAGATATATTATAAAATGGTATGCACGCCGTCAACTTTCGATGTAATGAAAGATTGTCTTTTCAAAAACGAATGCAATGTTTGTAAAATGTATCATATAGAGGTCAAGAATCTCGTTATGTAATCAACTGTTGTGAATCGTTTATAATCGATATGGACTTCGTCCGGATGGATTAGGACGGGTCTTCACAAGAATCCGGCTTCTTCTTCTCCAAATCAACCTCTCTCTCTCTAAACCCTTACTCTCTCACTAGATATGGATGAGAGTGTTTGTGAGGATGAAATGTGATCCACAAATGGCCAATGGATCAGTTTTGAGGCTCCAAACCGACACTCAAGTGAATTTACCAAATTACCCCCTTTTAAACTAAAATAAAACAGCTGGCTCCACAGACCAACTGGACGGCGTCCCAAATATTGGACGGCGTCTAGCTCTTCTTTGCTAGACGGCGTCCCGAATCCTGGACGGCGTCCCGATCAACTGAAATGGAAACAGGGTCTTACACGTTGTGTTTAGCGTTTTTGAAAAAGTGTCCGTTTTGAACGTGGTTAGTTTCGTTTTGTTCATAAAATTATTTCGAGTCTGACGCTGCCGTCGAAAAAATTTAACTCGTGGCGAGCGGGAAGATACGAGTTGTCATTGTGTTTAGCGCTTTTTTAAAAATTGTCCGTTTCGCGTATAGTTAGTCCCGTTGGGTTCGTAAGATTTTTCGTAATTGAACGGTGGTCTCGAAAAAATATAACTCGCACCGAGCGAGAAGATAGGGCCCGTTATAAATTCGGGTGGAATTAGTTTCTTTTATTTTAGTAAAATTATATATTTACGTTTTTAACCCCTGAGAAAGTCTAAACTTCAGGGGCCGTTTTGTAAATATAGGCGAAGTTGAGGGACCGTTTGTAATGTGAACGCAAACTCAAAACTACAATCCAATATAACTAAAACTACGTACATTCTCACCACTTTTAACCCCTGAGAAAGTCTAAATTTGAGGGGCCGTTCTGTAAATATAGGCGAAGTTGAGGGATCGTTTGTAATGTGAACGCAAACTCAAAACTACAATCAAATATAGCTAAAACTACATACATTCTCACCCCATTTAGTATGCATAATAAAATAATAATAATAATAATAATAATAATAATAATAATAATAATAAAATAAAATAATAATAATAATAATAATAATAATAATAATAATAATAATAATAATAATAATAATAAGGGTTAATTTGGCATTAAAAAAAAAAAAAAAAAAAACTTACGATTTCATAAGCTCTTAGTTTGGTTTAGCTATATATGAATCAACTAGCTTCTTTTCTTATAGTTTTTTTTTTTTTTTTTTTTTTTTTTTTTTTATAAGTTCTCAAAATGATGTCTGATTGAACATATTTTAATTAGATAGATTAAAACGTTTTCGTGTGCAATAATGTTTAAATTATTATTACAGTATACTTTTTAAAGAATTTATGACTATCATATGTAACTGATTTAATTTAATTTAATTCAAAATAGTCAAAGTCATCCTTGATTTGCAACAAATAGAAAGGAAGAAACTATTACGGTCAAATTCACCTTATCCACATTCTCTATTACCATTGCTTCCTTGGAAGAGGAAGAATATGCTTATTTATATACTTTTATACAGTTCAGAGTACAACTTAAGAAAGAAATGTACAACTAATTACAAGTGTTAACCTTTTTGGGAATAAAAATATTAAATATGATGTTAATTCCACCACTTACAAGGACACCACCGTCATTTCACCAATGCTTTCCAACACCCACCACGTTCTTTCTCCAAAGGCGGCCTGCTGAAATTCCAAAAAGGACCCTACTTTTAAGGGAACATAATCCCAAATTCTCAAGAAATATGATCAGGGTATAAGTGAGATTTATCTCAAAAAGTAAATTTATATCTATATATAATATGTATATAAATATAAATAAAAAATACAGTAACAAGTTACGTTCTTGAACTATATATACTCGTACAATTCTTAGTTTTCAAAAGGAATAAAAATGAAAAATACTTTTTATAAGGCTTTATTACATTACATAGAATTCACCAACATGATAATTTATTAAAACAATAATGATATACAATTATTAGTTGATTTCACTGTTCCTCTATATATTTGGAATATACAACAACAAAAAACTCAATTCTAATTCCAAATAAGTAGAGTAGGAGAATGTAAGATATAGACAATATTTCCTCTATAATATAATAAAAAAGTCATTTTTCTACCAAGAGCGAAATACCCCAAGAGTAGAGAAAAGTCATTCATCTCAATGTTTTATGAATAGAGAGATTGCTTACGAATAAACTTCCGGCCAATAAGTAGGTTAAAAAAAGAAAAAAATTTGTGAGACGCTATAAAAATGGTAGAATCAAGTTTCCATAGTTTTAAACCTGCATGAAGTTCAAATTATGCTCTAAGCGAAAGTGAAGTCGCCAATAAATTTCTGGCTCAATTTTCGACCGTGTAAGTTATACTGGTAGATGATCCGTCTTCAACTAATATAGCCGATGAAGGAGGGATATATTGGGGCAATATATTTGAAAATATTGCCCCAATATATCTCTCCTTTACCAGCTATATTGGTTGGAGACGGGTCCTTTAACATTTTAACTTACAAGATCGAAAATTAAGCCAAGAGTTTTTTACGAGATACGGTAAATAGTAAGTTGAAGAAGGCGAAGCCTAAAGGTTGATTGTTTCTTTTTTCGAATTTTTTTGGTCATTCCTTTAATTGTTCAGTTTGTTACTTGGTATGGTCAATCTCTTATTTCCTTCGAGATTGTATGGTGTAGCTTAGTTTGGTTTTTTAGGTTGTGTTTTGTTTGGACTAGTTTTGTGGAAGCTCCGTTATATATAATTTTCGTTCATTTTTGTAGCTTTCTAGGTACGAGCCTCTCCGATCATTGTTTGTATTCTTTGTTGAAGTCGTTTTCTTTTGTAAAACGTCTTCGTTTCTATATGAATATCTATACGGGCATCAGGGTTGCGGCGTCTTAAGTTCGAGCCTCACCCGAGGAGGCGCGATGCCCGAATGAATTCGTCATGGGAGTCTCTCCCGTCAATGACTCCTAAGCGCTGTCCGAAGAAAAAAATTATAAGTAAATATATATGTATTAATAACTAATATTACGTATAATCGCTACGATTATGAATTAGTCGTACATGCTTTGAGTTACTTTTAATTGTATTATAGTTGTTTAAAATGTATGCATTATAATAGTTTATAGAGTATATTTATAAGGATGTGTAAATCTATGTGCATAAATTTTACGAAATAGTAAATATGTATATATTTTTATGTATATTTGTATTTCCGATAATAAATGGATACATCTATATATGATAAATTTTCAGTTATATCCGATCAACTAATTTTTCACATCATTTATATCCATATTTAAATTCACTTATTAGTCATTTAGATCATCCATATTTACTTTAATATTCGATGTATGGGTATCCATCATCATCCGTAAGTGTGATACGTTTTAAAAAGGCTTAAAATATAAAGAATTTATTTAATGATAGCTTTAAGGGCTATCTTTAAAGAAAATAGTTTTAGCAAAAGTTGGGGTACATTTAGGGTGGTTATTAGGAAGTAATGGAGGTGTTTATTTAAAAGTACAAGTAATTAGTGCATGTTTTAATATCTTAAGCATAGTCCTTAGGTATGTATAGAAAAATTTAAATATAAATAATAAATAAAATTAATTAAATAGAATATTATTATATTATAAATATAAATTTATAATTTATAAATATAAATATAAATATAAATTATATTACTCCATATACTAACCAAGGGTAATATGGTAATTTGGAAAAGTGGCATTGCTGTACAACGGAATAAAAATAAAATAAATAAAGAAAAAACACGAGTGATCTAATCCTTTGCTCACCCGCGGTGTCTTTCTTGTCACATTATAGAGAGAGAAAAAAGTTATAGTTTGGAGACGTTACCGGACCCCAACTCTTTCTATTCGCCGGAATTTTGAAATTCTTTTCACGTCCGTTTAGGGTTTCTTTCTCATCGTTTATTATTGGGATTATTATCATTATAAACACCTGATTACGTTTTTTTTTCTTTTCTGGGTACAATAAAGTTTCAATTTTTTTTCCTGGGTCAGTCTTCTTTATGTCTGTAGATTTAGGATCTACAATTCTGAGATGTTAACGCCTCAAAAAGTGTGGTCGAGTTGGCTTTCGCCCCGCGAAGACAAAAACGGGTCGGGTTCTCGTAATTCGGACCCTAAAGATAAGGGTTTAATGATTGGTGATTCTACACCCAAGGGTTTGTTTTCAAACGTTGGGACTATGGATCGAGATGTTGTAACTGATAAAATTAATAAGCTTGAGAAAGAGGTTAGTATCAATTAATGTTTATCTGTATAATTTTATTATTTAATTTTGTGATCTTGATATTAATATTTATTATTATGCATATTTGTTTTTCAATTAGTTTTAGGTATTGTTTTAAGGTAAAGATGCTAACTTTTTTGGTTAGTAAAATAGAGTATGTAATAAAGATGTTTGCTAATTACTATCCATGGTATATATTTAGTTATTATAATGATAATTAGGTAATTAGGTAATTTGTTGGCTGCTTTATGCAGCATCTGATGTGAAATCAAGTTGGTTTAATAAGAGAGAAAGTAACTACTGTCCATTTTTCATGAAAACTTTAAGTACAAGTGGGAGAGTAAGAAATAAATTGTACAATTTATAGTTAGACTAGAAAGGTAATCATGTTCTTATGGTGTTTGGATCAGATCTTTTGTACAATATACACTAATAGTATGTCATAGGTGTTAAGCTTTTGAAAAGAATGTTAATTGTTATTGAATGTGTACCTTGGTAATTAAAACCTGAATATATTAGGACTTACGATAGACTATATTGTAGGATCATACATAATATTTTGATTAATTGGATTTGTCTTTAATTCCAAACACAATATAATATAATTGATTTGAACGTGCTATGTGGTGGAGTGATTGAAATCGACATCATCTGATAATTGGCTTGTTTACAGCTATATGAATACCAATATAACATGGGTGTTCTTCTCCTTGAGAAAAAAGAGTGGATTATACAGAACGAACAATTTGAGGAAACATTAGCGGAAACAAAGGAGCAACTTAAACGTGAGCAAACCGCTCATCTTATTGCTATTGCAGAGGTGGAAAAGCGTGAGGAGAAGTTGAGAAAAGCTTTAGGAGTTGAAAAACAATGCGTCCATGAGGTATCATTCTTAACTACATCATATTTCATTATCTTAATTCCACCTTAAAAATCATGTAATATTTAATTTAATTAATCATTATCATATGTTTGTGCAGTTAGAAAAGGCTTTGCGTGAAATGCGGTCAGAATATGCAGAAATAAAATTTACAGCTGATTCTAAGTTAGAGGAAGCACAGGCTCTGTCAACTAGCATCGAAGGTAGATCAATGGAGGTAGAGGCGAAACTGCGTGCTGCTGATGCGAAGCTCGCAGAGGTCAGCAGGAAGTCATCAGAACTTCAAAGAAAGTCAAATGAGATCGAGGCGAAAGAAAGTTCACTATTGAGAGAACGCATGTCTTTTAATAACGAGTAAGTATGCTTCCCAATGTTTGTAAAACATAGTAGATGATAACTAGAGACTATCACAATAGTGTTTTTGTGTTTACTGTATGTTTTTTTAGGAGAGATGCACATGAACGGAATTTATGTCATCAACGAGAGGATTTGAGAGAATGGGAGAAAAAGTTACAAGAGGGAGAGGAGAAATTGGCTGAGTTGCGTAGATTGCTTAATCAAAGAGAGGAGTTGGCGAATGATAGTGATAGGATTTTTAAACAGAAACAACTCGATCTTGAAGAAACTCAGAAGAGAGTTGATATCGCTAATTCTGATTTGAAAATTAAAGAAGAAGAAATAAGCAGCAGGATTGAAAACCTAGCTTCAAAAGAGAAGGTAAGTCATTTAGTCTTTAGGCTGATTTATCTCTTACAATTATAAATATATATGAGATATAAGATATGTATATGTGTGTGTGTGTGTGTGTGTGTGTATATATATATTCACTTTGCCAATTTTCTGTCTGCAGGAAGCTGCTGCTACAAAAAAGAAATTAGAGGTAAAAGAGAAGGAATTATTGAAGTTAGAGGAGAAGCTTAATGTGAGAGAGAAAGTAAGTTTTTTTATGCATTATTTGTATAGATGTAATGTTAATCTTTTCGTAGTTGTAATGGGGATGATTGATCTTCTTGCAGGTAGAGATTCAAAGATTGTTGGATGAGCACAAGGTCGTGTTGGATGCAAAGACGCGTGATTTCGAGTTGGAGTTGGAGCAAAAACGGAAATCGTTGGACGAGGAATTCAAAGTTAGGGTTGCGGAGGTGGAGAAAAAGGAAGTGGAAGTTAAGCACTTGGAAGGAAAAATCGTGAAACGAGAACAAGCGTTAGAAAATAAATTAGAGAAGTTTAAGGAAAAGGAGAAGGATTTTGAGATGAAGTCGAAGGCGTTAAAGGAGAAGGAAAAATCGATTAAAATAGAGGAGAAGAACTTAGAGAAAGAAAGGAAAGAAGTAAAGAGTGAAACGGAGAATTTGTTAAGTCTTAAAGGTGAGTTAGAAAAGATAAATGCTGAAATTGAAGAACAACGAGCGAAGGTGAACGAAGAACGGGAAAAACTTCGAGTGACGGAAGACGAGAGACGTGAGCACGTGCGTTTGCAAACGGAGTTAAAGCGAGAATTGGAAAAAGTTCGAGAAGAAACTGAAGGGATTATGATGGAAAGGGAGAATTTGAAGGCGGAAAGGGAGAAATTCGAAAAAGAATGGGAAGATCTTGATGTGAAACGAGACGAGATCAAGAAGGAATTGGAATATTTTGCTGCGCAAAAGGAACACGTGGAAAAAATGAATCGTTTAGAAGAAGAAAAGTTGAATAATTTGAGGTTGGAAACCGAGAGTTATGTAGCTCGTGAGTTAGAAGCTTTGAAGTTATCGAAAGAATCTTTTGATGCGAATATGGAGCATGAGAAGTCGGTTTTAGAAGAAAAGTATAGAAGTAAGGAGTCCGAGATGGTTCGCGAATTCGAAGTGAAGAAACGAGAACTCGAGACCGAGTTACGAACGAAAGAGGCGGAGCTCAAGAATCGGATGTCGGAGCGTGAAAAATCGTTTAACGAAGAGAATGAAAGAGTGTTAGCGAACGTTAAATACTTGAAAGATATTGCAAGTAGGGAAATGGAGGAGATGAAATTAGAACGTGTACGGTTAGAAAAAGAGAAAAACGGGATTTTTACGAATCAGAAGCATCTAGAAGGTCAACAGCTCGAAATGAAAAACGATATTGACCAGCTCGTTTCGCTTAGCGTGAAGTTAAAAGAACAACGCGAACAGTTCTTCAAGGAACGAGAACGGTTTGTTTCGTTTGTTGAGAAACAAAAAAGTTGTAACGAGTGCGGAGAGAAAGTTTCCGAGTTCATTTTATCTGATCTTCAATCGTTATCCGAAATCAAAAGCTTGGATACTTTTACTTTTCCGAAATTAGCCGACGGTTATTTGAAAGAAGCGGGCCAGGGTACTTCGGTGGGACCAAATATCGGGACGTCTACGGGTTTGGGTAATTCCGGGTCGCCCGGATCCGGTAGTAAAACGTTCGAGTGGTTACGGAAGTGTACGTCGAAGGTGTTTATATTTTCAGCCGGGAAAAAGGACGAGGACGGATCAGGTGAAACGCAGGCGCAGGAGAAGCTTGTGGACGTCGGAGAAATACCCGAATATATTCTGAGCTCAGAGGATGAACCTGAACATGAACATGAACCCGAAGTGTCGGCTAAAGTTGTTGTATCGGATTCTTTCGATGTACAGGTGGACCAATCAGGTGGTGATGATCCTAGAAACGTTGATAACAACACACATGAGATCGAAGAAGGTTCGAAAAAAGCTGATGGAAACGAAGGTCCTAGTCAACCGATCACGAGGCGTAGACTTAGGGCTACGAAAGCACGTGCGGCTAAAGCTACGAGTCAAAGTGAAAGTGCTAATGGTGTTGTGGGACCCTCGGATTACACGAATGAGGTGAGTCAGGGTGTATCGAAAGGTGGAAGAAAGGGAGGTCGTAAACGTGCGAGTGAACAAGAGCCTGGAAATAGTGAACAATCGGGTAGTGTTGCGACTGGGGCGCGCAGGAACACGAAACAGAAAGTTACTAAAGATGTAGAAGCTCCTCCAGTAAGGCGATACAACCTACGCCATACCAAGAAGTAAGTAAATAAATTTGTACTACGGGGTAGTTTTATATAATTATTTAACCCTACTTAAAATGGGTTAACTTATTCTCGTGCAAGTTAAACAAGTGATTACACCAATAGATGTGGAAGTTACAGTCCATGTATTTAAAACTAGGTTATGTTTTATCTTTAATGGGTCAAAAGGGTGTACTAAAAAATTAAAGGATATGGGTCAAATGTTTCCCAAAGTGTATTGCTTCCACCTTTAAAATCAATTTATTAAAAAATAAGGTTTTCTTTTATTAACATTGCTGTTACAAGTACAGTTAACAAGTTGGTTATTTTATACAAATGAGTAAAGAAAAATGATACTTGGTGTTCAACCTGTCCTGACCTATTTCTAAACAGTTAACTCTTTTGACTCGCCGGCCAACCCGTCTATTTTGCCACTTCTAGACTGACCATTCATTATGTCACATAGTGTTCAAGTTTAAAAAAAAAAAAAAAATGTTCTAGCTGCGGTGGTTATTGGTGATACAATTTTTTTTTTTTTTTTTGTTTTTTTCAAACGATGTTCTTGTTTCAACGTTTTATACACGAAAATATCCATATATGGAATATGTGAGAGTTGGAGATCAGTTTACACGAATGGATATTTGCATCTTTTGCACGACGACTTTTGTCCTTATTTTTAGTGTATGTTTACATGAGTTTTGCACTATGGTAGCAATTTGTTGATATTCTTATTTATGTAACTCTCTTGTTAATCAGTGGGGCCCCCATGGGTGATGGAAGAACTTTGTCTAATCAAAGTAAAGATGATGGCGTCTCAAAGGGTGCCGGGAGAAAGAGAAGAGTCACTGGTTCAAAGGTTCAGCCCGAAGCTTCAACAAGTCATGCGAATGGAGATAACACTGGAGACTCGCATCCCCACGTATAAATTAGCTTGCTATCATTTATGCGTTATGTTAATTTATAGGATTTTTCTAACAAATAGCCTTTAGGGCTGTCATTAAGGTGCAAAAAAGACTTCTTTTTAATATGTCATGTAAAGTCAACAATAACCGCTTTGGTATAACACATTAATGCACCTTAATGACAACCTTAAAGGTTGCCATTAGAAAAATCCTAATGTATTATAACTAGGCAATAACATCACATTCTTGTTAAAAATTTGTTTTGTTGAACGCAGACCAAAGATGTGGATGAAGAGAATGAGGTAGGAAACAAGTGTTCAGATGACATAGTAATGAGCGAAGAGGTGAATGGGACACCACAACAAGATAGGGAGCAGCATCATGATGACGACGAGATTGGAACGCCAGCTGGCAGCAATGATGATGATGATGATGATGATAATGAAGATGATGCTGATGATGAGGAGGAGGAGGTTGAGCATCCTGGAGAAGTTTCCATAGGAAGAAAGCTATGGACTTTTATCTCAACATGATGATGGAACAAGAAGAATGAATAAAAGAAAGCCGTTTTACAATAAGCATATGCATAGAGTCGAAACCAACTCTTTCCTTTTTGGTGTCGAGAGTTGTCTATTGTGTTTGTTTCTAGCGTCTATCAAATTGTGTAGCTAGTTTAGGAGGGTGTTATGGTGGTAAATCATTAGATTCATTTGCAAGGAGAGATGCTGTTGCTAGATAAACTTGATGTAAACCTTTACACTTGCTTTTCATTTTCTTGTGTGTTGTTGTGACCTCTTTCTTATTTGTTTGTCAGACATGAATTCATCTTTACGATTCTTGATCTTGTTTGTGTAACATTTTTATGTGTGAAAAAAGAATTGATATAAGTGTATACTTTATTAAGGAATTGGTGATGTCATCTAAAAAAGTAGTGTTCGATCAAGCATTAACTTTGTCCAATCAAGAACCAAAAATTGTCTCAATAACTTCTTTTTTCCCATCTTAACATAGTATTAATAACGATAAGTTTGGTGACCTCAAAGTTTTGGAGGCTTTGTGCGATTGCACCGCTTGCAAACCTTCAAGGACAGCAAAGCTACTAAGTTAACCTGTTTGCTATCTTCAACAACTAGTCTACACCCTATACTACAGGGAAATACATCACCATGAGTACCAAACAAAAGCTCAAACCAGATCTAATATAAGGTTAGGTATGCAAAACTGTGACTTCTTACTATTACTTCAATTACATTGCTATCCAATTGGTACCAACTGTTGTTTCTTCATTCTAGCCTTTTCATTTGCAATGTTTGCTGCAAGACTCTTTGTGCTTCTTTATATCCCTGAAAGTTATAAAAACATTAAAAAAAACAGACACATTAACAAGCATACTCTTGATCTGAAACTCGTCCTTTAGTATTTTGAATGAAGTTTCAGCGACATTTTTAGATGTTTGTGCATAAGATGCTGTAAGTGATATTTCCTTGCAAATAGTGTTTACTCATGAATCCCAACTTTGTATTTTTAATTCACTTCATATTATATTGGATCAGATTATATACAAGAAACACTGATGCTTAATCTTAAATGCATATGTATGAGTGTATAACGAACCAAGTCATATATCAATGAATATTTAATCAGAAGAATGGAGGTTTTGGCATCACACTTACATGCAGCGAGGTATTTTGCAATCAGAATCAGTACATATTCCCGAGTGCTCGTTTAGTATTGTCCAAGCTCTTAAGCAGAACTTACAACCTCCAGTAGCTCTGGTACCGCATCTAGCAGCATGGTAGAAAAGTCTCCTCATATTTACACAGTTTTTCAAAGTGCATGGAATCTTCTCACATTTAGAAGCATGCATTAGAACATCCATCACCGCCTTCAACTGTTCACACAAAACGAGAACATTGTTTAGCTACTGTCAACACGATTTAAATAAAAAGGAATTATGATAGTGTTGTTTGGTTACCTTTAAATCTTTTTGCTTCTGAAGCTGCTCGATTTTGGACCCACCAACAACATCCACCGAAGGTGGAAATAATCTGTGCGGATGATGAGCACCGGATCGAATATTATAACATGATTCACAAATATAATACTTGGGACAGATGTCACACTGCCAGCATCGTTCAACCGCAACGTCCATATGGCAAGCCGTGCATGTGGGTCGAATAACGGGCTTGTGGATTAAATGGTACAAAATCATCATAGACGAGTATTTGGCACGGAAGAGTGTATCGAACTGAAAATGAGATTTCTGACACTTGTTTAAAAAAGAGTCACGTGTCTCAAAGAAACTGTTCACGGATACATCGTCTGTATCCTTTGTATCAAGATTAACATCGTTCACCACAACCTGTAAAAAAATTAACCAATTCAAAAAAACATAAAATAAAAAAGAAAAAAGAAAAATAGAAAATTTGTTTCATTGGAGCTTAGCTCACCTCAGAGAGCAGATTCTTTTCACCAGAATGGCACGTGTGTACTTTACCGACTGATAAATTCTTATCAGCATTATAGCATCTGCAACAATTATGTATAATTCCAAAAAATAATCAGTGAAACTTGCATTTTATTTAGAAAAAATAAATAAAAGGACAACTAAAAAGCTTAATTACCTTGAACATAATTGAATCTTTTTGCATTGGCTGCAAAACCATCTGCTACCGGATAAGATCACTTCATTGCAATGGGTACAAATATTGTGTAAATGAACAATCATAAAGTTTTCCTTCACTGGAAGAATTGCTTGGCCCAGCTGTATAGAAAATGAAAAAAATATAAATTATAAGTTTATAATTGCATGAACTCATTACTTAAGGTTAAGACATTTACCTTTTGCATGACTAAAACATCTTTCATTGCAGTATCAACTTTGTCCTGTCCCATGGATTTCAATATTCTCTTGTTCGGCAACTTGCTCTGCAACCCACCAGCCTTTTCTTCAACTTCAAGTTTCCTAACTATATTTTCAGCAGCTACTGACCAATAATCACCGTCAAAGTAGGGTAAACGGGCTGCGGTAATCTTGGTATTATCATCTCCACTAGGCACAAAAAACTGATTGTATATATTTGTGTGGTCCACAACAACATTATCTTCTGATGCTTTCTTTAACATCAACTTGTACCTGCACATATAACCAAATAAATTTGAGTACTGTATATGGAGCTTAATTTTATTTAAAAAAAAATGAATAATAGGTTTAAAATATACCATTGCCGTAGCTTATCCTGCTTTGGTGTTCTTTGAGTTTCTGGATGACAGTAAAAAATGTAATCTTCACCCTTTATAAGAGGACATGCCCATATGTAACATGTTGCAAAACCTCGCATCTTGCAATACTCAAGGTATCCAATCTAATAATTATAGATGAGCATAATTAGCATAAGGAACTAATTATATTTATATTATATTAGTTATATTTATACAACAAAGGGAAAACAAAAAGTGAATTACCAATATTTCATGATAAACAAAGGTCCGTAGAGATTCCCCGGTAACACTTCTTCTCTCAGGTCTAAAGTACTTTACGGAATCAAGATACGAGATATACACGCAACGCTGATTCGGGCCACCGCATTCTGATCCAAACTCTTGAACACACATTCCAAACAGGCACACATCTACCCCTTCTATCTTCTGGAACAAAAATATTAACTGGTGGACAAAACATGTCAGATACATTTTCGATTAACTACATGAATAAGTGCAATATTTCAGATTACCTTTGATCTGTACGTAAATCCTGACGGATAATCTTCCCCATGAAGTATGTCTATAAATTTCTGCCTGACTTCCAACTGTTTCTCAAAAGATACTACCACTCTCACAACAAGACCTTCAGCTCCAGGTATCTACATATATAAAAAATTTCAAGACTTTGAAATAAGTCAAAAACGTATTAGTTGCATGTGTAAATTTACCTTGTCTGGTTTAACTCCAGAAATCTTTGCCATTTCTTCTCTTTCTTCATTAAGACGTCTAGACAGTCTATCTTCTATGTGATCACTGAGATTTGTTCTTGGCAAATCTTTTGCTGAAGAAGCAGTCGTTTCTGGTAACGGAACACGCGTTCCGTTCTCTATTTCTTCTAAGTAGCATTTAGGACAGATATATTCCGCGTTACCTTCGAAATCTTTTTCATTATTGTATAAACCACATGTCCTATGCTGCCAACATTGACATTTATCACAAAGAACCCACTGCAAGAATCAATAGCAAAATGTGTATCAATTTCAAGGACTAGTTCGTAAAAAATGGAAACATTAAGGGTTAACGTTAGAAAAAACCAAGACCGACTTACAGAGTCCTCTTTTTCCTCATCATTTTTTGCCTTTTGTAGGTTTGCTTTGGGGAATGGAAACCCGCGGATCATAATATTAGTTCCATGAGATCCCCTGTAGCATGACATACAAAAACAATGGCGTAAACCCACTTCATTGGCGGACCGATAATACCCGACGTTTCGTTTGATACGCGTTTCACAAGATGAGCAGTATATCGGTGCGGGGGCAAAAACCAGCTTATCCATGGAACACAATTGGCACGTGTTGGGACCAACTGAAGGTTCTTTGTTTCCCAAAACATCCTGCTTTATATAATCTTATATGTTAGGATGTATTATTTTGACAAAACAATTTACATGTACAACATGATAAAAACAATGCAAAAAATGTACAAACCTTGTGAGGCGTAAAGCTATGTAAATGTGCTTTGATTTGATCTGCAGTAAAAAAATCAGCCAAAGACACACTCTGTATCTTTATCTTCTCAGGCTCCAACCCTGAATCATTATCAACCACAGATGCAGTTTTCATCTCTGTCTTCTCTGATTGTAAACCCAAATCACAATCAACTAAAGACACACTTGGTGTCACTGAATTTTTTGCACTAAAACCCGACTCGGTTGTATCTGGGGCCAAATTTGCCGCTTCTATAATGTCCTGCCCAGATTTTTCCTTTCTGTCACTGGTACTTTCTTCCACAGAAAGACGATCAGAACACAACTCTGATGAATTCTTGATTTCATCATTTGTTATATCATTACTTCGATTGACCCCTAGTTGTTCGTGTTCACCATGTGTGTCGTTTGGACCATGATGAACAGGCGAAACAACATATTCTTGTGAAAATGCATTATTAACCATCGAACTCTCCAATTTTGGGAATTTTGTAGGCAACGTATCTAAATGTGGTTGGGTGCCACTAGGTTTCTCACTAGGAGTAGGCTCTGGTACGTCTCTTTTTCTTTTACTAGATGAGTGAGAATTACCCGTACCACATGCAGACCTTGCAGGTCCACATATAAAACAATTTGAATCACTACACTCGTCAAAATGGGATGACAGTTCAACGTACAGGTGGCACTTGCATAAGTTGTCTTTGCATTCTGCTGCATGCATATAATCCTGAAACGAAACTTCTCTTCTCAAGTCATCTGGCATATCCTTGTACATCACATACGAACTAAGAACTTGATAATTAAACATATCACTATTATTATTATCCAATGTTACATGTGGCGGAGCTGGCAGAAATTTCTCAGATTCATTACTGAGTTTCTTGTTATTAGTAAAAACCATATTTGATTGAGTCTCGAATCGGTCAAAAAACTGTGAAGGATGTGGGGACACTGGAATCTGAGTCTGATGTGACATTTGGTTCATAGTGCAAGAATTTGAATACGGAGATTGCACATCATCCACCTTGAATAATGAGAAATCCATGTCGTATGCACTTCTTTTATTCCCAGTAAAGCTACTGTATTGACCTGTCGGTAACAGATATATAAACTAGAAATTAAATGTCGAATTTTTTTTTTTTCCGAATTATCATAGGAAAAAGAAACCATACTGTTATGTAAAGGAGGTTGTTGGAAGGAAATTTGAGGTTCTCTACTTTCAAAACCTTCAGTATCTGATATCACATCCCCATAAGAACATGCAGTTATGGATGATACCTGCTCAGGTGAAGTAATAATATCTAAATCATTCAGCTTAACACCAAATGGAGATATTAAGGTCATGCCATCACAAGAAACATTCTGGTTATGCTCATTATATGCAGACCCTGCAGACATTCATCATGCACATCATGTTAAACATGAACTCTGACCTGTATATTATCAGTAAAAAGGGAATGGAAGAGCCATAAAACATACCTCCACACAACACAGGATTGTAATTGTTATTATAATTGTTTATATAAGAAGGATTGTATCCCAGGTTTACGTAATTTTCAGAGTCATAAAAACTGGGTGAAACCAACAAGTCTGGCAAAGACGAACGTGAGGATACTATCTGATGAAGAAGATTAGCATCCTGTACATCATGCTTAATATAACTCTGCAATCCCTACACAAATACATTCCAGTAATCAAGTAAATATTCAACGTGTTAACTGTTTATCAACAGAATGAAGCTAAATGTACACATTTAAAAAATGAATTTCAGATTCAACATACTAAATGATCATAAAAAGGCAATTCGCAGACTCGAAACACTTTTCCTTTTCCCTCTTTCTATACGATTTCAATACGTGGAAAAGGCACAATCTTTGCAATTACTATTTACTATAATTCAATACAATTGAGAATAATAATTACAAATCTAGCAAAAATCACATAACATATAAAACATGTGATATACACTATACAGACCGACGTTTGACATTTATTCTCCAAATGCATTGGAACCCTAGAATTTGTCCGCGTTGATCATTAGCGCATTAACTAAAGACATACGTAATCAAACTACACCCAATCAATCATTTACAACACCTAATTCACTTATAAAGTACAATCGCACACAACATTTCAAAAACTTTTTTCAAAAAGGCACACCGGAAACCTACATTGTACTCGAACACGAATCAGCATACGCTACATAAGTCAAACTACAATCTAATCATCCACATTGTAACACAACTCTAGTCATACATTTAAAATTCTACTTACATAAATATAAAAGAATGAAACACACTCACCTTTTCGGTATCGATAAAACTCGGAAATTGAGTATTCAAGTGACTGAAAAGGTTAGATGCCCAATTCTCCCCCTCAGTAATCTCCATATAACTTTTGGCACTACACATAATAACACATTAATTACAGAAATTAAATGCAACCCTAAAAGTATAAATAAATATCCTAATTCTATATGCGTGATTAAAAATTAAAAGAGAAAATTCAAAACTTACATGTTACCAATAAACTTATTAACATTATTAGTACCACAACCACTACGACGTCGTTTCTGGGGCGAATTACCGGCAAATTCCGCCCCTTTCTGAATACCGTCAGCAAAAACGTTCCTGTTATCAAATTGATCGCTTATGTGACCTAATTCGTGAATCATACTCTCATAATTTCAAATCGAAAGAGAAAGAAACCGCGTATGTGTACTTAGATTACGCAATCGGTTGAGATATTGAAACCCTAGGTTTGGGATGTGTACGAAACAAAAAAGAGGGAAAGTTATTTTTTTATTGTTTGTCGTTGTAAATAATTCGTTAGTACGATTAAATCGAATGATTTTTTAAGGGTGAATTGTGTGATTTGATTTGATGGGTTTCTAATTTGTGTTGATTTTGTGGGGTCATATATAGTAGGAAGTGGAGAGTTGCGACTTTGTGTTGAAAGAGGATTAGGAATAGGAATTATATGATTAATCAAGGGGTGATGGCGCCAAAATCTCATACACAATTTAGGATTTTAGATTAGATTACTTAATACTTAATACTTAATTAGGAGAATAAATTTTTACTCATATTGGTAGGGTAGTATTTTAATAAATTTAGTAGTAGATAGTCGATTTTAATACTATACTTAAAAAGAAAATAGAAACTTAAAAAAAAAAAAGTAGAATAAGGTAAAACTCTTTTATGTCATTTTATGTATCTAAAATAAAAAAATTGGTAAAAAGTATATGGTAAAACATGAAAGTAACAAAAAAAAATACAAGGTAATGATAATATTTCTTAAACTATGTAGTTTTTGTCTGTGAACTATTAAATTGAAACGGAGGAGTAATAATTAACACTTTAATTAATAATAAAAATAATAATAAGTAATATTTTTATATACTAATAATAGAAATTAAAATTTACAATACAAAAAATACTTGGTAATCTTTACTTGCATAACTAAATTAATGGTTGAAATTAAAATCAGTAATTAAAATTCTAGTAAATGGTTATGAAAGAGAGTTGGTTGTGAAAATAATAAATAGCTATGAAAAAGAGTGTTAGATATTAATTCATATTCATATTATTTAAATAGTAAACTTGGGGACCAAGTTATGTTTGATGGCTAAGTTAAATTTAGTGACCAAGTTGACTGTATACAAAAGGGTTGATCTTTTATTCTAACTTCCAATAAAAAACAATACACTTATTTTGTGTGAGTTCAATCTTTCTAAAAGTGTAGTCAGTTTAAGAGATAAAAATAGATAGTAGTTTATCTGATATTCAATGGTTGGTTTTATAGAATTTTATGCATGGAAATACCATTACTATAGACACACCTAAAATATATACTGTACTTAGTAGCCAAAAATTCTATGGATAATAGTCACATTTCTGGAATAGGAGAACACATTTAACATCTGTAAATATACAAGCATCATACATCCATGATCTACTTATGTGTAGCTTTGAGCACAGCTAGCATACTGGTGTTTGGAGTTTAAACTATTTCACTATACTATTTCTTATGAATAAGACCATAATACGAAATTTTTAAGAATTAATATATGCAAAATATTTCAGTTTTAATGGTAATCATATATCCCTTAGCAATTTCACTATCAAGATCATTCTATTTGCATTACAAACAAAACCATAACTAAAACATACAAAGTACAGAACAAAAAACCATTGCAGAATGCAGTTAATCGACGCTGCTAACGTTTCAGGTTAAAGAACGCGACCTCTATCACAATCAAGATTATGCTATTTACATTTACACTACTAAGAAAAACATCATTAAAACACACAAGAAGTTCAACAACCTTTTACAGAATGTAGTTACTCTATGGTACTAACGTTTAACCTCTTTCGCATACTTGTACCGGCACCACTCTGCAACTCATCTCCCTCATCAAGAATCTTCACTCCTTGTGTTTCCAAAACTGCCTCATGATCATCATCATCACGATCATGATCATCATCATCATCATCGTCATTATCATCATCACCACCAGAGCTTTCGGTCTCCATTAAAGCCTTCCCCTTTACATCTTTTTCCTCAACTTCTTCGTTACTAATTTCACCTTTTTCTGAAGAAGTATCAGTAATATTTTTCTTATTATTATCAAAAAGTGGAATTAGTGATGTTGATTGTGGGCTTGTTGCATCCCTTCCTAAACTGTAAGTAGTCAAAAGCTTTCTCTCAACATTTTCTCTTTCTTTTACTAAATCGTCGATTTTTTCTAGCATTTCATTCGTTGATGGTCCCTCTGCAGCTTCTTTCTCGAGCTCAGTGATTGTTCTATCGTATAACTTTTTCTGAAGCCGAAGAGACGACTGCAAAACAACATGCACCAAGTTTAACAACACTACAAAAAGATGAATAGAAAAAAAAAAACAATCGGCTAATTCGGCTTACTCTCTTTTCAAGAAACTTTCCAAGATCTTGGTTTTGAAGCTTCTTTTTACTCCAAAATACGCAACAAAATCGAACCAACGCTGCTGCTAATATCAATAGAATTGTTTCGATAGCGAGAAATATTTTTATTACTGTCTCATTACCTGTGGAATGAAAGTATGCACCTTGAGTATGTGGAAAGAAATATGTTGTACTGTACAAACTTCTAAAGCAGTTTTATTGGTGTATGGACAAAATTAAGTGGTGTACGGATCACTATCATTTAATGAAATAATATCGAAGAATATAAAATTAAGTGGTATATTCACCTGTGTAGAATCTAGTCTTTCTGAGATCCATTTTTGAACAGCTTGATTCAAGCTTCTGATCTGTTGAATTTAAAAATAAATGTTACTAAAGCATTCAGACTGATTACGCAAATTATACCGAAAGTTATAAGATCATTACGAGTGCTATAGCATGAAAGCGGGTTGCCAACATCTGCATCGAATAAAAGATAAACAAAACTTGTAAGCTCAATCATACTAATTTTATATAATCATGGTCTCTGAGTAAAAACTTACTTGAAGAAGAAATAAAAGCAAGAAGAATCTTTTCGTCGACAGCATAATTCCTTAAATCGGTCTCGAGAAACAAATTTGACAATGCACCTATTTAAGTTACGAAATAATAAAACGTCAGATCACTGTTTTCATCGGTATGTTTATATAGAAAAGTCAAACTTTTGATGACAGCCAGATCACCAGGATAACTTTCGGACCAATGAACAGTTCCTGTGGCGGGAACCAGCAATGTAATGGTGGTCTTTATCGGTTTTATTGCTGAAACGTATGTGTGTCCACGAATGTTCCGGCTAATCATTCCCTCCATTTTTGTCTGAGATATATAAACTGCGTAGCCAGAACAATCAACAATCGGATCGACTTGTATCACTGTATCCTTTATCTTTCTTCTAGGTAATTTCGTAACAACGCCAGATGGCGAAATCGTGTAAAGATATCCGTCCAATGAACCAATAGATATCCAACCTGTAACTCACCCCAAATGAAAACATTCAAACTCTAGAGAAAAAAAGGATTTTGCTAACGACAGCTCTTAGGGCTGGCTGTCGTTAACATGCATAAAAACTTGTACATGTTGGTTATTGTTGACTTTTTAATGACCGTTATCAAACTGTACAAGCATTTCTGCTGTAAGGGTTGTCGTTAGCAAAATCCAAAAAAGAAAAACACATACAAAAATAGTCAAATTACCATTAACATCAACAACGGGTGCAGAGTCACTTGCACTTAACGACCCGATACTTTGCTGCCATAAAATAGTTCCTTCCAAAACATCAAGAGCAATGATAACGGCTTTATATTGAAAAGTGAGATACAATTGACCGTTGTTTCCCGAAGTAATACTAAAATTCTTTCCGATCGAGCTTATATCCTGAATCCATTCAAAATGAGGAGGACCATTTGTCGTCACCGAATACAATTCACCTTGATTATTCGCAATCTGAAAGATTAAAAAACATTAACGATCTACCTTCAAAATACGTACCAACAAAACAATTCATCAGACAAAAAAAAAAAAAAAAAACTTACATAAAAATTTGCATCACAATAATCAAGTACAGGGTGCGAAACGAAATAGCAGTCCGTGAAATTTTTCCTGCAACCTTGATGATTTCCTACATTTTGAGGTATAAAAGGTCCGGTACTCCATTTTAGAGTCCGATCGTACCTAAAAGCAAAAAGTCCCCTTCTGTGCAAATTAACGATAACGCAAGCACTTGACACACTTACAGTCAGTCCAACAATCTCGTTCATATCTTCTAGACCCGTTTCTGGACCCAAAAACACTTCTCCCGAAGATGCAGGAATTCGTACTTTTGCAGTATAAGTTACTCTTAGTACTCGGTTTTCAGCAACCAAATATACCTATCAACGAACAACATCCATAAGTCAGTAACAAAATGAGTAATAAGTACTGTATATAAACTTATGTTGTTACTGAATAACAGCAGTATACGAAAAACAACCATTTTCAAGGGTCCAAGAACGGGCGGTATGCTAGGATTGCAAGTATAGTTGAGAAATGTTCTTCTATAAATAGAGCCATTGCTATGGAATAACAGCAAGTTCTTATTCGCGCATAAATAAATAATTCCGTCGTCGATCAGAGGATTCACGAGGCGAGTTCCGACCTTATGACGTTGCTCATCAACTAAACAAAAACATAAAAATTGGTATGAATAAAAATATAAAATAGTGTATCTGTAATGTGAATTCTGTAAAAGCTTCATTAACATGTAACAAACCCTAAATGTACATCTGATCTAAATTAGATAAAATTGTATAATAGCAATAACAGAACATGATGAAATTAAAGAAAAATCAGTTGAATATGAAACTAAACCTGTTGTATAACGTGAAACTGAAGGAGCAGAAATTAATGGGAGCGTGTAGAGTGTAAGAATGCAACTCAAGATGATAAGAACTGGCGACATGGTATGGTAAAAAATTTACGTTTTTTTTTTTTTTAGGGTTTTGATGATAATAAAGTTTTATAATTCATAATTTTGAGTTTTTAATTGTTTAAAAAGGAACGGTTATCAAACCATGGCGGGAAGACTTTTCATGGTTTTAAAAGAAACGGTTTTTATTATACATAGAAAAAGGGAACTGTTTTAATTCCAAAAAAGCTATGAATTTTAGAAAAGCAGAAATGTTTTAATTATATTTATTTCCAATACTCTTTTACTGATTTTATGATTAAATCAGATATCAGTTAGTTATTTTATATTGGGTTATTGTGATGACTTATTTGACCATACTACCAATCTACTATTAAACTAACAATAGTTTGTTTGTTAACGTTCAAATTTGAACTTTAACGAAAGCCTTAGTGTTGTTGTTGTTAACACGCATTAAATTATTGTACATAGTGGTTATTAGTCACTTTCTAGTTAGTGGTTATCAAAATGTATAATAAGGGTTGTCGTTGGCAAAATCCTTATAAAAATCAGTTTTTGGACCCGCTTCACATTTAATCTAAGCTGATAATGAACCGACTACATGATGATAGCAAGGCTACTAAACAAATCAAACTTGTAAGATTTATAACTTCCCATATTTTCATCTGCTACAATCATGCAATCTGAATAATCATTCCTTCTATCTGTTACAAATAATTGTGTATCTAACAGATCAAACCAAGCTAATGTTACTGTATTGAACAACAATATATATGCACAACTTCCAAACTGTAAATGGCATCATAATATCAAGTATATGAAGTGAGTTCAAAGGCTCAAAGCACAAGTTACTGGTTCCCAACTGTTTCGGTCTAAAAGGGGCTCACCATACCAGCTAACTTCAGCAAAGGTTCTGAACAAAGTCGTTTACGTGGTGGTGCGGTTGCAACTTTAGCAAGTGCATCAACATCACCAGCATGTATGTAATCAACTATATAGTCAAACATTTCGTCTTTACCACCTCTAAGAGGATCCTGAGCAGTTACAAATTTTCACTAAATCATCACATGACCCAAAATTCCTCCATTTCAAAAACAAAAATTGTAAAAAAAAAATAGTCGTTTTTCAATAAAGTTTTGTTGATAACTCACTTGAACAAATAAATCTGTATGAGTTTTTCCTTCATATAGTATTAGCTCAGCTCGCGCTCCAAGTTTCTTTAGAGTCTCCACAAAAGTAATACTGCACAATACAATATGTATAAATTTCAGAGTATAAGATACTAAATAGCAACATTTGAAATGGTTAACAATTTACTTAAAGATTTTTTCACGACATCCCTCAGGGCTATCGTTAAGATGCTTAAAATACTTGTAAATTTTCGATAAACGTCATCTAAGAGTCAACATAATCGCTATGTAAAAAAATTTTAAGCACCTTAACGACAGCCTACAGATGTTGTTAGAAAAATTCTTTACTTTATGTTAACTTTCTTTTGTCTTTTCTTGTATTGAAATACACTGAGTATACAATACCTTGCATCTGGTGGTATCGAGATGTCTGCAGTTCCATGGAAAATGAGAATATGGGGCAGAGTTGAAACGGCATTTCTAACATTAATATCTTCAATAAAAATCTCAGGTGAAAATCGTTTCAACGATTCCTCTCCTTCCATCATACTGTCATGACAATCCAATATGTTACAAAATTCACGAGTTCATAAATTGCGTTACTAGAGCATTTAACAAAGATAAATAGTGTTTACTACCTTAAAAATATAGAGCGGTGGAGGCCTCGTCGATCAAAATGTTCAACAAGGTTGGGTAGGTTGTACCTGTTGATTTACAACATAAACATTATTCTAAAAACCACCCTAATGAGACATTTATGAGGATCTTAAATCTTAAATGCTTTTAAAACGTCATGCTTACGCTCCAGATAGACCGAAATAAGCTTTTATTTGAGAAACGCTCCACGAGGTGCTCTCTCCTTCCGATTCTTTAATTGCTTGCTGAAAAAGGGCACAGGAAGATATATGTGCACCAGCAGACTGCCCAATCAGATAAATCCTATTTGGATCACCGCCATATTCGGCAATATTTTTGCAAACAAAAGATATGCCTCGAGAAACGTCTTCAATCATATTGCTGATTGTACCCTGAGGAAAGTTCCTGCGTGCAACATTCATACAAAATATCTCAGTTTCAATAGTAATCTATCAAGTGAGTGCACATAGGATGTGTTTGATAAAACATGATGATTAAACGCTGAATGGTTCAAATTTTGAATGATTCAAAAGTTGTGATTGAACTTAGTTCTAGTTCTGAATGACAATAAGCTGTTTGATAATCATTCTGAATTAATTCTATGAATGATGTTCTAAACGAATTAATATAAGAATATAATTGTTTGATAACTATTTATTTGAAGGGGATATTAAAGTAAACGAAGATGCTGAATGGTTAAGAAAGTATTTTATACCTATCAATTGGAGACCCATACTCTCAAATTTGGGTTAAATGGGTCAAGCCTGAAAATGTAACCCAAAACTTTAAAAAAGGTCCATTGAGTGTTTCTCCAACCTATTGGGTCTTATACAAAATATAAATGAACGGGTCAAATGAGTATCAAATCCTATAGCTCAATAAATAGAGACGGGTCTAATGGGTCTTGTGAACGGGTCAAATGGGTCGAGCATAACAAATTTTATCCATCGATTATTTATGAAAGCATTAATGGTTATATCAATAATTATGTATATTAATATGTCCTTATATATAATAAAAATATTAATAACTAAAACAATATAATAAATGTAAAAAATCAAATGTAAAACTATATTACCCGTTTCGACCTGTTACCCGAACCGACCCAACCTGACCCGTTTGAACCCGTTTAAATTTTTTACCCGTTTAACTCATAACCCATTTTAACTCAAAACCATTTTGACCCGTTACCCAAACTGACCCAACCTGACCCGTGTGCCAAGTATAGAGTATTTCAACTCTGAATGGTTCATTGTTGAACGATTCAACATCATTTGTCATTCAAATGTCACAAACAAACGCACTGAATGCCTATTAGTTCAGCATTCAGTGCTAAACCTTTCAATTACTACGTAACAGACAATCAAACGCAACCTTGATTTTTCCGGGGCACTGTCCCCTTATCCAAAAAAAAAAATAAAAAATAAAAAATCAAACGCAACCTTAATGCTAATCATGTCCAAAAATCAGCTCTATGATCACCAATAATAGTATCAATCGTTAATGTAATCTGGTTGGATTTCATGTTAACAAAAAGATCATATATTTCGACTAATATAGTCACCTGTAATCAAGGGATGCAACAATGATGTCACGTTCTGCTAACTGAAGACCTAAAAGAGCACCCCATCCTTTATAACCTATGATCCATGCTCCACCAGTCACAAACACAACCACTGGCTTCGAACCATCTCTATTTTTCGGCAAGTATAGATCCAACCTACATTCACTGATACGATTAAGTAATACGCATATGATAACATAACATTACATCTACTTAAAAACCGGCATTACCTATTTCTAGGCTGATCACCATAAACTATACCTCTACGAACATTGCTAGAGACGCAACATTTATATATTACTGCAAATACATAACACAGAAAGTTATCTTGTAAAACATGATTACTTAAACTAAATTCAAGATTTGTATGTAACATGTAAAATCTTATTTGAGTAAAAAGACTGTGAAACGGTAAATAATTAGCAAGCAAACCTCTGAGAAAGCCTGGCGATAATAGCATTGCGTAGAGGCCGAGGGCAAGAAGCCTCAACATCCACCGGCGGCCTACCCTGATTCATAGGTATACGATTAGGAAATAATCATCTGAATAACAATTACAGACTAATATGAATTCTTACGTCTCTGTTTCAATATATACTTACTGTTCTTAAACCGAAAAGCATAAAAACATGATCTAGAACGAATTCATAGATTACACTTACCTAAATTACATTACATTACATTACAATTATATCATTAGAGACCACCCCATTACTCACTACAAGAAAAAATAGCTTTAGTGACGGACACTTTTTGGTCACTAATCATGCAAATATGGTCACTAAGTCAAATTAGTGACCAAAATAAATTGGTCACTTTTCGTTTTCGTCACTATAGGTCCGTCACTGTAGTGACCAAATAATTATGGTCACTAATATTAGTGACGAAAAAAAGTGGTCACTAGCATTTACTAATTGTGACCAAAAAAATGGTCACACTTTCTTGTTAATGACCAAAAAGTGGTCACAATTTAGAGACCAATCACTAGTCACAATTTAGAGACCAAAAAGTGGTCACTAATTTTCTATTAGAGACCATAATGTGGTCACAATTGTTAATTCTCTATAGTGAAATAATATGATACGAATTCTCATATTATGCTATAATTGTTTTTGCAATCAATTAAAACTCAACTTATATATCAAACAAAAACATCTCATTTCTAAAATGTACATGCTAAACCCAACATCTAGTAGTTTTTCAACTTCAATTACAAAATCACAAAAATATCGACAACAAGAACACAATTTGAAAAACATCAATATATGCTACAGTAGATGTCTTCTTGGCTAAGCCATCACTACGCTTCTCTTGTTGATCTTGAGTACCTGTACCCTGCTTACAATATTCAAAAACTGATATAATTGTAAAAAAATTTACTGTTCACCCCTAAATTTTTTTTACTTTTAAGGGGATATTTGTCTATTATCTTTAACTCCCAAATAAATAAATGATGTTGTGCTGTTTGTAGTCTTCTGTAGCACTCATTCACAATTGTAGAATTAGGCTAGTTGAAGCCTAATTATTGAAATTTAGTTTGCTTTTATGTTCATACAGGTAAATCGCCTAACTCAATAATCCTAAGACAGTACACTTGCTCAAAATCAATTCAAATGTACTAAAAGAGATTTTTCATTTTCACTCATTGGATCATATAAGAATTTCAATATACCAGAAGGAAAAAAAAAAAAAAAAAAAAAAACTAGAAAAAGGAAATCACAAACTACTACTAAAGTAGAAGTATATGCCAAACACAACGTGTTTAACGCAAAATTGAATTATTGTTGGAGTAATATTGAGAGGAATTATACCCGAGATAGCGAAGAAGAATAAAAGTAAGACGAGTTATTAAATAAGTTTCACTTGCAGCATGCCCAATATCACGACTTAACGATTGTGATCGACTTAAACAAGGAGAATTCTTCGTCTGTAAAACATTAGCAGAACATCTTCGTCTCGTGCTAGAATATAACGGATGATCAACAGTCTCCATTGAGGATGCGGACTCAACAAGAAATGAGTTTTTAGGAGTTGCAATGAAGCTGTGTAACCGGGAAAGTGATTTGAATGAATGAATGGATAAATTTGGAAACAAATAATGGTGGTGGACAACGTTTTAAATATTTGGTTGGTATCTGTGAGTTACGTGAAAGCAAACACTTTTGTTTGTTAATTTCAAAATTTTATAATCTTATTTGAATTAAAGGTTTGTCTTTCAAATAGGTTGGTGCTTTTGGAGATAAAAATGTTCTATATTCCCACAAACCTAACAGAAAAAGGACTACTTTTTGTAATGCGATTTAGAAGAATATGCTTTTTCTTCAATGTACATGCATTGTTTTAAATCTAGACCTCACAGTTTTATCATAATAAAAAAGAAATTGGAAATTTGGAAAATCATAGAAAAATCTAGATTGGTCCTTGAATTTTATCAAATTTTCAATTGTAGAGACAAGTGGGGCTACTACTTAAATAAGTGGCCTTTTTGCACTCTTGCCTTCTTCAAAACCATACACATAATCATATCGTATAATCATGTATAACAATTTCTTTCTTTTATAATAAAGGGACTAATATATCATCATCATCATCATCATCATCATCATATATTATATATGCAAACAAGATATTGTTTCATTCATTCTGTAGATATACTTTGATTTCCCAAAATTCCTCGTGACTGTTTTCCAGGTCAGCCTCATGTTTTTATCACAATTGATATATCTGTTATCTATTCTATTCTATCTATTATTAATATTAATTACATTTAGAAATATTAAAATGTTTCGACTTTACAAGTCAAATACACATAACTCAGCCTTAGTTTCTTATTTGCCCTTGCTATTCTTATCATCACAAACACTAGTATACTAAGCACTTAAGCAGTAAACACCCATTAATAGATTTCAGGACTAAAAAAAAATATTATGTTAAAGAAAATATTCAAACAAATAGGTTCATATAACGTGACCGGTTACAACCATCAAATGATGTCCACGTCAGGTTAATCACCAAAACTGGATAAAACAACACGAGTCTATAGCAAGCAGTTTATCAAACGGGATTAATATTCTAGCTTCAGATAATATCAAAGAAACATAAAGCGAAAAGCTATTCTACACAGATCTTTATTCTCCTTAGCTGTTTTCTTCAAAATTTGTCGTTATTCATTGCCTGAACCACCATTTTTGTATTGCAGAGATGGGACTGTTTAAAAAGGGAGCATATTGATGGATAAGAGGCCTAACCGTCATCCCTACTTTAACCCACACATTTTGATGGTAACCAGCAGTTACAGGTGCATGGTACATTAGCTTCAACAGCTGCCCAAAACAAGTTCAAAAACAAAATTAACTGAAAAGTCAATCACTTCAACTAAACCATGTTGTGGGTCAAATGCAACACTCATTTTACACAAGAGGCTTTCACTATCTCATGTTCATAACAGAATTAACTGAAAAGTCAAGAACTAGAAGTATCAACTAACCTGCCAGTACATGAAAGTTTGTATGATGTTCCGCTGCGACCTAAATGTGCAAATAAAAGACAGTAGTATAAGCCACTTGCACAAAGATATTTTTAACAAATATAAACACATGCAAGAGGGACCAAAAAAAAATATGAATAAAGTTTGGGTACTGACGAAAAAAGAGAGATAATTAAAAGAAATCCCATTCCAATCTCAGCTTGTGATGACAGTATGCTAAGTGTTGTCGTGTTTGATTCCACCCAAACACAAAGCTCTTCCAAGTATTTCCTATTTAAAAAGGCATAAATTAATAATCACAAAGTAACTTATAATGATCTTACTAATGACGATAATTAAATGAGTGGGGTGGTGAAGGGTACCTGTATAAGGGTGATTGGCTGAAATTACGTCTAACGAATTTTGCAGTGTGTTCCAAGGTTCGACATAAGACGGGAAGCAAAGCAACTGCAGAATCGATCAAATTTTGGAAATTGAGTGTGCAGGCTAAATTGAAAACTTAAACATATATACACAAAACAACAACCAGTACGAACGAACATCTAAGTTGAAGATTTGAAGAGACAAAAGTGAGGCAATAAATGGAGTAGATGAAATCCTTTGTAGAAAAAACTGATTGAAGCCACACTTGTAGTGCCTGTATATTCCATGCCCTTGGTTTCTGCAAAACAATTATTAGTACCCGAATCGAGAATATATCAACGATATAAAATACATTGAGAATGAAAAAGTACAAAATAAGTACCCCATAAAGAGAGTAGAGGGAATATAAGGAGGAACATAAAGTGCCCATAAATGAAATCCGATACGCCCTGTTAGAGAGACTTCTAGGTACGAGGGGGAACATAGCGAGCACAGCCACAACTAACACCTGCAAGAAAAAGCGTATTATAAAAAACGTAGCAATACACAAACATCTATATAGTTGAAAAGAATATGCAAACCCAAGCATTGACAGAAAATTGTATGGTTTGTCGATCCCAGCGCAAAGTAGTTGAACTTGGAGTTGATGCAGTTGCAGAGGGTGTTGTTCTAGTAGTGGACCCTAAAAAGTTCAACTGCGTTTAATCGCAAGGTCTTGAAAAAAGCTTATGTGCATTTCATAATTTAATCCCTAACACTTATTTCTAGTTCACTTGGAATGACAACTTGTTAGTATGAGAAGATTATTGGGTACCTGAGTTGTTAGATGGCCTACGTTCGGCTGCAGATGATGGTGCTGATGTTGATGTTGATGACCTTGAAGACTGAGAGGTAGTTTGTGTAGTCATTGGTTCCACTACAAAATCAGGATCCTGACAAGCAAAACATATACAAATCCGAATCAGAAAATGAACAAAGAATACATATAAGTTCATACAAAAAGCAGAAACATCAACTACCAACCATGTAATTCTGTATTACGTATAAGTCTCATCGACATGAAACACATGAACACTTGATTCAGAAAAGGAAACTTTCTAATTCGTCACACATACCATCACAATCATCAATCATCACATGTTAATTAACCAATACTATGGATAACTCAGCCTATCCATTTTATATATGTTAAAACATCAAATTCAAGAGTCCATGAGACTACTTAGTTCTTAGTAAGCTCTTTATATCAATCTTAAGTGCACCATATGTCCATAGGATACATATATACGTGTGTGTACACACGTACACACACACACATCAACACCCAATCCTGTCTATGCAGGGTATGGACGACATTCAATCAGTAAGCGAGGAAATAAAAGAGTGCAAATAAAGATATGGAAGCAAATAAGTCAAAACATGTATTTATTATAGTAACTATGCAAATGTATAAAGAATATATATATATATATAATTAGATATCACATAGATATAGGGATGACATAACATATATGCAATAGCGTAACTATATATTCAGGTATACAGGTATACCATAAAGTTACTTACAAAAGGTAAATAAAAAATAAATATCAATTATTAAGGTTTCCATATCTTTAATATGTATTAATCAACAACCTGCTCTATATATATTTGAAGAGTTACACAAGACTGATATGAATCAGCTTAAAGTAGAGCACCAATCATAAACCCTAATTTCACAGTAATCAAAACAATAACCTATAATATTATAAGCGAACAAGATTATTCAATAAATTATAAATTATTATGTTAATAACTACAATTAAAAACCGAAGCTATAATCTTTACAATCTAAATAAGGAAGAATCGGATCATGAAAACAGATTAAAACAGAAAGTAATTAAGTACGTACGATGTAACGCTGGTAGAATTTGCGTTTGTAGTGATCGATGACGTCAGAGCGAGAAGCCATCTGAGGTGGAATAAGAATATTGGACCAGTAATCAGACCAGCGTGGATCGTTTTCGTATTCATAAGCAGCAGCTGCTATCTTCTTCATCTTTTGCGGATCTTGTTCTCCTTCTGAACCCATTTCTTTAAAAAATCAATTTTGATTGATTAATTGATGATTTTGTTATAGTATGATTTTAACGAGTGTTTGGCCACCGGCGATAGCCGCCCCCCTTTGGTACGAGATTACGAGAAACAAAATTACAAAACACTCCCCTTGAGTTTTCAGTCATTCACGGTTATACCCCATATCAATGTATTGTCCTAGCTGGCTAGGAGCTTAGGTAGGATGCCATCTACTCGAACCTGGCTCAAATCTGTCGGTTTCAAGTTTACTTATCGGGTACGGTTTTTTTCGCCATCTAAGTATAAATCTAGGAGAGTATAGTTAACATAATAACATTGCCACTATATAACAACCCAACCCGTTATCCAACTGAATACGCGAATTTTTTTTTTTTTTTTACTGAACAGTGTGCGGCGCGCATAAGCTGTTTCAGCTTCTGTCCGAAATTTGCATTTTTCGTTTAAAGATCTCCCACTTCCCGACATATTTAGACGAAATGCTTTTCACAACATGTTCTAATATGTAAAACTAACACGTTTCAATAATAAAACAAGTTTTACGAACCAGGCCCACATATGGCCGAAATACGAGTTTCATACAAAATGCAAGTTTCGACCACACTAGTTTAAATTCCAAACGACACTAGAGCATGATGTTTGGGGGTTAAACTACCCAAATCTCGGTCAAACTTCAAAAGCTAACACATCCAAAAAGCGTCCTCTATCAAAACAAAGCGGGATCCCTAATCCAAACTAACGCTCTTACCCTTGTCCACGACAGAGCCTATAAAAAAGTAAACAACGAGAGGGTAAGAAAAACGATTAGTGAATGCAATAATTATACACATACATATATAACTTACTTACTTGCAATCACTTACACAATTACCGCATACACGCTAGCATTTAAATTAGCATACCATGGCAAGGTATAACGCTAAACCTCCGATAACACAAGCTAGCACAACAATAGCATATAACGCGAACAATATAATATGCTACACTACAGCATAACCATGGTTAACCAATCGTACAAAGGGAACGATTCTCGCGACTGAACCGTTTGCCACGCAGACGCCACTAGTGTGCATCACTAGTCCCTTGGGTGGTATCGACGCCCGAACTTTAAACCCACCCGTCACGTGAAATGTGGTATCGAACGCCCGAACTTTAAACCCACACTTCATGCCCGCACACATACACATGATATGGTATCGAACGCCCGAACTTTAAACCCATATCACATGCCACACATGAAGATGAGGTATCGGATGTAGTGACCCGAACTTTTCCATGTTTATATATATTAATTGAGATTGATATTTACATGATTAAATGTTTCCAACATGTTAAGCAATCAAACTTGTTAAGACTTGATTAATTGAAATATGTTTCATATAGACAATTGACCACCCAAGTTGACCGGTGATTCACGAACGTTAAAACTTGTAAAAACTATATGATGACATATATATGGATATATATATAGTTAACATGATACTATGATAAGTAAACATATCATTAAGTATATTAACAATGAACTACATATGTAAAAACAAGACTACTAACTTAATGATTTTTAAACGAGACATATATGTAACGATTATCGTTGTAAAGACATTTAATGATATTCATACTTGATAATATCATGATAATATAATAATTTAAAATCTCATTTGATATTATAAACATTGGGTTAATAATATTTAACAAGATCGTTAACCTAAAGGTTTCAAAACAACACTTACATGTAACGACTAACGATGACTTAACGACTCAGTTAAAATGTATATACATGTAGTGTTTTAATATGTATTTATACACTTTTGAAAGACTTCAATACACTTATCAAAATACTTCTACTTAACAAAAATGCTTACAATTACATCCTCGTTCAGTTTCATCAACAATTCTACTCGTATGCACCCGTATTCGTACTCGTACAATACACAGCTTTTAGATGTATGTACTATTGGTATATACACTCCAATGATCAGCTCTTAGCAGCCCATGTGAGTCACCTAACACATTTGAGAACCATCATTTGGCAACTAGCATGAAATATCTCATAAAATTACAAAAATATGAGTAATCATTCATGACTTATTTACATGAAAACAAAATTACATATCCTTTATATCTAATCCATACACCAACGACCAAAAACACCTACAAACACTTTCATTCTTCAATTTTCTTCATCTAATTGATCTCTCTCAAGTTCTATCTTCAAGTTCTAAGTGTTCTTCATATATTCTACAAGTTCTAGTTACATAAAATCAAGAATACTTTCAAGTTTGCTAGCTCACTTCCAATCTTGTAAGGTGATCATCCAACCTCAAGAAATCTTTGTTTCTTACAGTAGGTTATCATTCTAATACAAGGTAATAATCATATTCAAACTTTGGTTCAATTTCTATAACTATAACAATCTTATTTCAAGTGATGATCTTACTTGAACTTGTTTTCGTGTCATGATTCTGCTTCAAGAACTTCGAGCCATCCAAGGATCCGTTGAAGCTAGATCCATTTTTCTCTTTTCCAGTAGGTTTATCCAAGGAACTTAAGGTAGTAATGATGTTCATAACATCATTCAATTCATACATATAAAGCTATCTTATTCGAAGGTTTAAACTTGTAATCACTAGAACATAGTTTAGTTAATTCTAAACTTGTTCTCAAACAAAAGTTAATCCTTCTAACTTGACTTTTAAAATCAACTAAACACATGTTCTATATCTATATGATATGCTAACTTAATGATTTAAAACCTGGAAACACGAAAAACACCTTAAAACCGGATTTACGCCGTCATAGTAACACCGCGGGCTGTTTTGGGTTAGTTAATTAAAAACTATGATAAACTTTGATTTAAAAGTTGTTATTCTGAGAAAATGATTTTTATTATGAACATGAAACTATATCCAAAAATTATGGTTAAACTCAAAGTGGAAGTATGTTTTCTAAAATGGTCATCTAGACGTCGTTCTTTCGACTGAAATGACTACCTTTACAAAAACGACTTGTAACTTATTTTTCCGACTATAAACCTATACTTTTTCTGTTTATATTCATAAAATAGAGTTTAATATGAAACCATAGCAATTTGATTCACTCAAAACGGATTTAAAATGAAGAAGTTATGGGTAAAACAAGATTGGATAATTTTTCTCATTTTAGCTACGTGAAAATTGGTAACAAATCTATTCCAACCATAACTTAATCAACTTGTATTGTATATTATGTAATCTTGAGATACCATAGACACATATACAATTTTTGACCTATCATGTCGACACATCTATATATATTTCGGAACAACCATAGACACTCTATATGTGAATGTTGGAGTTAGCTATACAGGGTTGAGGTTGATTCCAAAATATATATAGTTTGAGTTGTGATCAATACTGAGATACGTATACACTGGGTCGTGGATTGATTCAAGATAATATTTATCGATTTATTTCTGTACATCTAACTGTGGACAACTAGTTGTAGGTTACTAACGAGGACAGCTGACTTAATAAACTTAAAACATCAAAATATATTAAAAGTGTTGTAAATATATTTTGAACATACTTTGATATATATGTATATATTGTTATAGGTTCGTGAATCAACCAGTGGCCAAGTCTTACTTCCCGACGAAGTAAAAATCTGTGAAAGTGAGTAATAGTCCCACTTCTAAAATCTAATATTTTTGGGATGAGAATACATGCAGGTTTTATAAATGATTTACAAAATAGACACAAATACGTGAAACTACATTCTATGGTTGAATTATCGAAATCGAATATTGTAGTGACCCGAACTTTTCCATGTTTATATATATTAATTGAGATTGATGTTTACATGATTAAATGTTTCCAACATGTTAAGCAATCAAACTTGTTAAGACTTGATTAATTGAAATAGGTTTCATATAGACAATTGACCACCCAAGTTGACCGGTGATTCACGAACGTTAAAACTTGTAAAAAAACTATATGATGACATATATATGGTTATATATATAGTTAACATGATATTATGATAAGTAAACATATCATTAATTATATTAACAATGAACTACATATGTAAAAACAAGACTACTAACTTAATGATTTTGAAACGAGACATATATGTAACGTTTATCGTTGTAACGACATTTAATGTATATATATCATATTAAGAGATATTCGTACATCATAATATCATGATAATATAATAATTTAAAATCTCTTTTGATATTATAAACATTGGGTTAACAACATTTAACAAGATCGTTAACCTAAAGGTTTCAAAACAACACTTACATGTAACGACTAACGATGACTTAACGACTCAGTTAAAATGTATATACATGTAGTGTTTTAATATGTATTTATACACTTTTGAAAGACTTCAATACACTTATCAAAATACTTCTACTTAACAAAAATGCTTACAATTACATTCTCGTTCAGTTTCATCAACAATTCTACTCGTATGCACCCGTATTCGTACTCGTACAATACACAGCTTTTAGATGTATGTACTATTGGTATATACACACCAATGATCAGCTCTTAGCAGCCTATGTGAGTCACCTAACACATGTGGGAACCATCATTTGGCAACTAGCATGAAATATCTCATAAGATTACAAAAATATGAGTAATCATTCATGACTTATTTACATGAAAACAAAATTACATATCCTTTATATCTAATCCATACACCAACGACCAAAAACACCTACAAACACTTTCATTCTTCAATTTTCTTCATCTAATTGAACTCTCTCAAGTTCTATCTTCAAGTTCTAAGTGTTCTTCATAAATTCCAAAAGTTCTAGTTTCATAAAATCAAGAATACTTTCAAGTTTGCTAGCTCACTTCCAATCTTGTAAGGTGATCATCCAACCTCAAGAAATCTTTGTTTCTTACAGTAGGTTATCATTCTAATACAAGGTAATAATCATATTCAAACTTTGGTTCAATTTCTATAACTATAACAATCTTATTTCAAATGATGATCTTACTTGAACTTGTTTTCGTGTCATGATTTTGCTTCAAGAACTTTGAGCCATCCAAGGATCCATTGAAGCTAGATCCGTTTTTCTCTTTTCCAGTAGGTTCATCCAAGGAACTTAAGGTAGTAATGATGTTCATAACATCATTCGATTCATACATATAAAGCTATCTTATTCGAAGGTTTAAACTTGTAATCACTAGAACATAGTTTAGTTAATTCTAAACTTGTTCACAAACAAAAGTTAATCCTTCTAACTTGACTTTTAAAATCAACTAAACACATGTTCTATATCTATATGATATGCTAACTTAATGATTTAAAACCTGGAAACACGAAAAACACCGTAAAACCGGATTTACGCCGTCGTAGTAACACCGCGGGCTGTTTTGGGTTAGTTAATTAAAAACTATGATAAACTTTGATTTAAAAGTTGTTATTCTGAGAAAATGATTTTTATTATGAACATGAAACTATATCCAAAAATTATGGTTAAACTCAAAGTGGAAGTATGTTTTCTAAAATGGTCATCTAGACGTCGTTCTTTCGACTGAAATGACTACCTTTACAAAAACGACTTGTAACTTATTTTTCCGACTAGAAACCTATACTTTTTTGTTTAGATTCATAAAATAGAGTTCAATATGAAACCATAGCAATTTGATTCACTCAAAACGGATTTAAAATGAAGAAGTTATGGGTAAAACAAGATTGGATAATTTTTCTCATTTTAGCTACGTGAAAATTGGTAACAAATTTATTCCAACCATAACTTAATCAACTTGTATTATATATTATGTAATCTTGAGATACCATAGACACGTATAAAATGTTTCGACCTATCATGTCGACACATCTATATATATTTCGGAACAACCATAGACACTCTATATGTGAATGTTGGAGTTAGCTATACAGGGTTGAGGTTGATTCCAAAATATATATAGTTTGAGTTGTGATCAATACTGAGATACGTATACACTGGGTCGTGGATTGATTCAAGATAATATTTATCGATTTATTTCTGTACATCTAACTGTGGACAACTAGTTGTAGGTTACTAACGAGGACAGCTGACTTAATAAACTTAAAACATCAAAATATATTAAAAGTGTTGTAAATATATTTTGAACATACTTTGATATATATGTAAATATTGTTATAGGTTCGTGAATCAACCAGTGGCCAAGTCTTACTTCCCGACGAAGTAAAAATCTGTGAAAGTGAGTTATAGTCCCACTTTTAAAATCTAATATTTTTGGGATGAGAATACATGCAGGTTTTATAAATGATTTACAAAATAGACACAAGTACGTGAAACTACATTCTATGGTTGAATTATCGAAATCGAATATGCCCCTTTTTATTAAGTCTGGTAATCTAAGAATTAGGGAACAGACACCCTAATTGACGCGAATCCTAAAGATAGATCTATTGGGCCTAACAAACCCCATCCAAAGTACCGGATGCTTTAGTACTTCGAAATTTATATCATATCCGAAGGGTGTCCCGGAATGATGGGGATATTCTTATATATGCATCTTGTTATTGTCGGTTACCAGGTGTTCACCATATGAATGATTTTTATCTCTATGTATGGGATGTGTATTGAAATATGAAATCTTGTGGTCTATTGTTACGATTTGATATATATAGGTTAAACCTATAACTCACCAGCATTTTTGTTGACGTTTTAAGCATGTTTATTCTCAGGTGATTATTAAGAGCTTCCGCTGTCGCATACTTAAATAAGGACAAGATTTGGAGTCCATGCTTGTATGATATTGTGTAAAAACTGCATTCAAGAAACTTATTTTGTTGTAACATATTTGTATTGTAAACCATTATGTAATGGTCGTGTGTAAACAGGATATTTTAGATTATCATTATTTGATAATCTACGTAAAGCTTTTTAAACCTTTATTGATGAAATAAAGGTTATGGTTTGTTTAAAAATGAATGCAGTCTTTGAAAAACGTCTCATATAGAGGTCAAAACCTCGCAACGAAATCAATTAATATGGAACGTTTTTAATCAATAAGAACGGGACATTTCAGTTGGTATCCGAGCGTTGGTCTTAGAGAACCAGAAAATTTGCATTAGTGTGTCTTATCGAGTTTGTTAGGATGCATTAGTGAGTCTGGACTTCGACCGTGTTTTCTTTAAAAATGATTGCTTAACATTTTTGTTGGAAACTATATATTTTTAACATATGAATATTATGTGATATATTAATCTCTTAACGTGTTTGATATTATGTGATAGATGTCTACCTCTAGAACAAGTCCCATTGACTCACCTAATAATAATGAAGAGTCAAATGTAAATTGGAATGATTTGTGGACTGATTCACAAGTTCCCGAAGAGGAACCGGAAGAAGAGTCGGAACCGGAAGAAGAATCGGAACCGGAAGAAGAATCGGAACCGGATGAAGAAATAGAACCGGTGGGGGAAATAATAAAACGGTTAAGTAAAAGAAAATCCTCAACCAACCGACCAAAGTTAATTATGGTCAATGGTGTTTCCGCCAAGGAAGCAAAATATTGGGAGGATTACCAATTCTCCGATGAATCGGATTCCGACGAGAATTCCGATGATGTTATAGAAATTACCCCAACTGAATTTAAAAAGGCAAAAGAAAATAATAAGGGAAAGGGCATAAAAATAGAGAAATCTAATTCCAACCCCGATGAACTTTATATGTATCGTCAACCCCCGAAGTCCTTAAGTTGTAACAATGACCCAGTAACCTCTAAACCACCAGGTTTTTCTAAACCAATGTGGATAACGACGGCTCATATTAGGGGAAAATCATATATCCCTAGAAACTTGGCAAAACGAACCAAAACCGAAGAAGAAGAAACCAGCGAGTCGGAATAAGATAGTTGTATTCATGTGGTGTAATATATGTAATATAGTGTGCTTATGCTTTATGATATATGTAAAAATTGCTTGTATTAATAAGTATTTTTTTTATGAATCTAACTCTTGTCTATTTTACAGTATAAAAACGCAAAATGGATAGACAACCTAATATTTTAAGAGACCTACCCGGAGACATGATTGATGAAATCTTGTCTAGAGTCGGTCAGAATTCCTCGGCACAACTATTTAAGGCGAGATCAGTTTGTAAGACATTCGAAGAACGTTCCAAGAATGTCTTGGTTTATAAGAGACTTTCGTTTGAAAGATGGGGGATATCACATTGGGAAACCCATAAGTTACGATGTGTTTACTTTGATGCATATATTGCGGGGAACCCAAATGCTATTTTACGCAACGGGTTAAGAAATTATTTTGACTCAATATATCCGAATATTGGACTTCGTGATTTAGAAAAAGCGGCTAACATGCAACATAAAGAAGCATGTTATGCTTACGGATTAGTAATGTTCGCTTCTCACCAAAGTGAGAACAAGAACATCGGGCTACAACTATTAAACAAAACGTTTCCACAAGTGACGGAGTCGGTAATTGGGGTAAGAAATGAGGTTTTTAGATTATTACGGGACTGTTGGACATTACGTAACCCTCGTCCCTTTGATGACGTTACAACACGCTGTCTTATCAACGGCCATAACGGTTATGTTGCACAAGACCAAGGATGGGAAGTAGTCCTAGTAAAACCAGAATGCATGACTTGTTTCTGGACGTATGAATTACGTGTCTTTATTGCCTTTGCTGAACGACTTGTGTACTAGCTAGAATTGTCTTCACAACTATCTTGTATCAAAGTTATTGTGTGCTATATTTCATGCTTTATGTAAAATAAGCGGTATTGTAAGTTTGTAAAATATTGTATAAAAGTTTGAACGCGAAATATTATTATAATCAGTTTTTCATATAGAATTGTAGTAGTTGAATTGTATATTAGCTAATAAGTATGAACTTAACGGGTAGGTACTACCCGAATTTAAACTTATAAAACGCTAATATGAAGAAAAAGCCTTTATAAATGAGTTCATATTATGCTACGAAATACTATTAACTACTCTTAATATTCTGTATGATTAACTTGTTCCATTTAACTATTTTGAAGGAAATGGCACCGACTACTCGACACACCGTGAATATGAATGAAGAGGAATTCCGTACTTTTCTAGCTTCAAACATAGCCGCAGTACAGGCTGCGCTACATACCAACAATAACCTTGGATCTAGCAGTACAGGAAATCGTGTAGGATGCACCTACAAAGAATTCACTGCCTGCAAACCTTTGGAATTTGATGGAACCGAAGGACCGATCGGATTGAAACGGTGGACCGAGAAGGTTGAATCGGTGTTTGCCATAAGTAAGTGTACTGAAGAGGACAAAGTGAAGTACGCTATGCATACCTTCACAGGTTCTGCGTTAACATGGTGGAATACCTATCTAGAGCAAGTGGGACAAGATGATGCGTACGCACTACCGTGGTCAGCATTCAAGCACTTGATGAACGAGAAGTACCGTCCCAGAACCGAGGTCAATAAGCTCAAGACAGAACTTAGAGGATTACGAACCCAAGGATTTGATATTACCATGTACGAAAGACGATTCACAGAATTGTGCCTATTGTGTCCGGGAGCATTCGAAGATGAGGAAGAGAAGATCGACGCGTTTGTGAAAGGATTACCGGAAAGAATCCAAGAAGATATAAGTTCACACGAGCCCGCCTCCATACAACAGGCATGTAGAATGGCTCACAAACTAGTGAACCAGATTGAAGAAAGAATTAAAGAACAGACTGCTGAAGAGGCCAATGTGAAGCAAGTCAAAAGAAAGTGGGAGGAAAACGGTGATAAGAATCACCAATACAACAACAACAGCAATTACAACAATAATCGCAACAATTATCCCAACAATCGCAACATCAATCGCAACTACAACAAACGGCCCAACAACAACAACAACAACAACAACAACAGCAACTACAACAATCATCCCAACAACAATAATAACCGCAACAACAACAACAATCAGAAGCAACTATGCCAAAGGTGTGAAAAGAATCACTCGGGGTTCTGCACCAAATTTTGCAACAAGTGTAAAAGAAATGGTCATAGCGCGGCGAAGTGTGAGGTCTACGGACCAGGGGTTAATAGAACGAAAGGAACAAATGGTGTCGGAACGAGTAATGGCGGAGCAAGTAGTGTCGGAGCAAGTTATGCCAATGTAGTTTGTTATAAATGTGGAAAACCAGGCCACATTATTAGAAATTTCCCGAACCAGGAGAACACGAATGGACAAGGCCGTGGAAGAGTTTTCAATATTAATGCGGTAGAGGCACAGGAAGACCCGGAGCTTGTTACGGGTACGTTTCTTATTGACAATAAATCTGCTTACGTTTTATTTGATTCGGGTGCGGATAGAAGCTATATGAGTAGAGATTTTTGTGCTAAATTAAGTTGTCCATTGACGCCTTTGGATAGTAAATTTTTACTCGAATTAGCAAATGGTAAATTAATTTCAGCAGATAATATATGTCGGAATCGAGAAATTAAACTGGTTAGCGAAACATTTAAGATTGATTTGATACCAGTAGAGTTAGGGAGTTTTGATGTGATAATCGGTATGGACTGGTTGAAAGAAGTGAAAGCGGAGATCGTTTGTTACAAAAATGCAATTCGCATTATACGAGAAAAAGGAAAACCCTTAATGGTGTACGGAGAAAAGGGCAACACGAAGCTACATCTTATTAGTAATTTGAAGGCACAAAAACTAATAAGAAAAGGTTGCTATGCTGTTCTAGCACATGTCGAGAAAGTACAAACTGAAGAAAAGAGCATCAATGATGTTCCCATTGCAAAAGAATTTCCCGATGTATTTCCGAAAGAATTACCGGGATTACCCCCACATCGATCCGTTGAATTTCAAATAGATCTTGTACCAGGAGCTGCACCAATAGCTCGTGCTCCTTACAGACTCGCACCCAGCGAGATGAAAGAACTGCAAAGCCAATTACAAGAACTTTTAGAGCGTGGTTTCATTCGACCAAGCACATCACCGTGGGGAGCTCCTGTTTTGTTTGTCAAGAAGAAAGATGGTACATTCAGGTTGTGTATCGACTACCGAGAGTTGAACAAACTTACCATCAAGAACCGCTACCCACTACCGAGAATCGACGACTTATTTGATCAACTACAAGGCTCGTCTGTTTATTCAAAGATTGACTTACGTTCCGGGTATCATCAAATGCGGGTGAAAGAAGATGATATTCCAAAGACTGCTTTCAGAACACGTTACGGTCATTACGAGTTTATGGTCATGCCGTTTGGTTTAACTAATGCACCAGCTGTGTTCATGGACCTTATGAACCGAGTGTGTGGACCATACCTTGACAAGTTTGTCATTGTTTTCATTGATGACATACTTATTTACTCAAAGAATGACCAAGAACACGGTGAACATTTGAGAAAGGTGTTAGAAGTATTGAGGAAGGAAGAATTGTACGCTAAGTTTTCAAAGTGTGCATTTTGGTTGGAAGAAGTTCAATTCCTCGGTCACATAGTGAACAAAGAAGGTATTAAGGTGGATCCGGCAAAGATAGAAACTGTTGAAAAGTGGGAAACCCCGAAAACTCCGAAACACATACGCCAGTTTTTAGGACTAGCTGGTTACTACAGAAGGTTCATCCAAGACTTTTCCAGAATAGCAAAACCCTTGACTGCATTAACGCATAAAGGGAAGAAATTTGAATGGAATGATGAACAAGAGAAAGCGTTTCAGTTATTGAAGAAAAAGCTAACTACGGCACCTATATTGTCATTGCCTGAAGGGAATGATGATTTTGTGATTTATTGTGACGCATCAAAGCAAGGTCTCGGTTGTGTATTAATGCAACGAACGAAGGTGATTGCTTATGCGTCTAGACAATTGAAGATTCACGAACAAAATTATACGACGCATGATTTGGAATTAGGCGCGGTTGTTTTTGCATTAAAGACTTGGAGGCACTACTTATATGGGGTCAAAAGTATTATATATACCGACCACAAAAGTCTTCAACACATATTTAATCAGAAACAACTGAATATGAGGCAGCGTAGGTGGATTGAATTATTGAATGATTACGATTTTGAGATTCGTTACCACCCGGGGAAGGCAAATGTGGTAGCCGATGCCTTGAGCAGGAAGGACAGAGAACCCATTCGAGTAAAATCTATGAATATAATGATTCATAATAACATTACTACTCAAATAAAGGAGGCGCAACAAGGAGTTTTAAAAGAGGGAAATTTAAAGGATGAAATACCCAAAGGATCGGAGAAGCATCTTAATATTCGGGAAGACGGAACCCGATATAGGGCTGAAAGGATTTGGGTACCAAAATTTGGAGATATGAGAGAAATGGTACTTAGAGAAGCTCATAAAACCAGATACTCAATACATCCTGGAACGGGGAAGATGTACAAGGATCTCAAGAAACATTTTTGGTGGCCGGGTATGAAAGCCGATGTTGCTAAATACGTAGGAGAATGTTTGACGTGTTCTAAGGTTAAAGCTGAGCATCAGAAACCATCAGGTCTACTTCAACAACCCGAAATCCCGGAATGGAAATGGGAAAACATTACCATGGATTTCATCACTAAATTGCCAAGGACTGCAAGTGGTTTTGATACTATTTGGGTAATAGTTGATCGTCTCACCAAATCAGCACACTTCCTACCAATAAGAGAAGATGACAAGATGGAGAAGTTAGCACGACTGTATTTGAAGGAAGTCGTCTCCAGACATGGAATACCAATCTCTATTATCTCTGATAGGGATGGCAGATTTATTTCAAGATTCTGGCAGACATTACAGCAAGCATTAGGAACTCGTCTAGACATGAGTACTGCCTATCATCCACAAACTGATGGGCAGAGCGAAAGGACGATACAAACGCTTGAAGACATGCTACGAGCATGTGTTATTGATTTCGGAAACAGTTGGGATCGACATCTACCGTTAGCAGAATTTTCCTACAACAACAGCTACCATTCAAGCATTGAGATGGCGCCGTTTGAAGCACTTTATGGTAGAAAGTGCAGGTCTCCGATTTGTTGGAGTGAAGTGGGGGATAGACAGATTACGGGTCCGGAGATTATACAAGAAACTACCGAGAAGATCATCCAAATTCAACAACGGTTGAAAACCGCCCAAAGTCGACAAAAGAGCTACGCTGACATTAAAAGAAAAGATATAGAATTTGAAATTGGAGAGATGGTCATGCTTAAAGTTGCACCTTGGAAAGGCGTTGTTCGATTTGGTAAACGAGGGAAATTAAATCCAAGGTATATTGGACCATTCAAGATTATTGATCGTGTCGGACCAGTAGCTTACCGACTTGAGTTACCTCAACAACTCGCGGCTGTACATAACACTTTCCACGTCTCGAATTTGAAGAAATGTTTTGCTAAAGAAGATCTCACTATTCCGTTAGATGAAATCCAAATCAACGAAAAACTCCAATTCATCGAAGAACCCGTCGAAATAATGGATCGTGAGGTTAAAAGACTTAAGCAAAACAAGATACCAATTGTTAAGGTTCGATGGAATGCTCGTAGAGGACCCGAGTTCACCTGGGAGCGTGAAGATCAGATGAAGAAGAAATACCCGCATCTATTTCCAGAAGATTCATCAACACCTTCAACAGCTTAAAATTTCGGGACGAAATTTATTTAACGGGTAGGTACTGTAGTGACCCGAACTTTTCCATGTTTATATATATTAATTGAGATTGATGTTTACATGATTAAATGTTTCCAACATGTTAAGCAATCAAACTTGTTAAGACTTGATTAATTGAAATAGGTTTCATATAGACAATTGACCACCCAAGTTGACCGGTGATTCACGAACGTTAAAACTTGTAAAAAAACTATATGATGACATATATATGGTTATATATATAGTTAACATGATATTATGATAAGTAAACATATCATTAATTATATTAACAATGAACTACATATGTAAAAACAAGACTACTAACTTAATGATTTTGAAACGAGACATATATGTAACGTTTATCGTTGTAACGACATTTAATGTATATATATCATATTAAGAGATATTCGTACATCATAATATCATGATAATATAATAATTTAAAATCTCTTTTGATATTATAAACATTGGGTTAACAACATTTAACAAGATCGTTAACCTAAAGGTTTCAAAACAACACTTACATGTAACGACTAACGATGACTTAACGACTCAGTTAAAATGTATATACATGTAGTGTTTTAATATGTATTTATACACTTTTGAAAGACTTCAATACACTTATCAAAATACTTCTACTTAACAAAAATGCTTACAATTACATTCTCGTTCAGTTTCATCAACAATTCTACTCGTATGCACCCGTATTCGTACTCGTACAATACACAGCTTTTAGATGTATGTACTATTAGTATATACACACCAATGATCAGCTCTTAGCAGCCTATGTGAGTCACCTAACACATGTGGGAACCATCATTTGGCAACTAGCATGAAATATCTCATAAGATTACAAAAATATGAGTAATCATTCATGACTTATTTACATGAAAACAAAATTACATATCCTTTATATCTAATCCATACACCAACGACCAAAAACACCTACAAAAACTTTCATTCTTCAATTTTCTTCATCTAATTGAACTCTCTCAAGTTCTATCTTCAAGTTCTAAGTGTTCTTCATAAATTCCAAAAGTTCTAGTTTCATAAAATCAAGAATACTTTCAAGTTTGCTAGCTCACTTCCAATCTTGTAAGGTGATCATCCAACCTCAAGAAATCTTTGTTTCTTACAGTAGGTTATCATTCTAATACAAGGTAATAATCATATTCAAACTTTGGTTCAATTTCTATAACTATAACAATCTTATTTCAAATGATGATCTTACTTGAACTTGTTTTCGTGTCATGATTTTGCTTCAAGAACTTTGAGCCATCCAAGGATCCATTGAAGCTAGATCCGTTTTTCTCTTTTCCAGTAGGTTCATCCAAGGAACTTAAGGTAGTAATGATGTTCATAACATCATTCGATTCATACATATAAAGCTATCTTATTCGAAGGTTTAAACTTGTAATCACTAGAACATAGTTTAGTTAATTCTAAACTTGTTCACAAACAAAAGTTAATCCTTCTAACTTGACTTTTAAAATCAACTAAACACATGTTCTATATCTATATGATATGCTAACTTAATGATTTAAAACCTGGAAACACGAAAAACACCGTAAAACCGGATTTACGCCGTCGTAGTAACACCGCGGGCTGTTTTGGGTTAGTTAATTAAAAACTATGATAAACTTTGATTTAAAAGTTGTTATTCTGAGAAAATGATTTTTATTATGAACATGAAACTATATCCAAAAATTATGGTTAAACTCAAAGTGGGAGTATGTTTTCTAAAATGGTCATCTAGACGTCGTTCTTTCGACTGAAATGACTACCTTTACAAAAACGACTTGTAACTTATTTTTCCGACTAGAAACCTATACTTTTTTGTTTAGATTCATAAAATAGAGTTCAATATGAAACCATAGCAATTTGATTCACTCAAAACGGATTTAAAATGAAGAAGTTATGGGTAAAACAAGATTGGATAATTTTTCTCATTTTAGCTACGTGAAAATTGGTAACAAATTTATTCCAACCATAACTTAATCAACTTGTATTATATATTATGTAATCTTGAGATACCATAGACACGTATAAAATGTTTCGACCTATCATGTCGACACATCTATATATATTTCGGAACAACCATAGACACTCTATATGTGAATGTTGGAGTTAGCTATACAGGGTTGAGGTTGATTCCAAAATATATATAGTTTGAGTTGTGATCAATACTGAGATACGTATACACTGGGTCGTGGATTGATTCAAGATAATATTTATCGATTTATTTCTGTACATCTAACTGTGGACAACTAGTTGTAGGTTACTAACGAGGACAGCTGACTTAATAAACTTAAAACATCAAAATATATTAAAAGTGTTGTAAATATATTTTGAACATACTTTGATATATATGTATATATTGTTATAGGTTCGTGAATCAACCAGTGGCCAAGTCTTACTTCCCGACGAAGTAAAAATCTGTGAAAGTGAGTTATAGTCCCACTTTTAAAATCTAATATTTTTGGGATGAGAATACATGCAGGTTTTATAAATGATTTACAAAATAGACACAAGTACGTGAAACTACATTCTATGGTTGAATTATCGAAATCGAATATGCCCCTTTTTATTAAGTCTGGTAATCTAAGAATTAGGGAACAGACACCCTAATTGACGCGAATCCTAAAGATAGATCTATTGGGCCTAACAAACCCCATCCAAAGTACCGGATGCTTTAGTACTTCGAAATTTATATCATATCCGAAGGGTGTCCCGGAATGATGGGGATATTCTTATATATGCATCTTGTTATTGTCGGTTACCAGGTGTTCACCATATGAATGATTTTTATCTCTATGTATGGGATGTGTATTGAAATATGAAATCTTGTGGTCTATTGTTACGATTTGATATATATAGGTTAAACCTATAACTCACCAGCATTTTTGTTGACGTTTTAAGCATGTTTATTCTCAGGTGATTATTAAGAGCTTCCGCTGTCGCATACTTAAATAAGGACAAGATTTGGAGTCCATGCTTGTATGATATTGTGTAAAAACTGCATTCAAGAAACTTATTTTGTTGTAACATATTTGTATTGTAAACCATTATGTAATGGTCGTGTGTAAACAGGATATTTTAGATTATCATTATTTGATAATCTACGTAAAGCTTTTTAAACCTTTATTGATGAAATAAAGGTTATGGTTTGTTTAAAAATGAATGCAGTCTTTGAAAAACGTCTCATATAGAGGTCAAAACCTCGCAACGAAATCAATTAATATGGAACGTTTTTAATCAATAAGAACGGGACATTTCAAATATGCCCCTTTTTATTAAGTCTGGTAATCTAAGAATTAGGGAACAGACACCCTAATTGACACGAATCCTAAAGATAGATCTATTGGGCCTAACAAACCCCATCCAAAGTACCGGATGCTTTAGTACTTCGAAATTTATATCATATCCGAAGGGTGTCCCAGAATGATGGGGATATTCTTATATATGCATCTTGTTAATGTCGGTTACCAGGTGTTCACCATATGAATGATTTTTATCTCTATGTATGGGATGTGTATTGAAATATAAAATCTTGTGGTCTATTATTATGATTTGATATATATAGGTTAAACCTATAACTCACCAACATTTTTGTTGACGTTTTAAGCATGTTTATTCACAGGTGATTATTAAGAGCTTCCGCTATCGCATACTTAAATAAGGACGAGATTTGGAGTCCATGCTTGTATGATATTGTGTAAAAACTGCATTCAAGAAACTTATTTTGTTGTAACATATTTGTATTGTAAACCATTATGTAATGGTCCTGTGTAAACAGGATATTTTAGATTATCATTATTTGATAATCTACGTAAAGCTTTTTAAACTTTTATTAATGAAATAAAGGTTATGGTTTGTTTTAAAATGAATGCAGTCTTTGAAAAACGTCTCAGATAGAGGTCAAAACCTCGCAACGAAATCAATTAATATGGAACGTTTTTAATCAATAAGAACGAGACATTTCAGTTGGTATCCGAGCGTTGGTCTTAGAGAACCAGAAAATTTGCAGTAGTGTGTCTTATCGAGTTTGTTAGGATGCATTAGTGAGTCTGGACTTCGACCATGTTTTCTTTAAAAATGATTGCTTAACATTTTTGTTGGAAACTATATATTTTTAACATATGAATATTATGTGATATATTAATCTCTTAACGTGTTTGATATTATGTGATAGATGTCTACCTCTAGAACAAGTCCCATTGACTCACCTAATAAGAGTCAAATGTAAATTGGAATGATTCGTGGACTGATTCACAAGTTCCCGAAGAGGAACCGGAAGAAGAGTCGGAACCGGAAGAAGAATCGGAACCGGAAGAAGAAATAGAACCGGTGGGGGAAATAATAAAACGGTTAAGTAAAAGAGAATCCTCAACCAACCGACCAAGGTTAATTATGGTCAATGGTGTTTCCGCCAAGGAAGCAAAATATTGGGAGGATTACCAATTCTCCGATGAATCGGATTTCGACGAGAATTCCGATGATGTTATAGAAATTACCCCAACTGAATTTAAAAAGGCAAAAGAAAATAATAAGGGAAAGGGCATAAAAATAGAGAAATCTAATTCCAACCCCGATGAAATTTATATGTATCGTCAACCCCCGAAGTCCTTAAGTTGTAACAATGACCCGGGAACCTCTAAACCACCAGGTTTTTCTAAACCAATGTGGACAACGATGGCTCGTATTAGGGGAACATCATATATCCCTAGAAACTTGGCAAAACGAACCAAAACCGAACAAGAAGAAATGAGCGAGTCGGAATAAGATAGCTGTATTCGTGTGGTGTAATATATGTAATATAGTGTGCTTATGCTTTATGATATATGTAAAAATTGCTTGTATTAATAAGTATTTTTTTTTTATGAATCTAACTCTTGTCTATTTTACAGTATAAAAACACAAAATGGATAGACAACCCAATTTTTTAAGAGACCTACCCGGAGACATGATTGATGAAATCTTGTCTAGAGTCGGTCAGAATTCTTCGGCACAACTATTTAAGGCGAGATCAGTTTGTAAGACATTCGAAGAACATTCCAAGAATGCCTTGGTTTATAAAAGGCTTTCGTTCGAAAGATGGGGGATATCACATTGGGAAATCCATAAGTTACGATGTGTTTACTTTGACGCATATATTGCGGGGAACCCAAATGCTATTTTACGCAACGGGTTAAGAAATTATTTTGACTCAGTATATCCGAATATAGGACTTCGTGATTTAGAAAAAGCGGCTAACATGCAACATAAAGAAGCATGCTATGCTTACGGGTTAGTAATGTTCGCTTCTCACCAAAGTGAGAAAAAGAACATCGGGCTACAACTATTAAACAAAACGTTTCCACAAGTGACTGATGGTTGAGCAGAGTGGTATAAAATACTATTGAAGTTTACAAGGAAATACTATTAAATACGATACAATTTTACACAAGATATTTATTTATTTATAGAATGGATATACTTAAACCTTGCTACAACACTTATAGGCAGTGTACCTAATCGTAAAGTAGTGTAGTTTTTAGTAAGTCCGGTTCGTTCCACGGGGAAATCTTTAAACAAAGCTTAACGCTATATTAGTTTACTTTTATAAAAATACAAATATATATATAAGTAATATTATTATTATAAAGGGGGGATTTTTACCGTTTAATGACCGGTTTGTCGATTTTAAAACTTTAGTCGCAGTTATAACCAAATGTAAAATAATAAAAATAAATACAAGACTTAAATTAAAGCGTAAAGTAAATAACGATAATGAAATTGCGAATAATAAAAGTGCGATAAAATAAACTTGCGATAATTAAAAAGTACGATAATTAAAAGTGCAATTAAATATAATAACAATAAATAAAAGTGCTATAATTAGAAGTGCAATTAAATATAAAATAAAGGAAATTAAATATGAAATAAAAGAATTATGCTTATTTAAACTTCTGTAATCATGATGTTTGACGTGTTGATTTTAGTTTTATGCCCATGGGTTAATTGTCATTTGTCCTGGATTATTTAATATGTCCGTCTGGTTTTTATCCATAACAGTCCATCAGTCATAAATATAAAGTGCGAGTGTCCTCGTCAAATTATCCTTATACCCGAAGTTAAATATTCCAACTAATTGGGGACTTAAACTGTAGCAAGATTTTAATACTTTGTTTAATAATTACACCAGGATGTCGACTGAGTGTAATCCAAGGTTTTAATATTTTGTTATCAATTATACCAAGTGTCCTTGTATATAATTTCACCCCTGTTTTAATTATTCTAGTGGCTATTAATCCATTCCCGTGTCCGGTTAAATGAACGATTATTCGTACATATAAATACCCCGCCCATCGTGTCCGATTGAGTGTATATGGTAATTTATAGGGACGCCCAATTGTAAATCTTTATATTAACATTAACAAACTATCATTTAGTTAAACAAATATAAAGCTCATTAATAGCCCATAGTCTAATTTCCACAAGTGTCGTTCTTTTATCCAAACCCCAATTATGGTACAAAGCCCAATTACCCAGTTTTAGTAATTAGCCCAACATCATGATTACTTCGGATTAAATAAGCATAATAATAACTTAGCTACGAGACATTAATATAAAAAGGTTGAACATAACTTACAATGATTAAAAATAGCGTAGCGTTACACGGACAGAATTTCGACTTACACCCTTACAATATTCGCTAACATACCCTTATTATTAGAATTATAATTAAAATTAAAATATAAATTATAAATATATATATATATTTTACGATATAGATAGAGAGATGGATGGATATATTGTAATTTTTGCGATCAGAATTCGTTTGCTTTTATAGGGATTTTCAAAACTTGGGGCTCCGCAACTCGCGGCCCTTTTGGCCTTCAAACTCCGCGAGTCGCGGAGATTGAAATTACAGCTCAGTCCCTTTTGGAGTCTTTCTTGCCGACGGTTTTAAATATTAATATAATATATTAAATAATTATAAGAATTATTTAAATATTATATTATATTTATGTGCATAGTTGACTTGTAATTTTTAGTCCGTTGCGTCGAGCGTTGAGAGTTGACTCTGGTCCCGGTTCCGGATTTTCGAACGTCCTTGCGTACAATTTAATATCTTGTACTTTGCGTTTTGAATCTTGTACTCTTGTAATTTCGAGACGTTTCTTATCAATAATTGGAACCTCTTTGATTGTATTTTGTACTTTTGAGCTTTTTGGTCGTTTACGTCTTCAATTCGTCGAATCTGTCTTTTGTCTTCACCTTTTATTATTTAAACGAATATCACTTGTAAATAGAACAATTGCAATTAAAAGCTTGTCTTTCTTGAGGAATAATGCTATGAAATATATGTTCGTTTTTAGCATTATCAAATATTCCCACACTTGAGCGTTGCTTGTCCTCAAGCAATATCGTCTTGAAATACTAGAATCACTTCTTTATTCTTCACACTTTGTACATCAGTGATTTCTATATGGCGGTATAAACAATGGTAGTAACGATATGGTTTACAGTCCCACATGACTATAAAAATTTAGATCCATTAAGGAAATTGGATCTTTATGAAAACATTTGATCTTTTGAAAATTAAATCTAGTTTTTTTACCCTAGATAAGTTTTCCGGAATAACCCTTTACCGGTGTTTGCAAAATATTTTTGTGGGTTTGGTGGGTTTCAGATTTGAAAATTTTAGCTCAAAACTTATGGTTTTGTGTCACCCACTTGCTAACCTTGTATTTGGAAAGCAACACGTCCAGTTTACTTGTCCCGTATATTGCCTTTCGGTAAACTACCGTCCGGTTGTAAAGGAAAGCGTTGAACAAGCAACTGTTAAGGCAATGTCCCCTGACATGCTTTTAATTATGGTCTATAATGTGTTGGACGCAATTACTATCCTTGGTAGGAGCAATAGTAAAGCTCACCCTTATGATTTTTCGGTCTGGCACAAGGTTCTGTCTTTGACCATGCTATGCAACCACCGTTCTTACGGTTGACACCCGATTTAGTTCAGGTGACCTAATGAATTCCAGGTGAATTCCTAGGATTTTACGTTCAAAGGTAATGAACGCATTGAAAATAGGGTTTTCAGAAAACAAATCGGTTTGTAATTTTTGATCAAAATATTTTCTCGTTCAAGGTCGAGTTTAGATATCATTGAATTCCATGAGTTTGTAATTCTCAATCTTTAAGGTCAATCTCAAGGATTGAGTAATATCAGGCTTAAAAGCTGATTTTTGATCTTTTAAGGAGATTATCCTTTCTGGGGATCTGATTCATTAGTCTTATCCAGCTAATTTGCATGGTGCCCCCCCATTGTACGAGATAAATCCTTCTCATGGTTAAGATAAATCTGACCACTTGGCGACCCTGTTTAATGCTGAGGTCCGTGGATTTCCTGCTGATTTTAGTGATGACTTTTCTAGATTTTTCGTCAACCTACAGCTGGTCTGGACGACAACTTCTTTTTCGGAAGACTTTACTTCCTTTTAATGATGGAATTGATTCATCGTGTAGATCCATCTCTTCTTTTCTTTCATCGGGTAAAACAGTTTAGTTTAGTCCAAAGCAAAAGTATTTTCAGTTATTTGTTACAGATATATGTGACATATGTTTAAGATAACTTGGTAAATATTCCCACACTTGGCTTTTATTTTCCTTTTTATCGTCCTCTATTCCATTTTAAATGAATTTTAACATTTTGTTTTGTTTCTTAATTTATGTCCTTTCTGAGGTAACAATAATTTCGGTGTTAAAACCTAGTTTTATCGTTCATAAATATGTATAAACATGATTTTGAGTTCATTTAATTGAAAATTTTGAAAAATTTTACTAGATTTGGGTAGTCAGTATATAAGACTAGGGCTGTTCTTTATTATCAGAGAGCACTAGATTCTAATACAACTACTGCTTTACTAGTATTTTTAATGGTAACCAAGTGTTTAAGATAAAAATTTTAAAATCCGAAAGAATTTAACCCCTTCCCACACTTAAGATCTTGCAATGCCCTCATTTGCAAGAAATCAGTAACAATTTAAATTATTGAGGGTGATTTGTGTGAAAATGATTAAATTTTTACCAAAGTTTCCAAATATATTGGCGTTTGTTTGCTGAATGATAAATGGTGCACATCATTTGTTCATTCCGTCTTGTTGTTATTTCACATATATTTTGCATCTTGTCGTCAAAATTAGTTGCTTTTGCTGAACTTAATGCCAGTCTTTGAAAATGCGTTGTTTTACCCTGTTGTGTACATAAGATAAACTGCAAACATATATACATATTTTTGAAGTTTGGTATATTACCCCACATTCAAAAATTATTAAAATCTAAGAATAAAAGTTAGAAAATTATAACAACTATTACAATATTAACATAAGTATTAAACGTATCAACATTACAAATTACAAAAAAAAAAAAAAAAAAAAACTAAGTAGACTAGGGATGATATTGATACCAATAGGGGTTCCAGGCATAACCATAGGTGTTATAGAATGCTTCGGCAGGGTTATACGTAGGATACGGTGGTTGCATCTCTATAGACCAGGGAGGGAATATGGGTTTCGGTGTAGGAATATAGTTTCTACCTATATGTTGGCAATGAGCTATGATTTGGTTCTGATGAACTTGCCAATCTTCAAATGCTCTCTGTCTAGCATTTTCGTACTCCTGTGAAGCTATAAACCTTTGCATTTCTTGCATCTCATTTCCCCCTCCTACATTACCTTGCTGTTGGTTTCTCTCAACCTGTGGATGTCTACCATGGTATGGTACTGCGGCGTTATTTCGCCTCTTCAAAACTTTCGCACCATGGTATACATTTAAACCTATAGTATCGCGGGGTTCTGGTTCTTCTACTAATAATCCCCCCCGACTTATATCCACACCGAGATATTCAGCAATCAAAGTAATAAAAATACCACCTCCTATTATGCTATGCGGTCTCATCCCCCTAACCATAGCTGATAAATAATAACCCACACAATAAGGTATACTTACAGCGCTTTGTGGGTCTCGAATACACATATGGTAAAACAAATCCTGTTCATTTACTTTTTCCTTGTTCTTACCCCTTTGTGTAATCGAATTAGCTAAAAACCTATGAATTACTCTTAATTCAGCTCTATCTATATCCAAATAAGAGTAATTCTCCCCTTTGAAACGGTGATGGCTTGTCATTTGACTCCACACACCGTGTGTATCAAAATTTTCATCTATCTTTCTACCATTTAGTATCAACCCTCTACAATCGGCAGATGCTAACTCCTCAGGCGTATATATACGTAAAGCCTGAGCCATGTCTAGTAAAGACATGTGGCGCATCGAACCGCCTAACAAAAATCTAATAAAAGAACGATCGGTTAAACTAGCTACCCGATCATTCAACTCTATACTACACAACAATTCTTCACACCATACTTTATATACAGGTCTACGCATGGTGAATAAACGTACCCAGTCATTAAAAGTAGAATTACCATACCTCTGTACAAGTAATTCCCTAATTGGCCCGGCCAATTCTACAGCTTCTAAGGGTCCCCATTCTATGACCCTCGGTACCTCAACAACCTTAGAATGAAGAGTATGCAAATCCCTTTGATATTTTGGATAATCTATCCAAAGTCTGTCAAATCTCAGGTTCGGGTGCAACTCTTCCAAGTGCATATCAGAAAAGGTCATGACTGGATGAGGTATATCCTGCTTGTAGTAGTTATCCACCTCCTGTTGTTCCGCATTCTCAGCAGGAGCATTGCGGGCTTGGGATGAAGATTCACCCCTTTCAGTCTGCAAAACACATCAAACACAATTTTTGTGCATCCAAATATGCATTAGTGTCAGCAAAATCATCAATCAAAATAATTACAATGACATAATCAATTTATATCAAACTTAAGCTCATTTTTACATTTTTATCAAATCTACACTTTTTCAAATAAGCATATATGAAAATGTTCACCAAGTTCATAAGCATTTAACTCAAATAACATGTCAAAATAATCATTACTAGCAATTAAACAAGTCTCAAATGGCATTATCTCTCAAAAATCAAGTTCATGAATTTTAGACTTTGAAAAAGTCCACTTTAATTCTCAAAATTATGTTTAGGCTCAAAGTTTGGATCATTTAACTACCTAAACTTGTTACACTACTTAATTTAGCAACAATTCGTGACAAAAATCAGCCATAACCTATTTATATCAAAAAGCCCCAAATTTGCTCAAGAACACAAACCCTAGATTATTTGGGGCTTTTTGATATAAACAGGTTATGGCCGATTTTTGTCATGAATTGTTGCTAAATTAAGTAGTGTAACATGTTTAGGTAGTTAAATCAACTAAACACATGTTCTATATCTATATGATATGCTAACTTAATGATTTAAAACCTGGAAACACGAAAAACACCATAAAACCGGATTTACGCCGTCATAGTAACACCGCGGGCTGTTTTGGGTTAGTTAATTAAAAACTATGATAAACTTTGATTTAAAAGTTGTTATTCTGAGAAAATGATTTTTATTATGAACATGAAACTATATCCAAAAATTATGGTTAAACTCAAAGTGGAAGTATGTTTTCTAAAATGGTCATCTAGACGTCGTTCTTTCGACTGAAATGACTACCTTTACAAAAACGACTTGTAACTTATTTTTCCGACTATAAACCTATAATTTTTCTGTTTAGATTCATAAAATAGAGTTTAATATGAAACCATAGCAATTTGATTCACTCAAAACGGATTTAAAATGAAGAAGTTATGGGTAAAACAAGATTGGATAATTTTTCTCATTTTAGCTACGTGAAAATTGGTAACAAATCTATTCCAATTATAACTTAATCAACTTGTATTGTATATTATGTAATCTTGAGATACCATAGACACATATACAATTTTCGACCTATCATGTCGACACATCTATATATATTTCGGAACAACCATAGACACTCTATATGTGAATGTTGGAGTTAGCTATACAGGGTTGAGGTTGATTCCAAAATATATATAGTTTGAGTTGTGATCAATACTGAGATACGTATACACTGGGTCGTGGATTGATTCAAGATAATATTTATCGATTTATTTCTGTACATCTAACTGTGGACAACTAGTTGTAGGTTACTAACGAGGACAGCTGACTTAATAAACTTAAAACATCAAAATATATTAAAAGTGTTGTAAATATATTTTGAACATACTTTGATATATATGTATATATTGTTATAGGTTCGTGAATCAACCAGTGGCCAAGTCTTACTTCCCGACGAAGTAAAAATCTGTGAAAGTGAGTTATAGTCCCACTTCTAAAATCTAATATTTTTGGGATGAGAATACATGCAGGTTTTATAAATGATTTACAAAATAGACACAAATACGTGAAACTACATTCTATGGTTGAATTATCGAAATCGAATATGCCCCTTTTTATTAAGTCTGGTAATCTAAGAATTAGGGAACAGACACCCTAATTGACGCGAATCCTAAAGATAGATCTATTGGGCCTAACAAACCCCATCCAAAGTACCGGATGCTTTAGTACTTCGAAATTTATATCATATCTGAAGGGTGTCCCGGAATGATGGGGATATTCTTATATATGCATCTTGTTAATGTCGGTTACCAGGTGTTCACCATATGAATGATTTTTATCTCTATGTATGGGATGTGTATTGAAATATGAAATCTTGTGGTCTATTATTATGATTTGATATATATAGGTTAAACCTATAACTCACCAACATTTTTGTTGACGTTTTAAGCATGTTTATTCACAGGTGATTATTAAGAGCTTCCGCTGTCGCATACTTAAATAAGGACGAGATTTGGAGTCCATGCTTGTATGATATTGTGTAAAAACTGCATTCAAGAAACTTATTTTGTTGTAACATATTTGTATTGTAAACCATTATGTAATGGTCCTGTGTAAACAGGATATTTTAGATTATCATTATTTGATAATCTACGTAAAGCTTTTTAAACTTTTATTGATGAAATAAAGGTTATGGTTTGTTTTAAAATGAATGCAGTCTTTGAAAAACGTCTCAGATAGAGGTCAAAACCTCGCAACGAAATCAATTAATATGGAACGTTTTTAATCAATAAGAACGGGACATTTCAGTTGGTATCCGAGCGTTGGTCTTAGAGAACCAGAAAATTTGTATTAGTGTGTCTTATCGAGTTTGTTAGGATGCATTAGTGAGTCTGGACTTCGACCATGTTTTCTTTAAAAATGATTGCTTAACATTTTTGTTGGAAACTATATATTTTTAACATATGAATATTATGTGATATATTAATCTATTAACGTGTTTGATATTATGTGATAGATGTCTACCTCTAGAACAAGTCCCATTGACTCACCTAATAATAATGAAGAGTCAAATGTAAATTGGAATGATTCGTGGACTGATTCACAAGTTCCCGAAGAGGAACCGGAAGAAGAGTCGAAACCGGAAGAAGAATCAGAACCGGAAGAAGAATCGGAACCGGAAGAAGAAATAGAACCGGTGGGGGAAATAATAAAACGGTTAAGTAAAAGAGAATCCTCAACCAACCGACCAAGGTTAATTATGGTCAATGGTGTTTCCGCCAAGGAAGCAAAATATTGGGAGGATTACCAATTCTCCGATGAATCGGATTCCGACGAGAATTCCGATGATGTTATAGAAATTACCCTAACTGAATTTAAAAAGGCAAAAGAAAATAATAAGGGAAAGGGCATAAAAATAGAGAAATCTAATTCCAACCCCGATGAAATTTATATGTATCGTCAACCCCCGAAGTCCTTAAGTTGTAACAATGACCCGGGAACCTCTAAACCACCAGGTTTTTCTAAACCAATGTGGACAACGATGGCTCGTATTAGGGGAACATCATATATCCCTAGAAATTTGACAAAACGAACCAAAACCGAACAAGAAGAAATGAGCGAGTCGGAATAAGATAGTTGTATTCGTGTGGTGTAATATATGTAATATAGTGTGCTTATGCTTTATGATATATGTAAAAATTGCTTGTATTAATAAGTATTTTTTTTTATGAATCTAACTCTTGTCTATTTTACAGTATAAAAACACAAAATGGATAGACAACCCAATTTTTTAAGAGACCTACCCGGAGACATGATTGATGAAATCTTTTCTAGAGTCGGTCAGAATTCTTCGGCACAACTATTTAAGGCGAGATCAGTTTGTAAGACATTCGAAGAACATTCCAAGAATGCCTTGGTTTATAAAAGGCTTTCGTTCGAAAGATGGGGGATATCACATTGGGAAATCCATAAGTTACGATGTGTTTACTTTGACGCATATATTGCGGGGAACCCAAATGCTATTTTACGCAACGGGTTAAGAAATTATTTTGACTCAGTATATCCGAATATAGGACTTCGTGATTTAGAAAAAGTGGCTAACATGCAACATAAAGAAGCATGCTATGCTTACGGGTTAGTAATGTTCGCTTCTCACCAAAGTGAGAAAAAGAACATCGGGCTACAACTATTAAACAAAACGTTTCCACAAGTGACTGATGGTTGAGCAGAGTGGTATAAAATACTATTGAAGTTTACAAGGAAATACTATTAAATACGATACAATTTTACACAAGATATTTATTTATTTATAGAATGGATATACTTAAACCTTGCTACAACACTTATAGGCAGTGTACCTAATCGTAAAGTAGTGTAGTTTTTAGTAAGTCCGGTTCGTTCCACGGGGAAATCTTTAAACAAAGCTTAACGCTATATTAGTTTACTTTTATAAAAATACAAATATATATATAAGTAATATTATTATTATAAAGGGGGGTTTTTACCGTTTAATGACCGGTTTGTCGATTTTAAAACTTTAGTCGCAGTTAAAACCAAATGTAAAATAATAAAAATAAATACAAGACTTAAATTAAAGCGTAAAGTAAATAACGATAATGAAATTGCGAATAATAAAAGTGCGATAAAATAAACTTGCGATAATTAAAAAGTACGAAAATTAAAAGTGCAATTAAATATAATAACAATAAATAAAAGTGCTATAATTAGAAGTGCAATTAAATATAAAATAAAGGAAATTAAATATGAAATAAAAGAATTATGCTTATTTAAACTTCCGTAATCATGATGTTTGACGTGTTGATTTTAGTTTTATGCCCATGGGTTAATTGTCCTTTGTCCTGGATTATTTAATATGTCCGTCTGGTTTTTGTCCATAACAGTCCATCAGTCATAAATATAAAGTGCGAGTGTCCTCGTCAAATTATCCTTATACCCGAAGTTAAATATTCCAACTAATTGGGGACTTAAACTGTAGCAAGATTTTAATACTTTGTTTAATAATTACACCAGGATGTCGACTGAGTGTAATCCAAGGTTTTAATATTTTGTTATCAATTATACCAAGTGTCCTTGTATATAATTTCACCCCTGTTTTAATTATTCTAGTGGCTATTAATCCATTCCCGTGTCCGGTTAAATGAACGATTATTCGTACATATAAATACCCCGCCCATCGTGTCCGATTGAGTGTATATGGTAATTTATAGGGACGCCCAATTGTAAATCTTTATATTAACATTAACAAACTATCATTTAGTTAAACAAATATAAAGCCCATTAATAGCCCATAGTCTAATTTCCACAAGTGTCGTTCTTTTATCCAAACCCCAATTATGGTACAAAGCCCAATTACCCAGTTTTAGTAATTAGCCCAACATCATGATTACTTCGGATTAAATAAGCATAATAATAACTTAGCTACGAGACATTAATATAAAAAGGTTGAACATAACTTACAATGATTAAAAATAGCGTAGCGTTACACGGACAGAATTTCGACTTACACCCTTACAATATTCGCTAACATACCCTTATTATTAGAATTATAATTAAAATTAAAATATAAATTATAAATATATATATATATTTTACGATATAGATAGAGAGATGGATGGATATATTGTAATTTTTGCGATCAGAATTCGTTTGCTTTTATAGGGATTTTCAAAACTTGGGGCTCCGCGACTCGCGGCCCTTTTGGCCTTCAAACTCCGCGAGTCGCGGAGATTGAAATTACAGCTCAGTCCCTTTTGGAGTCTTTCTTGCCGACGGTTTTAAATATTAATATAATATATTAAATAATTATAAGAATTATTTAAATATTATATTATATTTATGTGCATAGTTGACTTGTAATTTTTAGTCCGTTGCGTCGAGCGTTGAAAGTTGACTCTGGTCCCGGTTCCGGATTTTCGAACGTCCTTGCGTACAATTTAATATCTTGTACTTTGCATTTTGAATCTTGTACTCTTGTAATTTTGAGACGTTTCTTATCAATAATTGGAACCTCTTTGATTGTATTTTGTACTTTTGAGCTTTTTGGTCGTTTGCGTCTTCAATTCGTCGAATCTGTCTTTTGTCTTCACCTTTTATTATTTAAACGAATATCACTTGTAAATAGAACAATTGCAACTAAAAGCTTGTCTTTCTTGAGGAATAATGCTATGAAATATATGTTCGTTTTTAGCATTATCAAATATTCCCACACTTGAGCGTTGCTTGTCCTCAAGCAATATCGTCTTGAAATACTAGAATCACTTCTTTATTCTTCACACTTTGTACATCAGTGATTTCTATATGGCGGTATAAACAATGGTAGTAACGATATGGTTTACAGTCCCACGTGACTATAAAAATTTAGATCCATTAAGGAAATTGGATCTTTATGAAAACATTTGATCTTTTGAAAATTAAATCTAGTTTTTTACCCTAGATAAGTTTTCCGGAATAACCCTTTACCGGTGTTTGCAAAATATTTTTGTGGGTTTGGTGGGTTTCAGATTTGAAAATTTTAGCTCAAAACTTATGGTTTTGTGTCACCCACTTGCTAACCTTGTATTTGGAAAGCAACACGTCCAGTTTACTTGTCCCGTATATTGCCTTTCGGTAAACTACCGTCCGGTTGTAAAGGAAAGCGTTGAACAAGCAACTGTTAAGGCAATGTCCCCTGACATGCTTTTTGTAGCGACCCCGACAAATCGTCAAGTGACGGCGTCGTCTACGTATGGTCCCATTACATGGTCATAAGCATTTATAACAAAGTTTGACCGAAAATATGTCGCATTCATTTCATAAAAGGATGTTTCAATGTTTACAAAAGTAATTCCCAAGACAAGTACATATCAAAAGTTATAGTTCATATGAAACACGTGCGACATAGTTTAAAGTAGCCAAAAAGACGCTCCACGTATGCAAGTATACTCGACATCCAATGCAAGTATCAAAAGTATGAGCGGAAGCATGTATCACTTAAGTTCAAGGACCTGAGAAAAACATAGAGAATCTGTCAACGAAAACGTTGGTGAAATCATAGGTTTAGTAAGTAAGTAAATGAGTAAGTAAGTTGAACCACAAGTGTTGTCACGTTGAAATAATAATAAACCATTCTAAAAGTTGATATCACGAGCACTCAATTATCAAGGCTTAACTATCACGAAACCCCATTAATATAGTGTCAGAACATACACTTATCCCCGAAAATATATTTCATCCGATTAACGGTAGCGAACCGTCCGAATGAGGGTTTGTCAAACCCGTATGGCCACACAACATAAGTTCTCGCTTACACCCTGCAAGTGTAACTAATGATAATTGAATTGAGGCTTTTTGTTCTAACTCGTACGTAGAATGTTTGTTTTCGTACTTGTGTTCACTTTGTAAAATGAAACGTTTATGTTTTCTCATCCCAAATATAAGTATAAAAGAGTAAAAGTGGGACTATGATCTCACCTTTGATTGCAAGTGTAAATAAGTACTTCAACAAGTAATGTGCGCAAAGGACAACGCTAGCCTCGACCTAAACAAATAGGTTGTATCGATAACGATAGTCACGAAGGGTCAAAGTTGCTCAATTAGTCCTATGGCTCAATACGACTCGATTATGAAGCATGTGAAGCAAATAGTCAAGTTTCATGCAAGATACATGTATAGAAATAAGTTAGAAAGATTGCATAATCAATTGGTTAAGTTTGACAAAAAGTCAAACTTTGGTCGGTCAAAGTCAACGAAAAAGTCAACATGTTCGGGTCGGGTCCCGAACAATTTTTCTATGCTAATTATTCATATATAAGCATGTTAGAACAAATTGCATGTGAATTGGAGGTCTAGAACGTGCCAAACATTTTTCACATTTGGGACAAGGAGGTCAGAACCTGGCCCCCTTATATGTCGCGCCGCGACAGGAAGGGGCCGCGCCGCGGCAAAGGCCGGGTGCTGGTGCCTGGCCAGTCCCAAATGTTCAAGTCTCAATCCAAAACCTTTTTGTGCATAAAACACAAACCGCTAACACTTAGGACTCGCACCTTATATCGTTGGAAAGCTCTTTTGACGTAGAATGCAACTAAACACAATTCATCAATCAAAAACCTCATTTGTAACAACCGAGTTTTCAAACCAAGTGATCATTCAATGCACACATTAATGCTTCAAACTCACCAATGCACATTTAATGATTCGGGCATTCAATGCATACATATGACATGCCATTTTGTAGGTAATTGAGCATACAATACAACTAACAACTTACTAACAACAAATCATGGCAATCAATGCATCAAATAATCATTTCAAGTTCATTAAACCCTAGCTCAATTCCACCAAAAATCACTAAACAAGTTCTTAGAGTTTTCTCATGCAACCTATACATCAAAATGAAGCTAGTAACACTAGGAACACATTTAATACATGCATTTATAACATTTAACAACATTTAATCATCTAAAACTCAAGATTAAACACACCCATTTTGCTAGTTCATGCAAGTTACTTCCAAACAACAAATCAAGCAATTCAAACACATAATCTTGTTAGACTAGAGCCATAGACACTAATTAACAACCTTGTAACTCAAAAATCTCAAGAACACAAAAATTAGTGATTTTAGAAAGTTACCCAAATGCAATGAGATTGGTATGGAATCGAAGAGGAGATCACGAGGAGTTCAAATATGTAATTTGTTTGGCTCGAAGCTTGATCGATTTATTATGGATGATGATTTGCTTTATGGAGAATTTAGAGAAAATATGTAAGTAGTGAAAGAAAAGAAGAAAGAAATGAAAAGGAAGAAGATAAGGAGGTTGACTTAGTCAAAGCTAGTCACCTCTTTGTCTTGTTGGCGAAACTAGTCCCTCAAGTTATAATCGGGTGCGTTAAATTACCTAAACAAGATAATTTGAAACGCGTGTTAACGGGAGATGTTATAAACATATAACGGAGTTTAAAGTAGTATAACGGAAAAGTAAACGGAAATAGGTGGGATGTTACATTACCTACTCCTTAAAAGAAATTTCGTCCCGAAATTTAAGAAGGCGTAGTAATCGTTGTTTCTTCCTCGGAATCCGACGATTCTGGAACCGGGAATAGATGAGGGTGTTTCTTTCGCATTTGATCTTCTCTTTCCCAAGTAAACTCGGGTCCCCTTTTGGCGTTCCAACGGACCTTAACAATCGGGATCCGGCTTTGTTTTAATTCCTTCTCGACGTAGTCCACAATTTCAACCGGTTCCTCTACAAAATGGAGTTTGTCATTAATAGTAAGTTCCTCGAGAGGGACGACGATATCGGGCTCGGCAAGACATTTCTTCAAGTTAGATACATGAAATGTAGGATGGACAGAGCTTAGTTGAGGCGGAAGATCTAAACGATAAGCAACGTTTCCAATACGCTCCAAGATTTCGAAAGGACCAATATACCGCGAATTTAGCTTCCCGCGTTTCCCAAAACGGATTACACCTTTCCAAGGTGCAACTTTTAACATTACTCGGTCACCGACTTGAAATTCGAGGTCGTTGCATCTTTTGTCGGTGTAGCACTTTTGACGACTCCGGGCCGTCCGGAGCCTATCTCGGATTTGTACGATCTTCTCGGTGGTTTCGTGAATGAGTTCGGGTCTGGTGATTTGCACGTCGCCTACCTCGGCCCAACAAAGAGGTGAACGACATTTTCGGCCGTATAGCGCTTCAAAAGGTGCGGTTTTAATACTCGCGTGATAACTATTGTTGTAAGAGAACTCGGCGAGAGGTAAGTGCTTGTCCCAAGCTTTTCCAAAATCAACCACGTAAGCTCGTAACATGTCCTCCAAGGTTTGAATTGTACATTTGTTTGGTCCGTTGGTTGTGGATGATACGTGGTACTCATGTTTAAACGTGTCTCTAAGGCTTCTTGTAACACTAGAAGTGAAACGAGTATTGTGATCCGAGATAATCGATAATGGTACACCGTGTTGGAATAGAATTAAGATATGTTTGAACAAGCTAGTTAAGGTTTAAAAGCGTTCATTGGAACAAGTTCCTTATCGGCTACCGAGAACGTTTTCCAGGGCTATTCACCCTCGTGGTGAATACTAGTAATATATGATGAGTCTCTCTCTCCATTGAGAAAGTATATAAAAGGTTTCCTTATACAAAAGTACAAGCGAAAGGACAGGAGTGGAATGAGAACTTAGAATAGGATGAGCTCACATCCTGAGGTAGCCATATCACGCATCTAGTGGTCAAATGTTGAGACCTGGTGGGAAAACGAGATAGAACACGTAGTTGTATGGTTTGGGGTCGAGTAGTAGTTGTCCGTATCAGGAGCATGAGGACGATAAGTCAAAGAGAAAGGAAGTATCCTTGGATTATGTGTTATCTTGGGTCCCAGTAATATCAGACGGTCATAGTGAAATAACAGTGTTATGTAACGTGGTACGTGGTGATGAGAAGATTGATCGGATCCATAATTAAGTATTCCAATCGTTCGTGCAAAAATAACGAATTTTAGTTTCCTTGATTTCGAGTCGAGAGAGTATGCCCTTCGGGCGTTCAAGTAGAAATATTTCCATATTTGAATTTCATTGTGTTACATGAATTTAGCTATTAAGGTTGGTGTGAATAATCGCGTTAAAAGTTCGGACACGGAGAGGTTTAGTCCTTTCCTGGGGGAGTTAACGGGGTAAAAGGACGAGTAACACGAGAAAAAGTCGAAAATGAATTTGCGATAATAATCGGATAGATCTAAGATTTTACGAGTACAAGTCAGAGTCGTGAGGGTTTCTCGATTACGTGTGGTTCCAATTGCAAGATGTGTTGTAATGCCTTGACCACTATCAACCTGGTCTAGAAATTTGACTTCGTTTATCCAAAATTCTCACTTGGAGAATTCGGTATAGAGTTGCTCTTTTCTCAAGAGTTCGAGCGTAAGACGGAGACGTTGTTCATTTTCTTCTTTACTTGAATAGGTTTAGAACATCAATTATAAGTATGGTAACGATTTTTGTCTAGATAAGTTTACAAACGCGGTTCAGGAGGCCTATGAATACGGGCGGAGGCCTAGATAATCGAACGGTACTAAAAGAAATTTACAACTATTATAGCGAGTTTTAAAAGCGAGTTAGGAGACATCTTCTCCCTGATCCCTCAATTGATGATAATCGGAACAGAGGTTGGTTTGGAATATACGCGAGATTTATGTAAATAATCATGAGGTCATGGATACGAGGAAGAGGGTATCGGTTTTCAACCGAAAGTTACTTAGTTCCAATGATCTATACATAATTGTAGGGAAACATTTCTCCTTAACGAATAGGTTTTGAGCTCCTTAGTTCTATAGGTGTCAAGTCACAATTCAAATTATCCACCCAATAAGTTTAACGTATATCCTCCGATAAAATTTATCGATACAAAAAAAAAAAAAATTTCGTTGGTCACTTAAATGGCGTAAGTAATACCTAGGGAAAATGGTGGAGTGCAAATAGTAGGCTCCAAAGCCTTGGATACAAATCATTTATCGATATCCTAATCGAATAAACATGAAACCTGAGAATTTTGAGAAGAAACGTACCCGTGACTAGTTGTCATCTCGGGCATCCTAGGTGTAAATGTTGAAGGTTCAACGGCGTGCGTTGGTTTTAGCTTTATTCTTTGGACAAGCATTTCTAAAATGACCCGGTTGGCCACACTTATAACAAACACCCGTTTTCGGTACATTGGGCTCCTTTTGAGTTACGGGGGCGGTACTTCCACAATGTTTGGCCATATGACCCCTTCCTTGGCATCGACGGCAAATTAGCTTACCACATTCACTAACGTGATGATTGTGGCATTTGTTACAAAAAGGTAGTTTTCCGGCATACCCCTTCTTGCCGCCGGGGGAAAAAGGCTCTTTGGTGAGGTTGTTATTGTTGTGGTTGCTTGATTGAGAGGCTTCCCATTTTCTTTTGTTGTTACCCAGTTGGTCCTCAGCCGTTGGTGTCGGCGCTTCAATTTCATTCACCGTTTTTATAGATTGGCGGGCCATCATTAAAGCCTCTTGTAGGTTAGTGGGTTTGGATGTCATTACCCCATGTTGAATGCTCTTAGGGAGGCCATCCATGTAAAGTTCAACTCTTAAGGACTCGGGAGTCATGAGATTCGGACAACCTAAGGCTAGTTCGGCAAACCGTTGATTATAAGCTTCGAGGTCATTCCCGACCGTTTTTAAATTTCTTAGTCCCTGTTCGAGCCTTCGAGTCTCATCGCGCGGGAAATATTCGGTGATCATTCTTTCTCTTAATTCGATCCAAGGGAGTGTGTGGGCTTCATCGATACCCACCGATCGTACATACGTGTTCCACCATGAGAGAGCAACACCGGTGAAAGTGAGGGTGGAGAATTTGACCTTATCTCGGTCTCGACAACCGCTTATGCTAAAAATGGATTCCGTTTGATCAAATCATCGGGTGAGAGCAACTGGTCCCCCGGTTCCATCGAAAGTGGGAGGGTTGTACTTCATGAAGCTTTTGTAGGAGCACCCCTCGTTTGAATTACCGGCTCCCTGATTATTGTTGTTGGAAAAGTGATCGGCCACGGCCTCACCCACGGCGGTGGCTATCATTTGTTGAAGAGCTTGTTTTAGAGTTTCGGGAGGAGTATTGTGTTGACCTTGGTGAGCCATTGTTCCTTCATGACACAAGAATATCGTTGATTAGTATTTTCAACAATACTAACCGTGATACGGAAAAAGGATAGAGAGAAAATTTTTCCTTGACTCGCCTTAAATTCTTTATGTCATAATGTCGGAACGTTCATGTGAATCACCGTAATATAATCCCGGAAATTATATTACCCTGATTCACATGTGCATTTAACATTACTTCATAAAGTCAAGGTGGCGCGTCAACAAAATTTATCAACGTAAGATCAAGATCGAATACGAGTTAGATATGATAAAAGAGTTCGAGTATAATGCACAAATAATCAAGTAATTCCTACTTCAGTCTATATGCCGGTTGTAGTCTAGATTCACTAATGTACCCTATGACTCGGGGTTGACACCAATGAACTCTAAATCCCTACAACCAAAGCTCTGATACCACTTGTAGCGACCCCGACAAATCGTCAAGTGACAGCGTCGTCTACGTATGGTCCCATTACATGGTCATAAGCATTTATAACAAAGTTTGACCGAAAATATGTCGCATTCATTTCATAAAAGGATGTTTCAATGTTTACAAAAGTAATTCCCAAGACAAGTACATATCAAAAGTTATAGTTCATATGAAACACGTGCGACATAGTTTAAAGTAGCCAAAAAGACGCTCCACGCATGCAAGTATACTCGACATCCAATGCAAGTATCAAAAGTATGAGCGGAAGCATGTATCACTTAAGTTCAAGGACCTGAGAAAAACATAGAGAATCTGTCAACGAAAACGTTGGTGAAATCATAGGTTTAGTAAGTAAGTAAATGAGTAAGTAAGTTGAACCACAAGTGTTGTCACGTTGAAATAATAATAAACCATTCTAAAAGTTGATATCACGAGCACTCAATTATCAAGGCTTAACTATCACGAAACCCCATTAATATAGTGTCAGAACATACACTTATCCCCGAAAATATATTTCATCCGATTAACGGTAGCGAACCGTCCGAATGAGGGTTTGTCAAACCCGTATGGCCACACAACATAAGTTCTCGCTTACACCCTGCAAGTGTAACTAATTATAATTGAATTGAGGCTTTTTGTTCTAACTCGTACGTAGAATGTTTGTTTTCGTACTTGTGTTCACTTTGTAAAATGAAACGTTTATGTTTTCTCATCCCAAATATAAGTATAAAAGAGTAAAAGTGGGACTATGATCTCACCTTTGATTGCAAGTGTAAATAAGTACTTCAACAAGTAATGTGCGCAAAGGACAACGCTAGCCTCGACCTAAACAAATAGGTTGTATCAATAATGATAGTCACGAAGGGTCAAAGTTGCTCAATTAGTCCTATGGCTCAATACGACTCGATTATGAAGCATGTGAAGCAAATAGTCAAGTTTCATGCAAGATACATGTATAGAAACAAGTTAGAAAGATTGCATAATCAATTGGTTAAGTTTGACAAAAAGTCAAACTTTGGTCGGTCAAAGTCAACGAAAAAGTCAACATGTTCGGGTCGGGTCCCGAACAATTTTTCTATGCTAATTATTCATATATAAGCATGTTAGAACAAATTGCATGTGAATTGGAGGTCTAGAACGTGCCAAACATTTTTCACATTTGGGACAAGGAGGTCAGAACCTGGCCCCCTTATATGTCGCGCCGCGACAGGAAGGGGCCGCGCCGCGGCAAAGGCCGGGTGCTGGTGCCTGGCCAGTCCCAAATGTTCAAGTCTCAATCCAAAACCTTTTTGTGCATAAAACACAAACCGCTAACACTTAGGACTCGCACCTTATATCGTTGGAAAGCTCTTTTGACGTAGAATGCAACTAAACACAATTCATCAATCAAAAACCTCATTTGTAACAACCGAGTTTTCAAACCAAGTGATCATTCAATGCACACATTAATGCTTCAAACTCACCAATGCACATTTAATGATTCGGGCATTCAATGCATACATATGACATGCCATTTTGTAGGTAATTGAGCATACAATACAACTAACAACTTACTAACAACAAATCATGGCAATCAATGCATCAAATAATCATTTCAAGTTCATTAAACCCTAGCTCAATTCCACCAAAAATCACTAAACAAGTTCTTAGAGTTTTCTCATGCAACCTATACATCAAAATGAAGCTAGTAACACTAGGAACACATTTAATACATGCATTTATAACATTTAACAACATTTAATCATCTAAAACTCAAGATTAAACACACCCATTTTGCTAGTTCATGCAAGTTACTTCCAAACAACAAATCAAGCAATTCAAACACATAATCTTGTTAGACTAGAGCCATAGACACTAATTAACAACCTTGTAACTCAAAAATCTCAAGAACACAAAAATTAGTGATTTTAGAAAGTTACCCAAATGCAATGAGATTGGTATGGAATCGAAGAGGAGTTCACGAGGAGTTCAAATATGTAATTTGTTTGGCTCGAAGCTTGATCGATTTATTATGGATGATGATTTGCTTTATGGAGAATTTAGAGAAAATATGTAAGTAGTGAAAGAAAAGAAGAAAGAAATGAAAAGGAAGAAGATAAGGAGGTTGACTTAGTCAAAGCTAGTCACCTCTTTGTCTTGTTGGCGAAACTAGTCCCTCAAGTTATAATCGGGTGCGTTAAATTACCTAAACAAGATAATTTGAAACGCGTGTTAACGGGAGATGTTATAAACATATAACGGAGTTTAAAGTAGTATAACGGAAAAGTAAACGGAAATAGGCGGGATGTTACATTACCTACTCCTTAAAAGAAATTTCGTCCCGAAATTTAAGAAGGCGTAGTAATCGTTGTTTCATCCTCGGAATCCGACGATTCCGGAACCGGGAATAGATGAGGGTGTTTCTTTCGCATTTGATCTTCTCTTTCCCAAGTAAACTCGGGTCCCCTTTTGGCGTTCCAACGGACCTTAACAATCGGGATCCGGCTTTGTTTTAATTCCTTCTCGACGTAGTCCACAATTTCAACCGGTTCCTCCACAAAATGGAGTTTGTCATTAATAGTAAGTTCCTCGAGAGGGACGACAATATCGGGCTCGGCAAGACATTTCTTCAAGTTAGATACATGAAATGTAGGATGGACGGAGCTTAGTTGAGGCGGAAGATCTAAACGATAAGCAACGTTTCTAATACGCTCAAAGATTTCGAAAGGACCAATATACCGCGGATTTAGCTTCCCGCGTTTCCCAAAACGGATTACACCTTTCCAAGGTGCAAATTTTAACATTACTCGGTCACCGACTTGAAATTCGAGGTCGTTGCATCTTTTGTCGGTGTAGCACTTTTGACGACTCCGGGCCGTCCGGAGCCTATCTCGGATTTGTACGATTTTCTCGGTGGTTTCGTGAATGAGTTCGGGTCCGGTGATTTGCACGTCGCCTACCTCGACCCAACAAAGAGGTGAACGACATTTTCGGCCGTATAGCGCTTCAAAAGGTGCGGTTTTAATACTCGCGTGATAACTATTGTTGTAAGAGAACTCGGCGAGAGGTAAGTGCTTGTACCAAGCTTTTCCAAAATCAACCACGTAAGCTCGTAACATGTCCTCCAAGGTTTGAATTGTACGTTTGTTTAGTCTGTTGGTTGTGGATGATACGTGGTACTCATGTTTAAACGTGTCTCTAAGGCTTCTTGTAACACTAGAAGTGAAACGAGTATTGTGATCCGAGATAATCGACAATGGTACACCGTGTTGGAATAGAATTAAGATATGTTTGAACAAGCTAGTTAAGGTTTGAAAGCGTTCATTGGAACAAGTTCCTTATCGGCTACCGAGAACGTTTTCCAGGGCTATTCACCCTCGTGGTGAATACTAGTAATATATGATGAGTCTCTCTCTCCATTGAGAAAGTATATAAAAGGTTTCCTTATACAAAAGTACAAGCGAAAGGACAGGAGTGGAATGAGAACTTAGAATAGGATGAGCTCACATCCTGAGGTAGCCATATCGCGCATCTAGTGGTCAAATGTTGAGACCTGGTGGGAAAACGAGATAGAACACGTAGTTGTATGGTTCGGGGTCGAGTAGTAGTTGTTCGTATCAGGAGCATGAGGACGATAAGTCAAAGAGAAAGGAAGTATCCTTGGATTATGTGTTATCTTGGGTCCCAGTAATATCAGACGGTCATAGTGAAATAACAGTGTTATGTAACGTGGTACGTGGTGATGAGAAGATTGATCGGATCCATAATTAAGTATTCCAATCGTTCGTGCAAAAATAACGAATTTCAGTTTCCTTGATTTCGAGTCGAGAGAGTATGCCCTTCGGGCGTTCAAGTAGAAATATTTCCATATTTGAATTTCATTGTGTTACATGAATTTAGCTATTAAGGTTGGTGTGAATAATCGCGTTAAAAGTTCGGACACGGAGAGGTTTAGTCCTTTCCTGGGGGAGTTAACGGGGTAAAAGGACGAGTAACACGAGAAAAAGTCGAAAATGAATCTGCGATAATAATCGGCGAGATCTAAGATTTTACGAGTACAAGTCAGAGTCGTGAGGGTTTCCCGATTACGTGTGGTTCCAATTGCAAGATGTGTTGTAATGCCTTGACCACTATCAACCTGGTCTAGAAATTTGACTTCGTTTATCCAAAATTCTCACTTGGAGAATTCGGTATAGAGTTGCTCTTTTCTCAAGAGTTCGAGCGTAAGACGGAGACGTTGTTCATTTTCTTCTTTACTTGAATAGGTTTAGAACATCAATTATAAGTATGGTAACGATTTTTGTCTAGATAAGTTTACAAACGCGGTTCAGGAGGCCTATGAATACGGGCAGAGGCCTAGATAATCGAACGGTACTAAAAGAAATTTACAACTATTATAGCGAGTTTTAAAAGCGGGTTAGGAGACATATTCTCCCTGATCCCTCAATTGATGATAATCGGAACAGAGGTTGGTTTGGAATATACGCGAGATTTATGTAAATAATCATGAGGTCATGGATACGAGGAAGAGGGTATCGGTTTTCAACCGAAAGTTACTTAGTTCCAATGATCTATACATAATTGTAGGGAAACATTTCTCCTTAACGAATAGGTTTTGAGCTCCTTAGTTCTATAGGTGTCAAGTCACAATTCAAATTATCCACCCAATAAGTTTAACGTATATCCTCCGATAAAATTTATCGATACACAAAAAAAAAAAAAAAATTTCGTTGGTCACTTAAATGGCGTAAGTAATACGTAGGGAAAATGGTGGAGTGCAAATAGTAGGCTCCAAAGCCTTGGATACAAATCATTTATCGATATCCTAATCGAATAAACATGAAACCTGAGAATTTTGAGAAGAAACGTACCCGTGACTAGTTGTCATCTCGGGCATCCTAGGTGTAAATGTTGAAGGTTCAACGGCGTGCGTTGGTTTTAGCTTTATTCTTTGGACAAGCATTTCTAAAATGACCCGGTTGGCCACACTTATAACAAACACCCGTTTTCGGTACATTGGGCTCCTTTTGAGTTACGGGGGCGGTACTTCCACAATGTTTGGCCATATGACCCCTTCCTTGGCATCGACGGCAAATTAGCTTACCACATTCACTAACGTGATGATTGTGGCATTTGTTACAAAAAGGTAGTTTTCCGGCATACCCCTTCTTGCCGCCGGGGGAAAAAGGCTCTTTGGTGAGGTTGTTATTGTTGTGGTTGCTTGATTGAGAGGCTTCCCATTTTCTTTTGTTGTTACCCAGTTGGTCCTCAGCCGTTGGTGTCGGCGCTTCAATTTCATTCACCGTTTTTATAGATTGGCGGGCCATCATTAAAGCCTCTTGTAGGTTAGTGGGTTTGGATGTCATTACCCCGTGTTGAATGCTCTTAGGGAGGCCATCCATGTAAAGTTCAACTCTTAGGGACTCGGGAGTCATGAGATTCGGACAACCTAAGGCTAGTTCGGCAAACCGTTGATTATAAGCTTCAAGGTCATTCCCGACCGTTTTTAAATTTCTTAGTCCCTGTTCGAGCCTTCGAGTCTCATCGCGCGGGAAATATTCGGTGATCATTCTTTCTCTTAATTCGGTCCAAGGGAGTGTGTGGGCTTCATCGATACCCACCGATCGTACATACGTGTTATACCATGAGAGAGCAACACCGGTGAAAGTGAGGGTGGAGAATTTGACCTTATCTCGGTCTCGACAACCGCTTATGCTAAAAACGGATTCTGTTTGATCAAACCATCGGGTGAGAGCAACTGGTCCCCCGGTTCCATCGAAAGTGGGAGGGTTGTACTTCATGAAGCTTTTGTAGGAGCACCCCTCGTTTGAATTACCGGCTCCCTGATTATTGTTGTTGGAAAAGTGATCGGCTACGGCCTCACCCACGGCGGTGGCTATCATTTGTTGAAGAGCTTGTTTTAGAGTTTCGGGAGGAGTATTGTGTTGACCTTGGTGAGCCATTGTTCCTTCATGACACAAGAATATCGTTGATTAGTATTTTCAACAATACTAACCGTGATACGGAAAAAGGATAGAGAGAAAATTTTTCCTTGACTCGCCTTAAATTCTTTATGTCATAATGTCGGAACGTTCATGTGAATCACCGTAATATAATCCCGAAAATTATATTACCCTGATTCACATGTGCATTTAACATTACTTCATAAAGTCAAGGTGGCGCGTCAACAAAATTTATCAACGTAAGATCAAGATCAAATACGAGTTAGATATGATAAAAGAGTTCGAGTATAATGCACAAATAATCAAGTAATTCCTACTTCAGTCTATATGCCGGTTGTAGTCTAGATTCACTAATGTACCCTATGACTCGGGGTTGACACCAATGAACTCTAAATCCCTACAACCAAAGCTCTGATACCACTTGTAGCGACCCCGACAAATCGTCAAGTGACGGCGTCGTCTACGTATGGTCCCATTACATGGTCATAAGCATTTATAACAAAGTTTGACCGAAAATATGTCGCATTCATTTCATAAAAGGATGTTTCAATGTTTACAAAAGTAATTCCCAAGACAAGTACATATCAAAAGTTATAGTTCATATGAAACACGTGCGACATAGTTTAAAGTAGCCAAAAAGACGCTCCACGCATGCAAGTATACTCGACATCCAATGCAAGTATCAAAAGTATGAGCGGAAGCATGTATCACTTAAGTTCAAGGACCTGAGAAAAACATAGAGAATCTGTCAACGAAAACGTTGGTGAAATCATAGGTTTAGTAAGTAAGTAAATGAGTAAGTAAGTTGAACCACAAGTGTTGTCACGTTGAAATAATAATAAACCATTCTAAAAGTTGATATCACGAGCACTCAATTATCAAGGCTTAACTATCACGAAACCCCATTAATATAGTGTCAGAACATACACTTATCCCCGAAAATATATTTCATCCGATTAACGGTAGCGAACCGTCCGAATGAGGGTTTGTCAAACCCGTATGGCCACACAACATAAGTTCTCGCTTACACCCTGCAAGTGTAACTAATTATAATTGAATTGAGGCTTTTTGTTCTAACTCGTACGTAGAATGTTTGTTTTCGTACTTGTGTTCACTTTGTAAAATGAAACGTTTATGTTTTCTCATCCCAAATATAAGTATAAAAGAGTAAAAGTGGGACTATGATCTCACCTTTGATTGCAAGTGTAAATAAGTACTTCAACAAGTAATGTGCGCAAAGGACAACGCTAGCCTCGACCTAAACAAATAGGTTGTATCAATAACGATAGTCACGAAGGGTCAAAGTTGCTCAATTAGTCCTATGGCTCAATACGACTCGATTATGAAGCATGTGAAGCAAATAGTCAAGTTTCATGCAAGATACATGTATAGAAACAAGTTAGAAAGATTGCATAATCAATTGGTTAAGTTTGACAAAAAGTCAAACTTTGGTCGGTCAAAGTCAACGAAAAAGTCAACATGTTCGGGTCGGGTCCCGAACAATTTTTCTATGCTAATTATTCATATATAAGCATGTTAGAACAAATTGCATGTGAATTGGAGGTCTAGAACGTGCCAAACATTTTTCACATTTGGGACAAGGAGGTCAGAACCTGGCCCCCTTATATGTCGCGCCGCGACAGGAAGGGGCCGCGCCGCGGCAAAGGCCGGGTGCTGGTGCCTGGCCAGTCCCAAATGTTCAAGTCTCAATCCAAAACCTTTTTGTGCATAAAACACAAACCGCTAACACTTAGGACTCGCACCTTATATCGTTGGAAAGCTCTTTTGACGTAGAATGCAACTAAACACAATTCATCAATCAAAAACCTCATTTGTAACAACCGAGTTTTCAAACCAAGTGATCATTCAATGCACACATTAATGCTTCAAACTCACCAATGCACATTTAATGATTCGGGCATTCAATGCATACATATGACATGCCATTTTGTAGGTAATTGAGCATACAATACAACTAACAACTTACTAACAACAAATCATGGCAATCAATGCATCAAATAATCATTTCAAGTTCATTAAACCCTAGCTCAATTCCACCAAAAATCACTAAACAAGTTCTTAGAGTTTTCTCATGCAACCTATACATCAAAATGAAGCTAGTAACACTAGGAACACATTTAATACATGCATTTATAACATTTAACAACATTTAATCATCTAAAACTCAAGATTAAACACACCCATTTTGCTAGTTCATGCAAGTTACTTCCAAACAACAAATCAAGCAATTCAAACACATAATCTTGTTAGACTAGAGCCATAGACACTAATTAACAACCTTGTAACTCAAAAATCTCAAGAACACAAAAATTAGTGATTTTAGAAAGTTACCCAAATGCAATGAGATTGGTATGGAATCGAAGAGGAGATCACGAGGAGTTCAAATATGTAATTTGTTTGGCTCGAAGCTTGATCGATTTATTATGGATGATGATTTGCTTTATGGAGAATTTAGAGAAAATATGTAAGTAGTGAAAGAAAAGAAGAAAGAAATGAAAAGGAAGAAGATAAGGAGGTTGACTTAGTCAAAGCTAGTCACCTCTTTGTCTTGTTGGCGAAACTAGTCCCTCAAGTTATAATCAGGTGCGTTAAATTACCTAAACCAGATAATTTGAAACGCGTGTTAACGGGAGATGTTATAAACATATAACGGAGTTTAAAGTAGTATAACGGAAAAGTAAACGGAAATAGGCGGGATGTTACACTTTTAATTATGGTCTATAATATGTTGGACGCAATTACTATCCTTGGTAGGAGCAATAGTAAAGCTCACCCTTATGATTTTTCGATCTGGCACAAGGTTCTGTCTTTGACCATGCTATGCAACCACCGTTCTTACGGTTGACACCCGATTTAGTTCAGGTGACCTAATGAATTCCAGGTGAATTCCTAGGATTTTACGTTCAAAGGTAATGAACGCATTGAAAATAGGGTTTTCAGAAAACAAATCGATTTGTAATTTTTGATCAAAATATTTTCTCGTTCAAGCTCGAGTTTAGATATCATTGAATTCCATGAGTTTGTAATTCTCAATCTTTAAGGTCAATCTCAAGGATTGAGTAATATCAGGCTTAAAAGCTGATATTTGATCTTTTAAGGAGATTATCCTTTCTGGAGATCTGATTCATTAGTCTTATCCAGCTAATTTGCATGGTGCCCCCCATTGTACGAGATAAATCCTTCTCATGGTTAGGATAAATCTGACCACTTGGCGACCCTGTTTAATGCTGAGGTCCGTGGATTTCCTGCTGATTTTAGTGATGACTTTTCTAGATTTTTCGTCAACCTACAGCTGGTCTGGACGACAACTTCTTTTTCGGAAGACTTTACTTCCTTTTAATGATGGAATTGATTCATCGTGTAGATCCATCTCTTCTTTTCTTTCATCGGGTAAAACAGTTTAGTTTAGTCCAAAGCGAAAGTATTTTCAGTTATTTGTTACGAATATATGTGACATATGTTTAAGATAACTTGGTAAATATTCCCACACTTGGCTTTTATTTTTCTTTTTATCGTCCTCTATTCCATTTTAAATGAATTTTAACATTTTGGTTTATTTCTTAATTTATGTCCTTTCTGAGGTAACAATAATTTCGGTGTTAAAACCTAGTTTTATCGTTCATAAATATGTATAAACATGATTTTGAGTTCATTTAATTGAAAATTTTGAAAAATTTTACTAGATTTGGTTAGTCAGTATATAAGACTAGGGCTGTTCTTTATTATCAGAGAGCACTAGATTCTAATACAACTACTGCTTTACTAGTATTTTTAATGGTAACCAAGTGTTTAAGATAAAAATTTTAAAATCCGAAAGAATTTAACCCTTCCCACACTTAAGATCTTGCAATTCCCTCATTTGCAAGAAATCAGTAACAATTTAAATTATTGAGGGTGATTTGTGTGAAAATGATTAAATTTTTACCAAAGTTTCTAAATATATTGGCGTTTGTTTGCTGAATGATAAATGGTGCACATCATTTGTTCATTCCGTCTTGTTGTTATTTCACATATATTTTGCATCTTGTCGTCAAAATTAGTTACTTTTGCTGAACTTAATGCCAGTCTTTGAAAATGCGTTGTTTTACCCTGTTGTGTACATAAGATAAACTGCAAACATATATACATATTTTTGAAGTTTGGTATATTACCCCACATTCAAAAATTATTAAAATCTAAGAATAAAAGTTAGAAAATTATAACAACTATTACAATATTAACATAAGTATTAAACGTATCAACATTACAAATTACAAAATAAAAAAAATAAAAAAACTAAGTAGACTAGGGATGATATTGATACCAATAGGGGTTCCAGGCATAACCATAGGTGCTATAGAATGCTTCGGCAGGGTTATACGTAGGATACGGTGGTTGCATCTCTATAGACCAGGGAGGGAATATGGGTTTCGGTGTAGGAATATAGTTTCTACCTATATGTTGGCAATGAGCTATGATTTGGTTCTGATGAACTTGCCAATCTTCAAATGCTCTCTGTCTAGCATTTTCGTACTCCTGTGAAGCTATAAACCTTTGCATTTCTTGCATCTCATTTCCCCCTCCTACATTACCTTGCTGTTGGTTTCTCTCAACCTGTGGATGTCTACCATGGTATGGTACTGCGGCGTTATTTCGCCTCTTCAAAACTTTCGCACCATGGTATACATTTAAACCTATAGTATCGCGGGGTTCTGGTTCTTCTACTAATAATCCCCCCCGACTTATATCCACACCGAGATATTCAGCAATCAAAGTAATAAAAATACCACCTCCTATTATGCTATGCGGTCTCATCCCCCTAACCATAGCTGATAAATAATAACCCACACAATAAGGTATACTTACAGCGCTTTGTGGGTCTCGAATACACATATGGTAAAACAAATCCTGTTCATTTACTTTTTCCTTGTTCTTACCCCTTTGTGTAATCGAATTAGCTAAAAACCTATGAATTACTCTTAATTCAGCTCTATCTATATCCAAATAAGAGTAATTCTCCCCTTTGAAACGGTGATGGCTTGTCATTTGACTCCACACACCGTGTGTATCAAAATTTTCATCTATCTTTCTACCATTTAGTATCAACCCTCTACAATCGGCAGATGCTAACTCCTCAGGCGTATATATACGTAAAGCCTGAGCCATGTCTAGTAAAGACATGTGGCGCATCGAACCGCCTAACAAAAATCTAATAAAAGAACGATCGGTTAAACTAGCTACCCGATCATTCAACTCTATACTACACAACAATTCTTCACACCATACTTTATATACAGGTCTACGCATGGTGAATAAACGTACCCAGTCATTAAAAGTAGAATTACCATACCTCTGTACAAGTAATTCCCTAATTGGCCCGGCCAATTCTACAGCTTCTAAGGGTCCCCATTCTATGACCCTCGGTACCTCAACAACATTAGAATGAAGAGTATGCAAACCCCTCTGATATTTTGGATAATCTATCCAAAGTCTGTCAAATCTCAGGTTCGGGTGCAACTCTTCTAAGTGCATATCAGAAAAGGTCATGACTGGATGAGGTATATCCTGCTTGTAGTAGTTATCCACCTCCTGTTGTTCCGTATTCTCAGCAGGAGCATTGCGGGCTTGGGATGAAGATTCACCCCTTTCAGTCTGCAAAACACATCAAACACAATTTTTGTGCATCCAAATATGCATTAGTGTCAGCAAAATCATCAATCAAAATAATTACAATGACATGATCAATTTATATCAAACTTAAGCTCATTTTCACATTTTTATCAAATCTACACTTTTTCAAATAAGCATATATGAAAATGTTCACCAAGTTCATAAGCATTTAACTTAAATAACATGTCAAAATAATCATTACTAGCAATTAAACAAGTCTCAAATGGCATTATCTCTCAAAAATCAAGTTCATGAATTTTAGACTTAGAAAAAGTCCACTTTAATTCTCAAAATCATGTTTAGGCTCAAAGTTTGGATCATTTAACTACCTAAACATGTTACACTACTTAATTTAGCAACAATTCATGACAAAAATCGGCCATAACCTGTTTATATCAAAAAGCCCCAAATTTGCTCAAGAACACAAACCCTAGATTACTCAAAATTTGAAGTTTAAGGCTTCTAATCATGTTAAACAACATCAATCTAGGTTATACAAGCATAATACATAAACAATTTAAGCCTAATTACACTAAAAAGCATCAAAATCAAATTGGAGAAAAAATTGCTCAAGAACACCAAATTTAGGATTAAATGGTGTTTAGGTGTAGAAATTTACCGTTTTTCTTGAGTAATTCCTTGATAGCATCCTTCTCAACATGATTTTAGTAAAAAATTTGGTGATTAACGGTTAAAAATTGTGATTTTGGGGGTGTTTTTGGGGTTTTTTCGCGTATATGTTCGCAGTATTTTTTTTGTTTGAGGTGTGGACTGATCAGTTGCAGCTCTTTTTATTTTTTCTGTATTTCGGTCCTCCCGCGACTCGCGGTGTTTGGAGCCTTCAAACTCCGGGAGTCGCGGAGTTTGCTTTTTTTTTTTAATTATCATTAACTTATAAAACAATTAAGTAAATAATTTTTAAAATTTTGTTTCCCTTATTATTGAGGACGAGGTCGTTTCGGATCGATGTCCTAGTCTGTCCCTCGACAAAATTTTAAAATTTGTCTTTTTGTAGCGATTGTTTTAAAAGCTAAGATTTTTGGTTTTTTTTAATGTTTTTGGCATACTTTAATTCAATAAGATTAAAAATAATGATAATAAAAGTTCTCGTCCCTCCCTTGGGTAAAGCAATTTCGGTTCAAAGACCTAGTCTTCAACTTACGACGAATTTTAAAAATCATATTTTTAACTTAATGAGATAAAGTAAATTTTTTTGTTTTTAAATTCACACAACTTAAATATTTAAAATGCATAAAATTAAAAATTCATATTTTAAAAATAAAAAATTCACACCAATCTTAATTTAAAAATTCATATTATAAATTCACACCAAACTTATGTTAATTTTTCAAATATTTACAATTTTAAATATATTGTTTTTACAAAGTTTACAATATTAATTTAAGATTTAAATATTAATTTTAAAAACATGGTAAAAATAAAATTAAAAATCTTTTTGGCTTTTTATCCCACTTTAATCAATCAAATATTATCAAAAATATTCGCCCCTCTTTTCGGTAAAGTAATTTCGGTTCCAAGACCTAATTTAACTCATGACGAATTTTTGAAATATTTTGGGTTGATTGATTAAAGATATTTATACCTTAAGAATAAACGTTAAATTTCGCAGTGATGTAATAAATTTTTGAATGATATCAATAATTTCGGTCGCCAAACCTAATTTTATTCAATACTAATTTAATACTTTATAGCGAATAAATTAGCGTTTATTATCAAAAGGTTAAAAATAAAAAAAATAAAATAAAAACTGTACAGACTTACCTGTGAGATAGATTTCTTAGTTATATGATCTATCCCATTCATAAGATAGTCGGTTTAATTGGTTTTCCATGGCTACATAGGCGTAACCTCGAGCATTCAGTGTCTTTTCTTCTAAACATATGAACGGTCCGTCTCTGCATAAAGTAACAAATTCGGTATTTGAATAGGTTTGATTATTTGAACATTTACCTCCATGTGACCATTTTCCGCATTTGTGACATCTTTCTAGGTGTCGTGCTCTTCTTTTCACTGCGAATTTTGATTTTTCTTTACCAAATTGTAACTTATTATCTTCGCATCTGGATTCTTTTCTAACTCCGTCCATTCTTTCTCTGATTACTGATACTAGTTCACTCGGTAGTATGTCATTATTACGTTTAGTGATCAAAGCGTGTAGCATTAGACCATGGTTTAGTTTACAGGCAGTCTTCATTTTGTAAAAACCTAAAAAAAAATAAAAATTTAGAATGGGGGGAGAAGACTAGTTCTTTAGGGTCTGCTAGGGAAAGACCATTCGGGTTCCATTTTCGAGAACTACACGAAAACAGACAATCTAACTCTAACAGAAATACATATTATCCCTTGATTCTCCCCACACTTAGTTAGCTGTGGTGTCGAAATTGTGATTAACTTCGTTGTCGACTTCCATCGAACCATCTATGTAGTGTTTAACTCTGTGACCGTTAACTTTAAATTCAATCCCATTAGAATTTATCAATTCTATCGTTCCGTATGGGAAAACTCTTTTGACTATGAATGGTCCAGACCATCTTGATTTCAATTTTCCAGGAAATAGCTTGAATCGTGAATTGAAAAGAAGAACTCTGTCTCCTTCCTTAAATTCTTTTGAACTTCTGATTCTTTTATCATGCCATTTCTTCGTTCTTTCTTTATAGATTAACGAATTTTCGTATGCTTTATGTCTTAATTCTTCTAATTCGTTTAGTTGACTTAATCGTAGACGTCCGGCTTCATGTAAATCAAGATTACATGTCTTCAAAGCCCAAAATGCTTTGTGTTCAATTTCTACTGAAAGATGACATGCTTTTCCATAAACAAGTCTAAAAGGTGTGGTTCCAATTGGAGTTTTGTAGGCTGTTCTAAAAGCCCAGAGTGCATCCTCCAATTTAATGGACCATTCCTTCGGATTTGATCCTACGGTTTTCTCTAGAATACGTTTTAAAGCTCGGTTGGTATTTTCAACTTGTCCACTTGTTTGTGGATGATATGCGGTGGAGATTTTATGAGTTACTCCATATCTTTTAAGAACTTTCTCAAGTTGATTATTACAGAAATGAGTACCCCGATCACTTATTAAAGCTTTCGGTGTTCCAAACCTTGCAAAAAGACGTTTTAAAAAGTTGACTACAACTCGTGCATCGTTAGTTGGGAGAGCTTGTGCTTCCGCCCATTTAGATACATAATCAATGGCTACGAGTATATATAGATTATTATGAGATTTAGGAAATGGACCCATAAAGTCAATACCCCAAATGTCAAATACTTCACATACTTGGATGATATTTTGTGGCATTTCATCACGTTGACTTATTTTTCCGGCCCTTTGACAAGCATCACAGGATTTGCAAAGAAGGTGTGCGTCTTTGTAAATTGTAGGCCAATAGAATCCAGCATCATAAACTTTTCTTGCTGTTAGTTGAGGCCCATAATGCCCTCCTGTTGGTCCTGTGTGACAATGGTTTAATATTTTACTAGCTTCATCTCCAAATACACATCGGCGTATTATTCCATCGGGACAACTTTTAAACAGATGTGGATCTTCCCAAAAATAGTGTTTTATATCACTGAAGAATTTCTTTCGTATTTGGTACGATAATCCTTTTTCAAGGAATCCACAAACTAAGTAGTTTGCATAGTCTGCAAACCATGGAATTTCTTTATAATCTATCTTCAATAGATATTCATCAGGAAAGTTGTCTTGTATGGCCGATTCATTTAGAACTTCTAATTCGGGATTTTCAAGACAAGAAAGATGATCAGCGGCGAGATTTTCTGCTCCTCTTTTATCTTGGATTTCAATATCAATCTCTTGTAAGAGTAAGATCCAACGGATTAATCTTGGTTTAGCATCTTGTTTTAAAAATAGGTATCTAAGAGCAGAATGGTCTGTATAGACCACTGTTTTTGCTAGAACGAGATATGATCGAAATTTGTCAAAAGCAAAGACAATAGCAAGGAGTTCTTTTTCAGTAGTTGTATAGTTCGTTTGTGCTCCTTGTAACGTCTTACTAGCATAATATATAGGTTGAAATCGTTTTTCAATCCTTTGTCCTAAAACGGCTCCCATTGCAAAATCACTTGCATCGCACATTAGTTCAAATGGTAGATTCCAATTTGGTGTTATCATGATCGGCGCATTAGTGAGTTTCTCTTTAAGAATATTAAAAGATTTGATACACTCATCTGAAAAGATGAATGGAGCATCTTTTTCTAGGAGTTTATTCATAGGAGTGGCAATTTTTGAAAAATCTTTTATGAAACGTCGGTAAAAACCGGCATGCCCTAGAAAACTCCTAACTCCTCTAACATTGGTGGGATGTGGAAGTTTAGCAATTACATCTACTTTAGCTCTATCCACTTCAATTCCTTCTTTTGAAATTTTATGTCCAAGAACGATGCCTTCTTTAACCATGAAATGGCATTTCTCCCAATTAAGTACTAGATTTGATTGTTCGCATCTAATAAGCATTCGTTCCAGATTAACTAGACATGATTCAAATGTATCACCGAAGACTGAAAAGTCATCCATGAATACTTCCATGCATTCTTCTATCATGTCGTGAAAAATCGCCATCATACACCTTTGAAAGGTTGCAGGGGCGTTGCAAAGTCCAAATGGCATGCGTTTGTAAGCAAAAGTACCATAAGGGCACGTGAATGTGGTTTTCTCTTGATCTTCGGGTGCTATTGGAATTTGAAAATATCCGAAAAATCCATCTAAAAAACAATAATAACTATTTCCGGCTAATCTTTCCAACATTTGATCTATGAAAGGTAAGGGAAAGTGATCTTTTCTGGTGGCGTCATTTAATTTTCTATAATCAATACATACACGCCATCCTGTTACAGTCCTAGTAGGAATAAGCTCATTTTTCTCATTTGTAATGACAGTCATGCCACCCTTCTTAGGTACGCATTGAACTGGGCTTACCCATGGACTATCAGAGATTGGATAAATTAAACCTGCATCTAGCAGTTTAATAATCTCTTTCTTAACTACATCTTGCATATTAGGATTTAGTCTTCGTTGGCGTTGCACATACGTTTTATGACCTTCTTCCATAAGGATTTTATGTGTGCAATACGAAGGACTTATTCCTTTAATATCATGAATCTTCCATGCAATGGCTGGTTTATGAGCTTTCAACACAAAAATGAGTTGTGATTTCTCATTTTCAGTAAGAGAAGACGATATTATTACAGGTAATTCAGATTCACCATGTAAATAAGCGTATTCCAAATGGTTTGGAAGTGGCTTTAACTCTAATTTCGGAGGTTCTTCTATCGATGATTTATATCGATATCTGTCTTCTTCTTTTAGCATTTGAATTTCTTCTGTTGTTGGTTCATATCCATTAGCTATAAGTGTAGCTAACATTTCAGCTTCATCAATTTGTTCATTACCTTCTCCTAAAGAACATTCTCCTGTTCCTTGTAATTCTGGAAATTCTTCTAATAATTCTGCATGTGCATCTATAGTTTGAATATAATAACATGTATCATCTGCAGATTGCGGTTGTTGCATTGCTCTATCAACTGAAAAGGTAACACTCTCATCCTCTATACTTAGGGTCAGTTTCTTACCGAACACGTCTATCATTGTTTAGCCGTGTTTAAGAATGGTCTTCCTAATATGAGAGGAACTTGAGAATCTTCTTCCATGTCCAAAACAACAAAATCTACTGGAAATACTAAAGTACCAACTTTAACTAGCATGTTCTCCATTATCCCTCTAGGATATTTTATTGATCTATCGGCTAGTTGTATGCTTATTCTGGTTGGTTTCAATTCTCCAAGGTCTAGTTTAGCGTATAGTGAATACGGCATTAGATTTATACTAGCACCTAAGTCTGCCAATGCTTCTATTGAACTAAGACTACCCAGAAAACATGGAATTGTGAAACTTCCTGGATCAGATAGTTTTTCTGGTATCTTATTCAACAGCACTGCTGAACAATTAGCATTCATAGTAACAGCCGAGAGTTCTTCCATTTTCTTTCTATTTGAGATTAGATCTTTTAAGAATTTAGCATATCTAGGCATTCCTGAAATCACATCAATGAAAGGAAGATTTACATTTATCTGTTTAAACATATCCAAGAATTTGGATTGCTCGGCTTCAAGTTTCTCTTTCTTCATTTTACTCGGGTAAGGAAGTGATGGTTGGTATGGTTTAACATAAGGTTTATCCTTAGCTGTGTTATCTTCATTAACCTTTTCAACTACCGATTCTTTTTCCTTATCTTGATCAGGTTGTCGTACTTGTGGAGTAGGAATAGTTTCATCAGAAGTTACAGGTATTTCCGGTGGTTTAAGTGTTGTACCACTTCTTGTGGTAATAGCTTTAGCTGTTTCATTCCGAGGGTTAGCATTTGTATCACTAGGTAAACTTCCCGGTTTTCTTTCACCTATTAACCTTGCTAGGTTACTTACTTCTTGTTCCAGATTTTGAATAGAAGCTTGTTGATTTCTAAATGCTTGAGCATTTTGTTCATTGGTTTGTTTTTGAGATGTGAAAAACTGCGTTTGAGTTTCAACTAGCTTCATCATCATATCTTCTAAATTCGGCTTTTTATCATCGGTTTGTTGTGGTGGTTTGTTTTGAAAATTAGGTCTTTGCTGATTGTAAGTATTATTGGATACTTGTTGATTGCTAGGACCTTGTTGGTTGTTGTATGGAATATTTCGGTTATAATTCTGGTTTTGATTGTAAATTGGTCTTGGCGGTTGATAATTATTCTGATAATTATTTCCAGGCCTTTGGTTTATGTATGAAATATTCTCTCTTTGTTCCATTGTTAATTCAATACTGAGAAAATCTTTTGTCAAATGTGGTCCTCCACACTGCTCACAACTAATTCGTATTGAGTGAATATTTTTAGTCATCTTTTCCATTCGTCTCTCCACAGCATCTATCTTTGCGGAAATGGAATCTAAGTCATGGCTAGAATCGGCTCTAGCTGCTTTAGATGATCTAACGATATCTTTTTCTTGGTGCCACTCATGTGAGTGGGAAGCAGTGCTATCAATAATTTTGTAAGCATCAGTTTCGGTTTTCTTCATAATAGAACCACCAGCTGCTATATCTATGTCTTTCCTTGTAGTGATGTCGCATCCTTGGTAGAATATTTGTACTATTTGACAGGTGTCTAAACCATGTTGCGGACATCCTCTTAACAACTTTCCATATCTAGTCCATGCCTCATATAGAGTTTCATTTGGCTTCTGTGTAAACGTAACAATTTCTGCTTGAAGTCTTACGGCTTTAGATGCCGGAAAGAATTGTTTAAGAAATTTGTCAACTAAAACGTCCCATGTATCAATCGCCCCTTCAGGTAACGATTCCAACCAATCTTTGGCTTCTCCCTTTAAAGTCCAGGGAAATAACATGAGATATATCTATTCATCCTCCACTTCTCGGATTTTAAATAGTGTGCAGATCCTATTAAAGGTACGTAAATGTTCATTTGGATCTTCCTTCGGCGCACCACTAAATTGGCATTGATTAGTCACCATGTGTAGAATTTGTCCTTTGATTTCATAATCTGGCGCATTAATGTCTGGATGAGTAATTGCGTGACCTTGGCCAGTGCGTTTAGCTCTCATTCGGTCTTCCATACTTAAAGGTTCCAGATTCTCCATAATTGAATTTGTTGAATCGGTATCACTAGATGATTCTGATTTAATGGTTCGTTCCTCAACAATCTCTGTTTGAATGATTGGTGGTTCCGGAGGAAAGTTTAGTGGTTCAGGATCTACGAATCGTTCCTGAATATTCTCCGGATTCTCAATTGTGAGGTCGGGTTCAAAAAATGGATTATCGGAAATTTGAACTGAAGTACTTGGTCGACTGGATGACGATTCTAAAGAAAAATCAACGGCGGTAATATTTGCTAAATGTCTTGATCTAGTTACAGGTGGTGAACGTACAAAAGGTGGTGAACGTCTTGCTCGGTGCATTCACTGAATATCCTATTAGTTTTTAAAAGGAAAGAAAAATTATAATAAGTTATCCAATCAATAGACTTTTCTGATTTTGCCCACGTTTCGAATAGCCAAAAGATGCAGCAGAGGGGCAGGATTCGTTTGGTCTCAATATAATTGAGGACTGTTTGGCTCCAATAACCCGGTCCACGTACAAATCCAACTATTACTACGAACCAGAAAATTTTGATGTCTATAAATTTAACCACTTAAAATAAACTTTCGTAATTTTAAGAAATTTAGATAAGAAGTAGATTAAAAATCTATGTCCTAAAACTAGAATAGCGAGAAATAAGAAAGAAAAAGAGTTCGTCGAAAAAGAAAAAATAAGAAAGAAAAATAAAAGGCGGCGGAAAAATAAAAGAAACTTATAAAACTTAAAAATACTTGTGATGACCCGGAAATTTCGACTAAATTTAAACTTAATCTTAAATGATAAATGATTTCGACACGATAAGCAAAGCCTATGAAGTTGAATCTCAAAATTTTGAACTATTCAATTACCCTTCGGTTGTTCTCAACGATTCGCAAACCATTATATGTAAATAGATACATATATATACTATAACTTGAAAACGTAACAAAGTTTTAATTGCATGATACCGTACATTAAACTTATTGGTTTATATATCTATTTGAATATATATGATTTCAAGTTATTTAGTAAACGATAGTAACATTCGTTTATTTATTCGATTGATAATTAGATAAGTTAACTAAAGCATTTAAGACGAACCAGTAAAATACTAATTTGCTACAGTGTTTTCAAATTGCCACATTACTCAAAATGCTACAATGTTTTCGAAAATCACTATTTGCTACAGTGAAATTGACTTTGCTACAGTGAATTGCTACAGTAAAAATTGACTTTGCTACAGTGAATTGCTACAGTGAATTGCTACAACGAATTGCTACAGTGACACTATTTTAAATTGAATTTGCTACAGTGAATTGCTACAGTGAATTGCTACAGTAACACTATTTTAAAATGTATTTTAACAAATAGTGAGACGATGATTTATAGAAGTAAATGACCAAAACACTCAAACGTATAAGATACACTTTGAGTGACATAGTTTATGGATAATTTAAGGCTATATTTTAACAGAGGTACGAGTCACGAAATGTAAAATGCAAGTTTTCTCAGCGTACGAAAGGACATTTGAAAAACCGGAACCGGGACATAAGTCGAGTGATGACGTACGACTTATCGGAACAAAAATTACAAGTCAACTATGCACGTGAATTTAATATAATATATAATTAATTATTTAAATTATATATATTATATTAATATAAAATTATGTCGACAAACAAGAAGTTAAACAAATGTGAGCTGTAAAACATCCCCATGCGATCGCATGGGAAAAGGCCTTGGGAGCCATGCGATCGCATGGCAGACCTGGCCTGACCACATCTATAAATTTGATCGAAATCTGTTTTGTAAAACACATATATTACTCCGTATAATATTTATTATTATTATTATTATTATTATTATTATTATTATTATTATTATTATTAAGATTAATATTATTATTATTAATCTTATTATTATTATTAGTATTATACATAAAATACTACGACGAGGTTATGAGATTGTCACTTTCAAAATGGTTTTCAAGCGAGCTAGAGCTAAGGAAATTATGGGTTATTGCTAAGGAAATTATGGGTAATGTTCGGGGGTATTTTTGTGAATCAAACCTCGTGTTTATCATCTCCGATGCGTCTACGTGCTTTCCTACAATATTGTATATCAATATTAAACAGTGAGTTTCATAAAATCCCTTTTTACTCATTACATTTTTGGGCTGAGAATACATGCAAATGCTTTATTAACTATTTTACAATATTTATATGCGTGAGTTTCATTGCTCCCTTTTTAATTACTTTTGTAATCTATATTTTTGGGCTGAGAATACATGCACTTTATTTTAAACGCAATGGATACAAGTACATACTAAATTCTACACTGAGTTTGAACCGAAAATCCCTTAGCTTTGGTAACTGTTAACTGCCAGTTATAGGAACTGGTGGGCGCGAGTAGTAGTATATGGATCCATAGGGCTTGACATCCCCGTCTGTTCCAGGTATAGAAAGAAACTCTAGCCTGAACTATAAAACAGACGTATGCTATTTGAAGTTAGTACATGTTGGATTGCGTGTATTGTACATGTTGGTTGCATGTTAAACGAGGGGTACTTATTATAAACGTTAAGGCTTGGTTACCAGGGTGCTCAACTTTGTAGAACTGATTGATAAACATTTCTGGATGAAACAACTGAAATCTTGTTATCCACTTTTATATGCAGATTATGCGAAACACTAAAACTATGAACTCACCAACCTTTGTGTTGACACTTGTTAGCATGTTTATTCTCAGGTTCCCTAGAAGTCTTCCGCTGTTTGCTTATATGATAGACAAGCTATGTGCATGGAGTCTTACATGGCATATTTTTCAAGAAAATGTTGCATTCACCAATTCATCACCATGTACCTTATTTAGACTGCATTGTCAACGGAAGTACTGTTGTAAACTATTATATAAGGTGATTGTTTATATGTAGAAATCATCAGATGTCGAAAACCTTTGATTTAATATTCATTTATGGTGTGCCTTTTCAAAAGAATGCAATGTTTATAAAACGTATCATATAGAGGTCAAATACCTCGCAATGAAATCAATGAATGACGTATTCGTCCATATGGATTTGGAGCGATCGTCACAATACTTGACTAACCTAACCTTATTACTACAACTAACTTAAAATTATAATCGCAAATTGAGATTACTAATTGGAATGATAATTGATACATAGGTAAAAGGTGTCTAAAAATATTAAAGCTTACAAGAAAAACTAAATCCCAAATGAAAATAACTTAAAAAGAAACTAAAACTTAAAAAGGCGTCGCAAAATTCTAAAGCACCTAAATCTTAGTCTAAAGAAAAAGCACTTAAGGAATTCTACGGCAAAGCCTAAAAATCTAGAAGTAAAAATAACTATGGCAAAAACTATGTTTAAAACTAAATATGAGCTAAAAATACAAATATTATGCTAAAACAATTAAAAAGGGATAAAATATAAAAATATACAAAAAGTTGTAAAAAGTACAATTTTTATAAAAATATTATTTTTATATTATTTATTTATTAAAACTACTAATTTTATAAATTAATTAAACTAATTAATACTAAATACATAAATTGAATAAAAAGTAAAAGTTAAAATAAAACTAATTATAATAATAATAATAATTAGGGTTAAATAATAATAATAATTAATAATTACCCGTAATTAATGCTGAACTAGGGTTCTGTCGCGTGTCAGAAAAGCTCCGCGAGTCGCGGTAATAGATGCAGCAAACCCCGCGAGTCGCGGGGTTCCAAAATTCAACTGACAGGTTTAAAATTCGACGCGTTTTTCTTCTTTTTTATTTTTTTTTATTTTATGTTTTTATATTTTTTATTTATATTATCTAATTAAAATATTTATATAAAATAAAACTTATCTTTAATAACTAAGATAAAAATAAAATACTTTATAACAAAAAAAAAATAGATTTATGTATATTTATATTTTTTTTTCTTCGGTTTTTTATATTTATAAAATATATTTATAAAATAAATTAAATAAAACTTATATTTTTACAAACTAAAGAAACTTTATAAAACTTAAATATTTATCAAACTCCTAAAAGTATTTATATTTTTGTTTTTCTTTTTATATTTTCGAATATTTAAAACGTATTTTTATAAAAACAAAATTTAATAAAAGTAAACTAATTTTTTTTTTATGTAGCGTTGCGCTTCCGGCGTTTAAGAGTTTCCCCGGCAGCGGCGCCAAAAATACTTGATGGTTGAGCAGAGTGGTATAAAATACTATTGAAGTTTACAAGGAAATACTATTAAATACGATACAATTTTACACAAGATATTTATTTATTTATAGAATGAATATACTTAAACCTTGCTCCAACACTTATAGGCAGTGTACCTAATCGTAAAGTAGTGTAGTTTTTAGTAAGTCCGGTTCGTTCCACAGGGAAATCTTTAAACAAAGCTTAACGCTATATTAGTTTACTTTTATAAAAATACAAATATATATATAAGTAATATTATTATTATAAAGGGGGGGTTTTTACCGTTTAATGACCGGTTTGTCGATTTTAAAACTTTAGTCGCAGTTAAAATCAAATGTAAAATAATAAAAATAAATACAAGACTTAAATTAAAGCGTAAAGTAAATAACGATAATGAAATTGCGAATAATAAAAGTGCGATAAAATAAACTTGCGATAATTAAAAAGTACGATAATTAAAAGTGCAATTAAATATAATAACAATAAATAAAAGTGCTATAATTAGAAGTGCAATTAAATATAAAATAAAGGAAATTAAATATGAAATAAAAGAATTATGCTTATTTAAACTTCCGTAATCATGATGTTTGACGTGTTGATTTTAGTTTTATGCCCATGGGTTAATTGTCCTCTGTCCTGGATTATTTAATATGTCCGTCTGGTTTTTGTCCATAACAGTCCATCAGTCATAAATATAAAGTGCGAGTGTCCTCGTCAAATTATCCTTATACCCGAAGTTAAATATTCCAACTAATTGGGGACTTAAACTGTAACAAGATTTTAATACTTTGTTTAATAATTACACCAGGATGTCGACTGAGTGTAATCCAAGGTTTTAATATTTTGTTATCAATTATACCAAGTGTCCTTGTATATAATTTCACCCCTGTTTTAATTATTCTAGTGGCTATTAATCCATTCCCGTGTTCGGTTAAATGAACGATTATTCGTACATATAAATACCCCGCCCATCGTGTCCGATTGAGTGTATATGGTAATTTATAGGAACGCCCAATTGTAAATCTTTATATTAACATTAACAAACAATAATTTAGTTAAACAAATATAAAGCCCATTAATAGCCCATAGTCTAATTTCCACAAGTGTCGTTCTTTTATCCAAAACCCAATTATGGTACAAAGCCCAATTACCCAGTTTTAGTAATTAGCCCAACATCATGATTACTTCGGATTAAATAAGCATAATAATAACTTAGCTACGAGACATTAAAATAAAAAGGTTGAACATAACTTACAATGATTAAAAATAGCGTAGCGTTACACGGACAGAATTTCGACTTACACCCTTACAATATTCGCTAACATACCCTTATTATTAGAATTATAATTAAAATTAAAATATAAATTATAAATATATATATATATATATATATATTTTACGATATAGATAGAGAGATGGATGGATATATTGTAATTTTTGCGATCAGAATTCGTTTGCTTTTATAGGGATTTTCAAAACTTGGGGCTCCGCGACTCGCGGCCCTTTTGGCCTTCAAACTCCGCGAGTCGCGGAGATTGAAATTACAGCTCAGTCCCTTTTGGAGTCTTTCTTGCCGACGGTTTTAAATATTAATATAATATATTAAATAATTATAAGAATTATTTAAATATTATATTATATTTATGTGCATAGTTGACTTGTAATTTTTAGTCCGTTGCGTCGAGCGTTGAGAGTTGACTCTGGTCCCGGTTCCGGATTTTCGAACGTCCTTGCGTACAATTTAATATCTTGTACTTTGCGTTTTGAATCTTGTACTCTTGTAATTTCGAGACGTTTCTTATCAATAATTGGAACCTCTTTGATTGTATTTTGTACTTTTGAGCCTTTTGGTCGTTTGCGTCTTCAATTCGTCGAATCTGTCTTTTGTCTTCACCTTTTATTATTTAAACGAATATCACTTGTAAATAGAACAATTGCAACTAAAAGCTTGTCTTTCTTGAGGAATAATGCTATGAAATATATGTTCGTTTTTAGCATTATCAGTGACGGAGTCGGTAATTGGGGTAAGAAAATGAGGTTTTTAGATTGTTACGGGACTGTTGGACATTACGTAACCCTCGTCCCTTTGACGACGTTACAACACGCTGTCTTATCAACGGCCATAACGGTTATGTTCCACAAGACCAAGGATGGGAAGTAATCCTAGTAAAACCAGAATGCATGACTTGTTTCTGGACGTATGAATTACGTGTCTTTATTGCCTTTGCTGAACGACTTGTGTACTAGCTAGAATTTTCTTCACAACCATCTTGTATCAAATTTATTGTGTGCTATATTTCATGCTATATGTAAAATAAGCGGTATTGTAAGTTTGTAAAATATTGTGTAAAAGTTTGAACGCGAAATATTATTATAATCAGTTTTTCATATAGAATTGTAGTAGTTGAGTTGTATATTAGCTACTAAGTATGAACTTAACGGGTAGGTACTACCCGAATTTAAACTTATAAAACGCTAATATGAAGAAAAAGCTTTTATAAATGAGTTCATATTATGCTACGAAATACTATTAACTACTCTTAATATTATGTATGATTAACTTGTTCCATTTGACTATTTTGAAGGAAATGGCACCGACTACTCGACACACCGTGAATATGAATGAAGAGGAATTCTGTACTTTTCTAGCTTCAAACATAGCCGCAGTACAGGCTGCGCTACATACCAACAATAACCTTGGATCTAGCAGTACAGAAAATCGTGTAGGATGCACCTACAAAGAATTCACTGCCTGCAAACCTTTGGAATTTGATGGAACCGAAGGACCGATCGGATTGAAACGGTGGACCGAGAAGGTCGAATCGGTGTTTTCCATAAGTAAGTGTACTAAAGAGGACAAAGTGAAGTACACTATGCATACCTTCACAGGTTCTGCGTTAACATGGTGGAATACCTATCTAGAGCAAGTGGGACAAGACGATGCGTACGCACTACCGTGGTCAGCATTCAAGCACTTGATGAACGAGAAGTACCGTCCCAGAACCGAGGTCAATAAGCTCAAGACAGAACTTAGAGGGTTACGAACCCAAGGATTTGATATTACCACGTACGAAAGACGATTCACAGAATTGTGCCTATTGTGTCCGGGAGCATTCGAAGATGAGGAAGAGAAGATCGACGTGTTTGTGAAAGGATTACCGGAAAGAATCCAAGAAGATATAAGTTCACACGAGCCCACCTCCATACAACAGGCATGTAGAATGGCTCACAAACTAGTGAACCAGATTGAAGAAAGAATTAAAGAACAGACTGCTGAAGAGGCCAATGTGAAGCAAGTCAAAAGAAAGTGGGAGGAAAACGGTGATAAGAATCACCAATACAACAACAACAGCAATTACAACAATAATCGCAACAATTATCCCAACAATCGCAACATCAATCGCAACTACAACAAACGGCCCAACAACAACAACAACAACAACAACAACAGCAACTACAACAATCATCCCAACAACAATAATAACCGCAACAACAACAACAATCAGAAGCAGCTATGCCAAAGGTGTGAAAAGTATCACTCGGGGTTCTGCACCAAATTTTGCAACAAGTGTAAAAGAAATGGTCATAGCGCGGTGAAGTGTGAGGTCTACGGACCAGGGGTTAATAGAACGAAAGGAACAAATGGTGTCGGAACGAGTAATGGCGGAGCAAGTAGTGTCGGAGCAAGTTATGCCAATGTAGTTTGTTATAAATGTGGAAAACCGGGCCACATTATTAGAAATTGCCCGAACCAGGAGAACACGAATGAACAAGGCCGCGGAAGAGTTTTCAATATTAATGCGGCAGAGGCACAGGAAGACCCGGAGCTTGTTACGGGTACGTTTCTTATTGACAATAAATCTGCTTACGTTTTATTTGATTCGGGTGCGGATAGAAGCTATATGAGTAGAGATTTTTGTGCTAAATTAAGTTGTCCATTGACGCCTTTGGATAGTAAATTTTTACTCGAATTAGCAAATGGTAAATTAATTTCAACAGATAATGTATGTCGGAATCGAGAAATTAAACTGGTTAGCGAAACATTTAAGATTGATTTGATACCAGTAGAGTTAGGGAGTTTTGATGTGATAATCGGTATGGACTGGTTGAAAGAAGTGAAAGCAGAGATCGTTTGTTACAAAAATGCAATTCGCATTATACGAGAAAAAGGAAAACCCTTAATGGTGTACGGAGAAAAGGGCAACACGAAGCTACATCTTATTAGTAATTTGAAGGCACAAAAACTAATAAGAAAAGGTTGCTATGCTGTTCTAGCACACGTCGAGAAAGTACAAACTGAAGAAAAGAGCATCAATGATGTTCCCATTGCAAAAGAATTTCCCGATGTATTTCCGAAAGAATTACCGGGATTACCCCCACATCGATCCGTTGAATTTCAAATAGATCTTGTACTAGGAGCTGCACCAATAGCTCGTGCTCCTTACAGACTCGCACCCAGCGAGATGAAAGAACTACAAAGCCAATTACAAGAACTTTTAGAGCGTGGTTTCATTCGACCAAGCACATCACCGTGGGGAGCTCCTGTTTTGTTTGTCAAGAAGAAAGTTGGTACATTCAGGTTGTGTATCAACTACCGAGAGTTGAACAAACTTACCATCAAGAACCGCTACCCACTACCGAGAATCGACGACTTATTTGATCAACTACAAGGCTCGTCTGTTTATTCAAAGATTGACTTACGTTCCGGGTATCATCAAATGCGGGTGAAAGAAGATGATATTCTAAAGACTGCTTTTAGAACACGTTACGGTCATTACGAGTTTATGGTCATGCCGTTTGGTTTAACTAATGCACCAGCTGTGTTCATGGACCTTATGAACCGAGTGTGTGGACCATACCTTGACAAGTTTGTCATTGTTTTCATTGATGACATACTTATTTACTCAAAGAATGACCAAGAACACGGTGAACATTTGAGAAAGGTGTTAGAAGTATTGAGGAAGGAAGAATTGTACGCTAAGTTTTCAAAGTGTGCATTTTGGTTGGAAGAAGTTCAATTTCTCGGTCACATAGTGAACAAAGAAGGTATTAAGGTGGATCCGGCAAAGATATAAACTGTTGAAAAGTGGGAAACCCCGAAAACTCCGAAACACATACGCCAGTTTTTAGGACTAGCTGGTTACTACAGAAGGTTCATCCAAGACTTTTCCAGAATAGCAAAACCCTTGACTGCATTAACGCATAAAGAGAAGAAATTTGAATGGAATGATGAACAAGAGAAAGCGTTTCAGTTATTGAAGAAAAAGCTAACTACGGCACCTATATTGTCATTGCCTGAAGGGAATGATGATTTTGTGATTTATTGTGACGCATCAAAGCAAGGTCTCGGTTGTGTATTAATGCAACGAACGAAGGTGATTGCTTATGCGTCTAGACAATTGAATATTCACGAACAAAATTATACGACGCATGATTTGGAATTAGGCGCGGTTGTTTTTGCATTAAAGACTTGGAGGCACTACTTATATGGGGTCAAAAGTATTATATATACCGACCACAAAAGTCTTCAACACATATTTAATCAGAAACAACTGAATATGAGGCAGCGTAGGTGGATTGAATTATTGAATGATTACGACTTTGAGATCCGTTACCACCCGGGGAAGGCAAATGTGGTAGCCGATGCCTTGAGCAGGAAGGACAGAGAACCCATTCGAGTAAAATCTATGAATATAATGATTCATAATAACCTTACTACTCAAATAAAGGAGGCGCAACAAGGAGTTTTAAAAAAGGGAAATTTAAAGGATGAAATACCCAAAGGATCGGAGAAGCATCTTAATATTCGGGAAGACGGAACCCGGTATAGGGCTGAAAGGATTTGGGTACCAAAATTTGGAGATATGAGAGAAATGGTACTTAGAGAAGCTCATAAAACCAGATACTCAATACATCCTGGAACGGGGAAGATGTACAAGGATCTCAAGAAACATTTTTGGTGGCCGGGTATGAAAGCCGATGTTGCTAAATACGTAGGAGAATGTTTGACGTGTTCTAAGGTCAAAGCTGAGCATCAGAAACCATCAGGTCTACTTTAACAACCCGAAATCCTGGAATGGAAATGGGAAAACATTACCATGGATTTCATCACTAAATTGCCAAGGACTGCAAGCGGTTTTGATACTATTTAGGTAATAGTTGATCGTCTCACCAAATCAGCACACTTCCTGCCAATAAGAGAAGATGACAAGATGGAGAAGTTAGCACGACTGTATTTGAAGGAAGTCGTCTCCAGACATGGAATACCAATCTCTATTATCTCTGATAGGGATGGCAGATTTATTTCAAGATTCTGGCAGACATTACAGCAAGCATTAGGAACTCTTCTAGACATGAGTACTACCTATCATCCACAAACTGATGGGCAGAGTGAAAGGACGATACAAACGCTTGAAGACATGCTACGAGCATGTGTTATTGATTTCGAAAACAGTTGGGATCGACATCTACCGTTAGCAGAATTTTCCTACAACAACAGCTACCATTCAAGCATTGAGATGGCGCCGTTTGAAGCACTTTATGGTAGAAAGTGCAGGTCTCCGATTTGTTGGAGTGAAGTGGGGGATAGACAGATTACGGGTCTGGAGATTATACAAGAAACTACCGAGAAGATCATCCAAATTCAACAACGGTTGAAAACCGTCCGAAGTCGACAAAAGAGCTACGCTGACATTAAAAGAAAAGATATAGAATTTGAAATTGGAGAGATGGTCATGCTTAAAGTTGCACCTTGGAAAGGCGTTGTTCGATTTGGTAAACGAGGGAAATTAAATCCAAGGTATATTGGACCATTCAAGATTATTGATCGTGTCGGACCAGTAGCTTACCGACTTGAGTTACCTCAACAACTCGCGGCTGTACATAACACTTTCCACGTCTCAAATTTGAAGAAATGTTTTGCTAAAGAAGAGCTCACTATTCCGTTAGATGAAATCCAAATCAACGAAAAACTTCAATTCATCGAAGAACCCGTCGAAATAATGGATCGTGAGGTTAAAAGACTTAAGCAAAACAAGATACCAATTGTTAAGGTTCGATGGAATGCTCGTAGAGGACCCGAGTTCACCTGAGAGCGTGAAGATCAGATGAAAAAGAAATACCCGCATCTATTTCCAGAAGATTCGTCAACACCTTCAACAGCTTAAAATTTCGGGACGAAATTTATTTAACGGGTAGGTACTGTAGTGACCCGAACTTTTCCATGTTTATATATATTAATTGAGATTGATATTTACATGATTAAATGTTTCCAACATGTTAAGCAATCAAACTTGTTAAGACTTGATTAATTGAAATATGTTTCATATAGACAATTGGCCACCCAAGTTGACCGGTGATTCACGAACGTTAAAACTTGTAAAAACTATATGATGACATATATATGGATATATATATAGTTAACATGATACTCTGATAATTAAACATATCATTAAGTATATTAACAATGAACTACATATGTAAAAACAAGACTACTAACTTAATGATTTTTAAACGAGACATATATGTAACGATTATCGTTGTAAAGACATTTAATGATATTCATACATGATAATATCATGATAATATAATAATTTAAAATCTCATTTGATATTATAAACATTGAGTTAACAATATTTAACAAGATCGTTAACCTAAAGGTTTCAAAACAACACTTACATGTAACGACTAACGATGACTTAACGACTCAGTTAAAATGTATATACATGTAGTGTTTTAATATGTATTTATACACTTTTGAAAGACTTCAATACACTTATCAAAATACTTCTACTTAACAAAAATGCTTACAATTACATCCTCGTTCAGTTTCATCAACAATTCTACTCGTATGCACCCGTATTCGTACTCGTACAATACACAGCTTTTAGATGTATATACTATTGGTATATACACTCCAATGATCAGCTCTTAGCAGCCCATGTGAGTCACCTAACACATGTGGGAACCATAATTTGGCAACTAGCATGAAATATCTCATAAAATTACAAAAATATGAGTAATCATTCATGACTTATTTACATGAAAACAAAATTACATATCCTTTATATCTAATCCATACACCAACGACCAAAAACACCTACAAACACTTTCATTCTTCAATTTTCTACATCTAATTGATCTCTCTCAAGTTCTATCTTCAAGTTCTAAGTGTTCTTCATATATTCTACAAGTTCTAGTTACATAAAATCAAGAATACTTTCAAGTTTGCTAGCTCACTTCCAATCTTGTAAGGTGATCATCCAACCTCAAGAAATCTTTGTTTCTTACAGTAGGTTATCATTCTAATACAAGGTAATAATCATATTCAAACTTTGGTTCAATTTCTATAACTATAACAATCTTATTTCAAGTGATGATCTTACTTGAACTTGTTTTCGTGTCATGATTCTGCTTCAAGAACTTCGAGCCATCCAAGGATCCGTTGAAGCTAGATCCATTTTTATCTTTTCCAGTAGGTTTATCCAAGGAACTTAAGGTAGTAATGATGTTCATAACATCATTCAATTCATACATATAAAGCTATCTTATTCGAAGGTTTAAACTTGTAATCACTAGAACATAGTTTAGTTAATTCTAAACTTGTTCGCAAACAAAAGTTAATCCTTCTAACTTGACTTTTAAAATCAACTAAACACATGTTCTATATCTATATGATATGCTAACTTAATGATTTAAAACCTGGAAACACGAAAAACACCGTAAAACCGGATTTACGCCGTCGTAGTAACACCGCGGGCTGTTTTGGGTTAGTTAATTAACAACTATGATAAACTTTGATTTAAAAGTTGTTATTCTGAGAAAATGATTTTTATTATGAACATGAAACTATATCCAAAAATTATGGTTAAACTCAAAGTGGAAGTATGTTTTCTAAAATGGTCATCTAGACGTCGTTCTTTCGACTGAAATGACTACCTTTACAAAAACGACTTGTAACTTATTTTTCCGACTATAAACCTATACTTTTTCTGTTTAGATTCATAAAATAGAGTTCAATATGAAACCATAGCAATTTGATTCACTCAAAACGGATTTAAAATGAAGAAGTTATGGGTAAAACAAGATTGGATAATTTTTCTCATTTTAGCTACGTGAAAATTGGTAACAAATCTATTCCAACCATAACTTAATCAACTTGTATTGTATATTATGTAATCTTGAGATACCATAGACACGTATACAATGTTTCGACCTATCATGTCGACACATCTATATATATTTCGGAACAACCATAGACACTCTATATGTGAATGTTGGGTTGAGGTTGATTCCAAAATATATATAGTTTGAGTTGTGATCAATACTGAGATACGTATACACTGGGTCGTGGATTGATTCAAGATAATATTTATCGATTTATTTCTGTACATCTAACTGTGGACAACTAGTTGTAGGTTACTAACGAGGACAGCTGACTTAATAAACTTAAAACATCAAAATATATTAAAAGTGTTGTAAATATATTTTGAACATACTTTGATATACATGTATATATTGTTATAGGTTCGTGAATCAACCAGTGGCCAAGTCTTACTTCCCGACGAAGTAAAAATCTGTGAAAGTGAGTTATAGTCCCACTTTTAAAATCTAATATTTTTGGGATGAGAATACATGCAGGTTTTATAAATGATTTACAAAATAGACACAAGTACGTGAAACTACATTCTATGGTTGAATTATCGAAATCGAATATGCCCCTTTTTATTAAGTCTGGTAATCTAAGAATTAGGGAACAGACACCCTAATTGACGCGAATCCTAAAGATAGATCTATTGGGCCTAACAAACCCCATCCAAAGTACCGGATGCTTTAGTACTTCAAAATTTATATCATATCCGAAGGGTGTCCCGGAATGATGGGGATATTTTTATATATGCATCTTGTTAATGTCGGTTACCAGGTGTTCACCATATGAATGATTTTTATCTCTATGTATGAGATGTGTATTGAAATATGAAATCTTGTGGTCTATTATTATGATTTGATATATATAGGTTAAACCTATAACTCACCAACATTTTTGTTGACGTTTTAAGCATGTTTATTCTCAGGTGATTATTAAGAGCTTCCGCTGTCGCATACTTAAATAAGGACGAGATTTGGAGTCCATGCTTGTATGATATTGTGTAAAAACTGCATTCAAGAAACTTATTTTGTTGTAACATATTTGTATTATAAACCATTATGTAATGGTCCTGTGTAAACATGATATTTTAGATTATCATTATTTGATAATCTACCTAAAGCATTTTAAACCTTTATTGATGAAATAAAGGTTATGGTTTGTTTTAAAATGAATGCAGTCTTTGAAAAACGTCTCATATAGAGGTCAAAACCTCGCAACGAAATCAATTAATATGGAACGTTTTTAATCAATAAGAACGGGACATTTCATCGGACGCCCGAACTTTAAACCCTCATCACATGCCTACATGATGTGGTATCGCATACCCGAACTTAAAACCCACATCGCCTTTCGCACAAGTAAATACATTACATACACACATGTATAATTATTCCACTCACCTTATTGCCTTTTGGTGAATGCTAAATCGAGCTCGCAACCTTCAACGTAACGCACCTATTACATTATACACAATATTAATCACACATTCAAGTTGATGAACCAACTTACTCGCCACCGAAGTGTCATTTTGACCCATCTAAAGGTTAGCACACCCATTTTGGGTCATCAATACACCCAAATAACACCCACTTACTTAATATCAAAGTGTGCTAGTGATTAACTAACCAATTAAGACTCATAACCACCAATTAACACTTTGAAATCCTAGGTTAGTTATTATTGAGTCTTCATGACTCAATCTTACCCAAGAACCCTCAAAATCAACAATATTAGGTTTTATGTTCAACACTAACTCAAACCCTAACCCTTAAACAAATTAAAATAAGGAAATCAAAGTTAGAGCTTACCACCACAATCACAACGTAGCTAGTGATTAGATGAACAACTTTAACACACGCGGTTTGGCCCGAAATCAACTTCTTCCTCTTTGATTTGAGCTTTCTCTCTCTCAAAGTGTTTCTCACTCTAGAACTTTTAATTGGAGAGATGAAGTTGTCGGTGGAAATATTGAAAGTGTTTCATCCACCACACAACTGGCCATTTACAGCCTTGAACTCGTCCTCAAGTGAAAAGACAAGAATGCCCCTCATAAACTTTCATTTAAAAAGTAGAAAAGTGTGCACAGGGCTAGTGCGCCACGCGCACCGATAATTGTGCGCTGTGCGCACCATGGTCTGAACAGCTTCTGACTTCTGTTTAAATACACAATGCTATCCACACCCTATGTACTCTATTTACAATCGGTACAATAATTATTTGGGTCTTACACACTATACTCTTATTAATCATGTTGCGTTTTTAAGTTAACTAATTTTAAGATTTTAGATATTTGAAAGTATCAAATAAATATAGATTTGAGATTATGTTGTAAAAGAGTTATGAATGGCTAACTGAATGAACATTCAATGAACACATTTTTCAGTTATTATTAGGTTAAAAATTATCTAGTTGTGACCCTGATGACTGATGAGTACAAAAAGTGTACTGTAATTACATTTAATTGTGTTTCGGAAGGTAATACCAATTTTTTTTAACGGCAAAAAAAAATGAATAAATTAAAAAGCTAACAAGATGCTAGAAAAATTACAAAATGGTAATAAGATTTTGTAGCTAAACATTCCAATATGATCAGATAATCGTTAGTTACGAGTTAACCATTTTAGAAGTACTTCAGCCAATGAACCAAGCAAACAACGAGTAAAATCCACAGGTGCAACGATGTGAGGTGTAGTGTGACACGGTAGTTAAGAGAAACAGTAAAAATAAAAATTAATTATTATTAACGCAAATTCTAAAGATTCAGGATAACAACAGAAACTGTTATACAATTTGACAACAAAATTTACATGGAATTGTCCATGAAGACTGTTCTCGCAAGTCAAAAAATTCACTCTGTCCTGCTTTCATCCCATTTGATAGATCGGTTGTGAAATCACCAATCAAGTCTAGAGCTCTCACCACCTGTGCACCAATCAAGTAAATGGATTTTTCATTTTGTGACTATTTAAAATTCATTGCTCTTGAAACAAGAATCCATGATTACCTGACTCATTCATGGTCTATTTGGGGCTATATGACGTATGCATGCTGCAGCTGCCCCAATCAATCAAAACATATCAACCAGGCCATAGTCGTTGACTCGTTTCCGAGCCTCAGATCTACTAATTCGGCAAAATCTTCGTTTTCACCTGCCTTATTTAACAGTGATCGGGTCTGAAAGGACATAATGAAGAACCATGAGGAAAAAAACCAAACAAATGAAGTTGAGATCGGTCACAATAGTTCAGTAGTGTAACATCTGATATTGCTATTGCTGGTGAACCTCAGAGGCCATGAGGGGTTTTCTTGTTTGCCTAGCGGATTCGAACTTGAGACCTCCTGAAACTATTATCACATCTGAGAGGCCATAAGTCGTTCTATTAGATATATCAATAATCAGTATTTATGAATAACATCCGCAGGTTTTAACATGATGAGCCAGCTTGCCAAAAGATGATGAAAAGCTTGCAATTATCTGACTTAGTAAAATTGGTATATTGCAAAAGCTTCTGTAATACTTTGGAAATAATTTAGTAATTTATTTATATTACTCCGTATTAAGTTACATTAACGTCACTAAAAGCTGAGGGAAGGACGACTTAGATGGTTCGGGCATGTTATGAGGCGCCCACTTTTAGCCCCGGTTAGGAGAGTCGAGACCCTCGTTGTTGGGGGCGTAAGGAGAAGGGGTAGACCCAGACGTAGGTTGGAGGATAGAGTGAAGCTTGACATGAAGGAGCTCTTATTGACCGAGGACATGACTTCTTATAGGAATTTGTGGAGGAGTAGAATTAGAATAGATGACTAGGTTCTACATATTGTTTATTTATTTTATATATTTATATTATATTTCTTGCCTACTTGCTTGTGTGCACTTCATATATGTCTTTATTATGTATTTTTTTTTTCTTTTTCGTGGGACTTTACGTATATATAATATATCTATACTTATTGTAGCTTATTCACATGCTTTATTGCACTATATGGATACATGTTTGTATTACATTATATAGCAATTAAATTATACGTACTTACATATCACATGTTTTTATGCTAACATAGTATACTTATTTGTCTATGCCTACATAGTATACCATCTATTTTATACTGCATATTATACCTACATGCTTCTTACCAACATGCTTACATATACTTATTGTACTTACACGACTTGTTATATTTGCATATTTGACACTCACATAGTTTACTTATATGTTATATTACATTATAATTATATTGTTATATGCTTTATTTACCTATACATATCGTATTGGAGTATACATTATTCATGGTGAAGTTTCTATTTTATCAACTTTACTTGTTTATTTTTACTCCACACAGGGACGGATCTTGAACGATTTTAGTGGGAGGGCCAAAATCATTTCAGAAACTTATATAAGAAAAATTCTAAAATCTTGGAGGGGCTATTATATAAGATATTTATATATTTGATCCCAAAAAATAAAATTTACACTAAGAGAACAAATTTTTGGAGGGGCCACTGCCCACCCCTGCCACCCCAAAGATCCGTCCCTGACTCCACATATCGGATTTCATGGTTCTTTCTGGTCGGAGGTCCCTAGGAAGCAGCCTCTCTGCTCTACAGAATAGGGAGGGACGACTTCCTCTACCTGGGGACCGATAGGTATCCGTGGGTGGAGGAATGACTTCCCTTTTACTTTAGGGTAGAGGAAAGGACTGTTTACATCTAACCTCTCCATACTCCAATTTAGTGGAATTGAGTATTGTTGTTGTTGTTGTTGTATTAACGTCACTAAAAGCATGTAAACAATCCTACTCAGGCAAGACTCAAGCCTATAGAAGCAAAAGAGCGCCAACAAAATTTGGGCTAATACCAACTCACAAGAACCAAAGACTATATGAACTAACCACAGATCTAGCTTTAGTCAGGGCAGCCTAAGCGTGTGTTGCATTTGGTTCACATATTTTTTTAAACTAATAACCAAATGTTGTTGATAATCAAACGGACCTCCTAATTGTATAAAAAAACAAGTGTCCAGGAGAAAGTAGGTTTAACTAATTACAAACAGTTACTTACCCAAAAGTTCCCATGGCCACTGTGAGTGATCCGAGGGTGACCTGATACACATCAAGACGTCAAAGCTTGTCGAATTGAAAAAAAAAATTATCGACAATTTAGACTTGCAATATTCGTGCAAGTATGCTAGACCACGTGCTGCACCAGCAACAACTTTGATTCATGTTGCCCAGTCCATATCAGGCATGCCTTCACCTACAAAGGAAAAACACAGGAAAAAAAAAAAAAAAAAAGATTATACTATAGTTTGAATACAAATCATCCCAAATGCTCTATAGAGCCGAAAACTACCATGAAGATGGTAATTAAGGGTGTGGTAAACATTAGGATGCCCATATCGTCTTTTGATCCTTTGTTTGAACCAAACAGCAAGCACAAAGAAACTGAGTGTGATAAACCCAAAAACAAGGCCGATGTACCATTTACTGTGCCACTTGTGCTGGTATCCATCGCTCGTGCAGTTGGCTTCTCGGTGGGTAAAGATGCAGCTGAAAACCAGGTGGGGCTCCGGTAGTGGATGAATTGGCTGGGGTTGGTTAAAAAGGAGGTGATGATGTTGAAGTTAGAGGGGGTGATGGAGGAGTTTGAGAAAGATGGCGGAGGGGGTGATAGTTGCTGACCTGGCGAAGAATGTTTCGGTGGTAGAACGTTTTCAGGAGGTGGTGGGGACGGATAATTGCTGTAGGAGGAGGTGGAGAGGGGTTTGAAGAACAACAAAGATCAACCCGAAATTGAACTGATGATTGACGAGTCAATAATCAGGCACAGAAACCCCACCCGTATCTCAAAATTCATGATCTGGGAATAATTCCAAACTAATTATTGATTAATCAAACCAAAATGCCAAACAGTTCAGCGAACACAGAGTTCCAGCAAGTACTAAAATCACTAAAGGAAGATTCAAATGCTAATACAAATGCAGCACCAATTTAAGTTAGAACAAAACGGCTGCCGTCTCGGCCGACTAACCGGTTTGGTAGCACTTAGAAAATCTGCGTAGCGTGCATTAATGTACAAAAGTTCTGTTCTGTTTTCCAGTTATAGTGCGCGGCGTACATTTGCCAGGCACCAGAATTTTCAGCATTTTGACCCAAATCAACACTTGACCCATTCCAAATGAGAATGAATAAAACTTCCACATTACTACCAGATTTTCATTGAAATACATACGTATCATCTTCAAAACGCTTACAAAGCTTTTGCTTGCTTTCATCAAACCGTTTTGCCCAAAAACTTCTAATAACTCAGTCAACGTTAAAAGTTCTGGTCGAAGCCGGTATGAGGCGGTCAAAGTTAAGGTTGGTCAAAGTTAGGTCAAATTCTTAATATTTTTATACTCAGGTTTTGTGCCATATAAATATCTTTGAAATATTTATGTTTGATATATTATAGTGAAATACATATATGTTAAAAAATGCCTAATCCCCAACTCGACTAACTAGTCGTTTCAAAGTCCAACCGACTCGTCTCAGTTTCGCCACTTTTCCGACCTGGGTTAGAGCTAGAGTGGGCTAAGAGAAACCCTAAAAAATTGCCAAATATGAATATATTTTTCCTTATTGTAATAACTAGTTGTGGAGCCCTCGCTTCGCGCCCGGGGCTCCGTTTTGAATGCGAGTTAAAAAAAAAATGTTGATCTATTTTGTAAAAGAAAATAAAAAAAATTCGACATCTAACATTGAAGGGTTGTTCCTTTGTGAAAGTTGCTTCTTTTAGCGTTCGGGGGTTTTTTTTTTTTTTTTTTTAAAGTTAGTTGATCTATTTTGTAAAAAAGAATATTTTTCGACTTTTTTTGATAGCATTGAAGGGTTGTTCCTTTTATGAAAGTTGTTTTTTTATCGTTTGAGACAAAAAAAAAAGTAGCACAGTAATAGCGTGGTGAGTGTTATTATTCAATTTTTTTAGTGTTAGTGATGGGATAAATAATATTTTAGAATATAGGTATAAAATGGGGGGGTTCGATTTGTATTTTAATGAAAGTTAGGGGGTTGGGTGTGTGAAAAATGGAATATTAAGTAAATAGTACTATAAAATGGGGGGGTTCGATTTGTATTTTAATGAAAGTTAGAGGGTTGGGTGTGTAAAAAATAAAATGTTAAATAGTACTATTCATAACTAATAAGATTAGTTATTAGTTATATTAGTAATAGTAAAGTAATATACATAATATGAATATGAATAACACCTAATATTGTTCATCATTTACACAAACAGTAACAGAGTGGAAGCCTTGATCATCAAAGTGGGGTTTTTGTGAAAAGATGGAGAAAATAGTAGGGTCGTGTGTGGGACCAGATAAAGAGATTAGTGTATAAGTATTAGGTAACGTGGGGCCGACTTTGAACAAGTCTTCCACATTGTTATTAGATGGAGACATGAAAGATGTTAGTGATCTTAAAGATAAGTCAACACAAACATCATGAAGAACATGTTATGCTATGTTTAATGTTTGTGACTTGTCATGTTATTGTTTGATTGCTATATCTATTTCATATGACTCTAAATTAATGAAAAATGTCATACCGTTGCTGGATTTTTTTTTCTTATCATCGATATCGTTTCGTCGATGTCCTTTCAGCTTCTTCTTCTTCATCCTACAAGAAACCACTTAAATTTTGGTTTTGCAACATCTTCTATGATACATACATGATACAAAGTATTTTGAATATATCATAAACACAGACCCTGAACTTACATACAACACTTGTTTACTTTTTTTCGCCTGAATTAAGAGCTGTTTCTGTACACAGATCATTGAGTGGAAAGTAAACAGGCCCACTAAAAACACATACCTCAAATCCATATCTTATATATCCATATCATTAAAAGCCATAGTTCCACAGTACAAAATAGTTGGTACAAACAAGTAAAACAATCTCTTTACAAACATCAACGGATAACAATAACAAAATTTGACACATTAGATCGAACAATCAACAACAATAATGACCAAACCAACAATGTTTACCACTTCCCGTTTCACAATCATCCCTGCTAAAGATCCACCATAACAAATTAGTCAACGAATTCCCATCATCATGACCAGTCAAAGTTCGAATCTTTTCAAGCGCAATCTCACTTTCATAAACACCTTCTAACGCATACACAAACCCTTTCCACCCTTCACCAACACCTTCTCTCCCCAAAACCGGCAACGTCCAATTCACAAGCTGCTTCACATACTCAACATCCGAAAACAACACTTCGGTAATCGGCAACAATGGCAGCACGTTTATCCCTAACCTACACTCTCTCCAATCAGCCGGTGCAAACCATAACCCACTGTCTCTTTTATTCGCCCAAAGTACTCCCATTACTCTGTTTTCACGCGTGAAATCTGCAGCGTAAAGTGCGTCATTCGCTTTAATATGCCACCATGTTTGAGAAGCGTGTATCTCCATTGCAGTAAGCAAAGATCCCACCGCAACTAAATGCGTATCTCCGTACGCCAATCCCAATAACGCAGCTGAATAATACGAGTTCACAGCTTCACTTGTGCTTTCTTGATTCCTTCCGTCTGCAAATTCGGTCAAACCCGAAGCCCATGAGTGTAACTTCCATAAATCGAAGCATCTCAAACGAGGATACTTTATATTCGAATTTGAATTTCCACCTCTACTTAATGTCATGAAATCCGCCATTAAAGAGTACGCGTGAGGTCGATACTTTCGTCCCCAAACGGGATCGATCTTAGCAAGAACCGCGATTCCATACAGAAAGTAACCGATATGAAAATGGTGATCATTGTAAACACCAAACCCGAAATCTGCGCCTGTATCAACAGACCCCTGTTTCGTTATAATCCCACCCCATGTTTTCTCATACCAAAAACCGTTACTACCGAAAGTTCCGTTTAACCATGGTTCAATAGTATCCTTTAAATACTTTTTAATTTTTGGGATTACATCAAGATAACAAATTTCTTCAGCTATCAACGCTAACCTAGCTGCCCTAGCTACCAATTTCCCAAAAAAGTAAGATGATGTTGTTTCAATAGAATTCGAATTCAAACCTTGAACATCTTGCACAAGTGCATCTATGATTTGGGGGATCGATTCTTGTTTAACGCCATTAATCGAATACCAAGTTATAGAAACCGGGTCGGTTTTCAAAACCCATGAATCTCCAACAACACCTACAAGCTCACCATCAATACTATTGAATTTAAATTCATCAAGAACCCTAATTTCACAATCATCAAGAAGATTAATATGAAGAGGGTTAGCTAACATTAACAAATCCCCCCAACCTTTCTTCTCCCATTTGTACTCAACACAAAATGGTTCACTAAAAACAGCTTTACCCGAAACAGGGTAACACGAGCTAAACCTATCTAATACCGATTCGAAACCCGAATCCGAATTTGGCAATATGGCAATTCGAATAATTCCACAAAAGTCGTCGGATTTCAAGCTGGACACCTCATGGGTCAAATTAATAGGTGAAGATGAATACAAAATCCATTTTTGACCATTATTAAGGTTGATTGTAAACTTAGTTTTGGAAGAATTTGAAGCAAAATCAAGTATCGCATGAATAGTTGAGATGTAAAGTTTGATGCTTTTTAGGATTTGGCAAGTTAAAAAGGGGCAGCCTCTAACAAGAAAGAATCTTAAATTGGGTTGAATGTCTAAAGTGACACTGAGATCATCAAATGAAGATATGATATGGGTTTGATTCGGGTTTGGGTTATTGAAAACGGATATGGTGAGATCCGGGTTGAAGACTTGGTATGTGAAAGAAGTGTTTGAAAAGAGAGATGGGTAAGAGATAGAAAGTGATGATAGAGATGATTTGATCAGATATGGGTGAATATATTCAGGTTGATCACCATTTTTTAGGACAAAATTTTGGAAGAATGAGTTTGTGGGAAGTGGGGATGAAAGGAGGTCTGGGGAGAAGAAAGATGATGGGTCGGGTAGGACAGTGGATCGGGTCTCCGGGAAGGTGAACGGCTGGAGCGAGCGGCTGTTCATGGTGGTGGTTCAGCTGGGATTAGTTGACGGAATTAGTTGTTTGGGGGTTTTATAGGGGTTTTGATTTGTTGTTTTACGGAGATCGATAATATGAATCACTTTGTTGCTTGATTTTCTCTTTTAGTGAGAGAATGAGTGAACATCTAGTGAGAGAAAAAGAGAAATACCGATGGAGATAAGTGAGGAACAAAAATCATTCGGAAAAGTTAGAGATCGAGTATTTTATAGCGGTAACTATGCGGCTTCTAACTCGCGGTATAACGGAAATCATCTGAAATCGTTCATGTTTTTCAATTTTCCGGAAGATTGGAGGGTGGTCGACTTGTGGAATATATTCAAACCGTATGGTTGGGTTAAAGACGTGTATATGGCCAAGAAAAGACTTAGGAATGGCAAACGATTTGCGTTTGTCAGATTTGATAAGATACCAGATGGTGATGTTCTGCTGCTAAGTTTAAGGAAAATTCGTTTTGATGGACATGAAATCAGAATTTTTAAAGCTTCCACAAGATCTTCAACAGGTTCAGAAGAGAGGAAGGCAGAAGAGAGAAAGGCAGATTGTCAGGACCAAGCAACTACCGGCAGACAAAGTACCTTTAGACAAGCATATAGAGATGAACGTAAGTTTAGCGAAGTTCTCTATGGCGGTATGGCTCGGTTCAACAAGGTGAGAAAGGATCACGCTGAAGAAGGTGACCTTAGGGATGTATTACAGCAAAAGAGAGGCACGAATAACCCATTAGAGACAACAGTGGAGCACAATGTTAACATTCCAGAAGATGATGATAATTAGATGCTACTAAAAAGATGTTTAATTGGGGAGGTCCAAAAACTAGAGTTTCTAGATCAATTCAGGTCACTTTGTAATGCAGAAGGCCTAGAAAAAATTGACATCAAATATCTAGGAGGACTTGATATCATGGTGATCTTTGAAGATGAGTTAACAATGAAAAACATCATGAGTCAAGAGAACCACTGTATAAGACGATGGCTAGCGAATATTCGATCAGGTGACTCACCTTATACTACTTCTGGGAGGCTAACTTGGCTCAACATCATGGGGGTCCCAGTGAGATATTGGTCGGAAAAAACGTTTCGCAAAATCGCTGAATGGTGGGGGAAAATATATGATATGGAAAACTGCAACTTTGAAGAAAGCATGAGTCTGGTGAAGGGTAGAGTGTTAGTCAAGCTTTGGGGTGTCAACATGTTAAATGCCACAGTCAATCTGAGAGCAGGCAATAAGGTTTATTATGTCAAAGTTATGGAAGAGTTAAGAGACATAGTTGATGTTGATGTGGAGCAAGCAGAAATCAGTGATTGGGGTGGTAGTTCTAAAAAAACCGATGATGAAATATTGAGTGATGAAGTCGAACTTGATGTTGATCGGAAAACTTTCTGCCCTGACGGAAAAGGCAGAGTAGTCGGAGAAAATTGTGGTGGAAAACAAATCGATGACGAAGCCTCGGGATGTGTGGGGAAAGACAACACTAATGATTGCAGTCCTACTTTTTCCAAGGAACGGTGTGAAGACAGGCAGCCGACACCTTTGGAAGAAACAAAAAATAGCAGCTCAAATTTCAAACATTCCAACAAAGAAAGATGTGATGATGGGGTAAAAGACGGTTCAGACAATTTGAAAAATAGGCCCATCAATGATGATGCTGAAAATGGGCCTGGGAATAAGGCAAAGCCCAATGGTGGAAATAATCCCAATATTAATGTTGAGGATTTGAGCCTTGAAAACAATATAGGGAATTTTAAGCCCAATCAAGATCCCAATGAAAGAAACACTTACGGGCCAACAGTAAAGGAAAGGCCCAGTAAAGATGCTGATAGATCAAATGGTGTGAGACAAGAAGAAGTTACAAATGGTGATAAATCTAGAGATACGAGCGAGAAGGGAGATGACGAGAGACTCTCTGCTGAAATTGAAGATGAAATTGAAACGCTCTATGATGGGGACTGTGAAACTATTCCTGAAACCATGATCGAAACTGATGCAGAAACTTTAATTGGTGACGTATGTGATGATGGTGTCAACATAGAGATCTCAGCCAACAATCGAAAGAAGAGAGGAGAAAAGGGGAATAATGATCTTTGGGAAAGTTTAGGCAATTGGCGAGCGTCATCCAAAATTATGAGAGCTAAGTGCCTGGCAAAATCGAAGCACAAGGGGGAAAAGAAAAAAGGATCAAGGAACCACAACACTTCAAAAAGGAATTCAAATTGCAATCATTCAAGGGGTTCCAAGTCACAGAAAAAGTCGAGGTCAGACAGTAAGAAAAAAGATAGCTCGGAAAGCAGTGTAGAATTGAAGGAATTTGCGAGGTAAATTGGACTTGAAACTAGTCAGGTCTAAATTTGTCTTCTTCTTTTTTCGCTAGATAATTATTAGATGAAAATTATATCTCTCAATATTCGTGGCTTTCGGAAGGGTAAGGAAAGTAAGGTAGGGGGCTGTAGAAAACTTATTATGCGCGAAAAACCAAATGTGGTGGCACTTCAGGAAACGAAATGTAAGTATGTTGATGATAAATGGGTAAACAGGCTTTGGGGATCGGACGATTTTGGGTTTATTCAAAAAGAAAAAGTCGAGAAATCGGGTGGTATGTTAATTATTTGGGATAAAAACTCTTTTGTGGCTGAACATGCGATTCATGAGGATTTTTTTATAGCTGTTAAAGGAAGATGGCTAAACATGAATACTGACTCTTTTATCGTGAATGTTTATGGCCCGCAAGATGATTCAAATAAACTAAGAATGTGGTTGGCATTGGAAAAGCTCGTGGGTTCACACGATGGGGCGTGGGTGATATGTGGAGATTTTAATGAGGTGAGGAATGAATCGGAAAGAATGAACTGTGAGTTTAGCGAAAGAAGGGCGAAGTGGTTCAACAATTTCATAAATAACTCATGCTTAGTGGATGTCCCACTGGCAGGAAAGAAGTATACAAGAATTTGCGACAACGGGCTTAAATTTAGTAAACTAGATAGATTTCTTATTTCGGATGAATTCGGGCTGATGTGGGGAGATATCTCTGTTGTGGCACTTGAACGAGATCTTTCAGACCACTGTCCCATCATTCTTCGTGATAAAGTTATCGACTTCGGCCCTAAACCTATAAAGGTGTTCGACGAATGGATAGAAACTGATGGCGCGAGCAAGATAATAACTAATGTTTGGAACCAAAATGTTGTTGGGTGGAGGAAGGATAACATCTTCAGAATAAAAATGCGTAATGTTAAGCTTGCACTTAGACAGTGGAGTATCGAACTGTTTGGGAATCTTGACTTGGAAATCCATGATCTATGCAATGCAGCAACAAAATGGGAGATTGAAGCTAAAAATAGATGCTTGAGTGTGACAGAAAGGAACGAATTGATGGAGACCCGAAGGAGATGGCTTGACAAGGAGAAAATTAAGACTGACATGGTTAAACAAAAATCGAGGGCAAAATGGGTTTTAGAAGGAGACGAAAATACGCGATAGTTCCATTCTCTTATTCATAGAAGGTATAATAAGCGAAATATTAGGGGGTTGAATATAAAGGGTGTTTGGAGTGAAGACCCTGTTGAAATTAAGGTGGAAGTTTTCAAGCACTTTAAGTCGTTTTTTTGCAAAAAAGGCTACCAATGATTTGAGAATGTCTGCGTCTGGTCAACATTTCTCTCCGAGACAAATCTCCGAACTGTAGGCTAATAAGTTGGAAGAAGAATTTACTGAGAAAGAAGTGTTTGTAGCAATATGTGAATGTAGTAGCTCGAAGGCTCCCGGGCCCGACGGCTACAATTTTAAATTTTTTAAGAAGTTTTGGGATCTCATAAAAGTTGATCTTATTAACGCACTCAAGTGGTTTTGGGCTAAAGGCGAAATATCGAAGGGTTGCAATGCCTCTTTTATTACACTTGTACCAAAGAAGTCGGATCCGATAGGTCTTAGTGACTTTCGACCGATAAGCTTAATTGGTTGTTACTACAAAATTCTCGCGAAGATACTTTCCATCAGGCTAAGAAAAGTGGTTCCATATATTGTCGGTGATGAGCAAAGCGCTTTCCTTAAAGGTAGATTCATTCTAGACGGGGCGCTTATTATAAATGAAACTGTCGACTTTTTGAGCAAACATCGAAAGAAAAGTGCTATCTTCAAGGTAGACTTTGAAAAGGCCTTTGTTAGTCTAGATTGGGATTTTTTGATGGTCATAATGGAAAAGATGGGATTCGGTGAAAAATGGAGAGGTTGGATATTGGCATGTCTTAAGTCCGCTTCGATTTTAGTACTTGTCAACGGCTCCCCTACTAACGAGTTTACGCTTGAAAGAGGAGTGAGACAAGGCGATCCATTATCGCCTTTTCTCTTCATCATTGCAGCTGAGGGGCTGAATATTCTCACAAAGAACGCGGTCGAGAAAGGGTTATTTAAAGGTGTCAAAGTGGGGGCCGATAAAGTTATGGTTTCGCACCTCCAATACGCGGACGACACAATTTTTATCGGTGAATGGAGTAGGTTAAATATTTGCAACTTGATGAAACTTCTTGAATGCTTTGAAAAAGTATTGGGTTTAAAAGTGAATTATCATAAAAGTTCTATTTCCGGGATGGGGGTTATAAAAGAAGAAGTTGAAAGAATGGCAAAGCGCGTGAACTGTAAGATTGGTGAACTCCCTTTCAATTACCTTGGAATCCCTATTGGGTGCAATATGAATCGAGTAGAGAGTTGGAAACCGGTTGTTGATAGATTCAATTCGAAACTTTCGAAATGAAAAGCACGTTCGATCTCATTTGGTGGAAGGCTAACCCTAGTTAAATCGGTCCTAAATAGTTTACCGCTATATTATTTCTCACTCTTTCGTGCTCCGACGAGCGTCATCAACTCTCTGGAGGGTATTCGACGAAATTTTTTTTGGGGCGGGGTGGGCGGGGGGAAAAAATGTCTTGGGTTAAGTGGGATGATGTTATTCTTTCCTATGGGTTTGGGGGATTAAATATTGGGTCATTAAAAGGGAAAAATCTAGCTTTAATTGGGAAATGGTGGTGGCGATTTAAAAATGAACCTAATTCGTTTTGGGCGAAAATTGTCACCTCTATTCACGGGTCGGGTGGGCTGCTTAACGCTTCTGACTCACTCAGGACGCAAGGCAAGGGTGGGGTGTGGGTTAACATTGTTCGTGTAGGGAGGGAGATCGAGAAAATTGTTACATGTTTCAGGGACTCCTTCATCAGGAAGATTGGCGATGGCTCTTCAACTAAATTTTGGGATGACACATGGCTAATGGATACTCCGCTGAAGGTAAAATATTCGAGATTATTCCACCTGGAACAGGAAAAAAGTGTTGCGGTTAAAGATAGGGTCGAATGGGGTGATCAAGGCTGCATCATAAATTGGAAATGGGAGCGCAATCCTTCAGGTCGGGTACAAGATGAGATGGCTGATTTAATTAACAGGTTGGTAGCATACACCAAATCAAATAAACAGCAAGATTCATGGCATTGGAAGTTATCGAGCAACGGTCTTTTTAACACAAAGGTACTCTCAAATTTTTTAGAAGAAAGCACCCTTGACTTGATAACACTTCAGGTACAAGAAGAAACAATACGTAATCGTTTTGTTCCATTAAAAGTTGAGGTTTTTATGTGGAGGTTACTTAGGCGACGACTCCCGGTTCATGTTGAATTAGACAAAAGGGGTATTGATTTAAACTCAGTTTTATGACCTCTATGTGATGAGGATCCCGAAACCTTAGATCATACTTTCTTACTATGTAAAAATTCAATGGATGTGTGTGAGCGTGTCTACAAGTGGTGGGGTTTTGGAAGTACCTTAAATTACAGCATTAGTAATGCGTTTCGGGGTAATACCCCTGCGAGGTTATCCCCTTTGGGATGTCAATTATGGCAAGCGGTAGAGTGGACGACTGTGTATCTAATATGGAAAAACCGTAATAATAAAGTTTTCTCTAATAAATCTTGGATCGGGGTAAACGCACTAATGGAAATTCAACTTATGTCCTTCGAGTGGGTTTCACAACGACTAAAAAAAGGGAAGATTGATTGGCTACAATGGCTTACGTCTCCTTCTATTTTCTTAACTGATCATGCTTGAGATATGGCTTGTGAGTTGCCCACTCTGCAACTAGCAGGATTTTCACATCTCTTCAATTAGTGTAAATTTGAGACAGTTTCCAGGTGCAGTCTTATGACTTTGTGTTTGTGTTTATATACTCCATAACTAGCGTGTTTGTGTTTGTATATTGTGCTAGGCTTTAGATAGCCTTAAGTTCGTGTATTGTATTCATGTATTGTATTGGGCTGGTCTCCCTTTAGCCCTTCGAGTTTAATATATTTCTGCTTTTCGGAAGAAGAAAAAAAAAGAGGATGTATTTGAGAGTGCCAACTAAGTTTCCATCAAAGAAAATACAGTCATATATTAGAGTGCTCTCAACGGTCCCGTCCACCTCCAGCCCATGCCACCGCCCAGCTGGGTTCTGATGGCACCACGGCCGCCCAGCCTTTGCCCAGGCCGCCGCCTAGCTCACTCGTTCTCATTTTCGTCCTTTTTCAGCACATTTCTGGACGATGCGGACGAGGGAGATGCAATAATCACAGGTACCTTTTGCTTTTGAAGTTGTACATGTATTTATTTAATTAATATAGTGGGTTCAATTTATTTGAGGGAGGAGTGTTGATGTGCGTAGAGGTGTATACAAAATAGTTGTAATTTTATTACAAAATACTATTAAATACGATACAATTTTATACAAGTTATTTATTTATTTATAGAGTGGATATACCTAAACCTTGCTACAACACTTATAGGCAGTGTACCTAATAGTACAGTAGCGTAGTTTTTAGTAAGTCTGGTTCGTTCCACAGGGAGCTAGCCAAGTTTAACGCTATATTTAAAAATATATTTGTAAATATATAAATAGTATTATTATTATAAAAGGGGGTTTTTACCGTTTAATGACCGGTTTGTCGATTTTAAAACTTTAGTCGCAGTTAAAACCTAATGTAAAATATTAAAAATAAAAATAACTTAATTTAAAGCGTAAAGTAAATAACGATAAATTAAAGTGCGATAAATTAAATGACAATAAATAAAATTGCGATAATTAAAAAGTACGATAAATTAAAAGTGCAATTAAATAAAATGACAGTAAATAAAAGTGCGATGAAATATGAAATAAAGGAATTATGCTTATTTAAACTTCCGTAATCATGATGTTTGACGTGTTGATTTTAGTTTATTGCCATGGGTTAATTGTCCTTTGTCCTGGATTATTCAATATGTCCATCTGGTTTTTGTCCATAACAGTCCATCAGTCATAAATATAAAGTGCGAGTGTCCTCGTCAAATTATTCTTATATCCGAAGTCAAATATTCCAACTAATTGGGGACTTAAACTATAATTACACCAATTTTCCTTGTATATAATTCACCCATGTTTTAATAAGTCCATTGACTATTAATCCATTCCCGTGTCCGGTTAAATGAACGATTATTAATACTTATAAATATCCGGCCCATCGTGTCCGATCGAGTGTATATGGTTATTTATAGGTATGTCTAATTGTAAATCTTTATATTAAATTAACGAACTATCATTCAATTAAACAAATATAAAGCTCATTAATAGCTCATAGTCTAATTTCCACAAGTGTCGTTCTTTTGTCCAAACTCCAATTATGGTACAAAGCCCAATTACCCAATCTTAATATTTAGCCCAACATCACGATTACTTCGGCATTAAATAAGCATAATAATAACTTAGCTACGAGACATTAAGTTAAAAAGGTTGAACATAATTTACAATGATTAATAATAGCGTAGCGTTACACGGACAGAATTTCGACTTACACCCTTACAACATTCGCTAACATACCCTTATTATTATTAAATTAAAATTAAAATTATAATATATATATATATATATATATATATATATATATATATATTTATATTACGTTATATATATATATTACGTGAGATAGAGAGTAGAGAAAGATGTGTTATTCGGCCGAAAACTGCGAAATATATAGATGTGGCCAGACTTTTGGCTCCATGCGATCGCATGGATTTTCTTCCTCCAGGCCATGAGATCGCATGGATCAGGAATCCAGCTCACATGTTGTTGTTTTCTAGTTTGCCGACGTTTTTAACATATAATATAATATATATATATATATAATTTTAAGAATTAATTATATATTATATTATATTCATGTGCATAGTTGACTTGTAATTTTTAGTCCGTTGCGTCGAGCGTTGAGAGTTGATTCTGGTCCCGATTCCGGATTTTCGAACGTCCTTTCGTACTATTTAATATCTTGTACTTTGCGTTTTACGTCTTGTACTCTTGTAATTTTTAGACGTTTCTCATCAATAATTTGAACCTCTTGGATTGTACTTTGTACTTTTGAGCGTTTTGGTCGTTTGCGTCTTCAATTCGTCTAATCTGTCTTTTATCTTCACCTTTTATTATTTAAACGAATATCACTTGTAAATAGAATAATTGCAACTAAAAGCTTGTCTTTCTTGAGGGATAATGCAATGAAATATATGTTCGTTTTTAGCATTATCAAATATTCTCACACTTGAGCGTTGCTTGTCCTCAAGCAATATAGTCTTGAAATAAAAATACTAGAATCACTTCTTTATTCTTCACACTTTGTACATCAGTGATTTCTATACGGCGGTATGAGCAATGGTAGTAACGATGTGGTTTACAGTCCCACATGACTATGAAAATTTAGATCCTTTTAGGAAATTGGATCTTTATGAAAACATTTGATCTTTTGAAAATTCAATCTAGCTTTTACCCTAGATAAGTTTTCCGGAATAACCCTTCACCGGTGTTTGCAAATTATTTTTGTGGGTTGTGTGGGATTCATATTTAAAATTTTAGCTCAAAACTTGCGGTTTTGTGTCACCCACTTGCTAACCTTGTATTGGGAAAGCAACACGTCCAGTATACTTGCTCCGTATATTACCTTTCGGTAAACTACCGTCCGGTTGTAAAGGAAAGCGTTTGAACAAGCAACTGTTAAGGCAATGTCCCGTGACATGGTTTTGATTATGGTCTATAACGTGTCGGATGCAATTACTATCCTTTGTAGGAGCAATAGTAAAGATCAACCTATAGTTTTTCGGTCTGGCACAAGGTCCTGTCTTCAACCATGCTATGCAACCACCGTTCTTACGGTTGACACCCGATTTAGTTCAGGTGACCTAATGAATTCCAGGTGAATTCCTAGGATTTTACGTTCAATGGTAATGAACGCATTGAAAATAGGTTTTCAGAAAACAAATCGGTTTGTAATTTGATCAAAATATTTTCTCGTTCAAGCTCGAGTTTAGATATCATTGAATTTCATGAGTTTGAATTCTCAATCTTTAAGGTCAATCTCAAGGATTGAGTAATATCAGTCTTAAAAGCTGATTTTTAATCTTTAAGGAGATTATCCTTTCTGGGGATCTGATTCATTAGTCTTATAAGCTAATTTGCATGGTGCCCCCCCATTGTACGAGACAGATCCTCTCATGGTTAGGATAAGTCTGACCACTTGACGACCCTGTTTGATGCTGAGGTCCGTGGATTTCCAGCTGATTTTCGAGAAAACTTTTCAAGGTTTTTCGTAGACTCTACAACTGGTCTGGACGACAACTTCATGACCTAAATCAAGAAGCGCGTTTCTTTTTCTCTCGGAAGACTTTACTTCCTTTTAAATTACAATAAACTGGGTAAAACTGATTAATATCGTCCAAAACAAAAGTATTTTCAATTATTTGTACAAAAATATGTGATATATGTTCTAAATAACTTGGTAAATTTTTCCCACACTTAGCTTTTATTTTCCTTTCTTTGCCTTTTTATTTTCCTCTATTCTATTTTAAATGAATTCTAACATTTTGGGTTGTTTCACAATTTATGTCCTTTCCGAGGTAACAATAATTTCGGTGTTAACACCTAGTTTTATCACTCATAAATATGTATAAACATGATTTTGAGTTCATTTAATTGAAAATTTTGAAAAATTTTACTAGAATTGGGTAGTCAGTATATAAGACTAGGGCTGTTCTTTATTATCAGAGAGCACTAGATTCTAATACAACTACTGCGTTACTAGTATTTTTAATGGTAACCAAGTGTATAAGTCAAAAATTTAAAAATCCAAAAGAATTTAACCCCTTCCCACACTTAAGATCTTGCAATGCCCTCATTTGCAAGAAATCAGTAACAATTTAAATTATTGAGGGTGATTAGCGTAGAAAAATGATTAAATTTTACGAAAGTTTCTAAACATATTGGGGTTTGTTTGTTGAATGATAAATGGTGCACTTCATTTGTTCATTCCGTCTTGTTGTTACATCACATTTGTTTTTCGTTTTGTCATCAAAATTAGTAGCTTTTGCTGAACTTAATGCCAGTCTTTGAAAGTGTGCTGTTTTACCCTGTTGTGTACATAAGATAAACTACAATCATACATAATATTTTTATTATTATTATTTTTTATAAAATCTTTATTTATTAAAACAATTTAAATGAATAATTTTTTAAAATTTTGTTTCCTTTTACTTTAGGTAGTTTAGGTATGTTTACCTAGTCCGTCCCTCGACAAAATTTAAATTTTGTCGTTTTTAAAGCGATTGTTTTAAAAGCAAAGATTTTTGAGTTTTTTTTTTTTAAATGTTTTTGGCATACTTTAAATCAAATAAGATTAAAAATAATGATAATAAAATTTCTCGTCCCGCCCTCGGGGAAAGCAATTTCGGTTCAACGACCTAGTCTTCAACTCACGACGAATTTTAAATATCAAAATTTTAACTTAATGAAATAAAGTAAAATTTTTGTTTTTAAATTCACACCAAACTTAAATTTAAAATGCATAAAATTAAAAATTCATATAAATATAATTAATATTTTTATACATTAATTTTACAAACTTACATTAAAAATATTAATTTTTAAAATATTTAAAAACTTAAATATATTGATTTTAAAAATTTACATTAATAATTTAATATTTATATATTAATTTTAAAAACAAGGTAAAAATTAAAATTAAAAATCTTTTTGGTCTTTTATCCCACTTTAATTAATCAAATATTATCAAAAATATATGCCCCTCTTTTGGGTAAAGTAATTTCGGTTCCATAACCTAGTTTTACTCCTGACGAATTTTTGAAATATTTTGGGTTGATTGATTAAAGATATTTATACCTTAAGAATAAATGGTAAATTTTGCAGTGATGTAATAAATTTTTGTATGATATCAATAATTTCGGTTACGCATACATAATTTTATTGAATACCAATTTAATACCTTATAGCGAACGATTCAGCGTTTATTATCAAAAGGTTAAAAGCAATAAAAATAAAAATAAAAACTGTACATACTTACCTATGAGGAAGAATTCTCAGAGACCTGCTTTAGCTAACTCATAGGAGAGTCGTGTGATTTGATTTTCCATAGCTACGTAAGCGTAACCTCGATTCTTCAATATCTTTTCTTCTAAACATATAAACGGTCCTTCTCTGCATAGAGTAACAAATTCGGTATTTGAATATGTTTGATTATTTGAACATTTACCTTCGTGTGACCATTTTCCGCATTTGTAACATCTTTCAAGGTGTCATGCTCTTCTTTTTGTTGCGGATTTTGATTTTCCTTTACCAAAATGTATCTTATTATGATCTTTCCTGAGTTCTTTTCTTACTCCGTCCATTTTGCCTCTTATGAAGGATACCAGTTCACTCGGAAGGGTGTCATTATTACGTTTAGTAATCATAGCATGTAGCATTAGACCATGGTTCAGATCAAATGAATTCTTCATCTCGTAAAACCTAAAAAAATAAAAATTCAGAATGGAGGGAGAAGACTAGTTTTTAGGGTCTGCTAGGGAAAGACCATTCGAATTCCATTCTCGGAAACTACACAAAAATAGAATATCTAACTCTAACAAAAATATATATTATCCTAAAAAGATTCGAACATTCCCACACTTAGTTAGCTGCGGTGTCGAAATTGTGATTAACTTCATCTTCAACTTCCATTGGATTATCTATGTAATGTTTAACTCCGTGACCTTTAACCTTAAATTCAACTCCATTTGAATTTATTAACTCTATTGTTCCGTACGAAAAAACTCTTTTGCCTATGAATGGTCCAGACCATCTTGATTTCAATTTTCCAGGAAATAGCTTGAATCGTGAATTGAAAAGAAGAACTCTGTCTCCTTCTTTAAATTATTTTGAACTTCTGATTCTTTTATCATGCCATTTCTTCGTTCTTTCCTTATAGATTAACGATTTTTCGTATGCTTCATGTCTTAATTTGTAACGACCCTGGTTTTTCCAACATTTATTTATTAATAATTATTATTATTAATACGTGTGATTAAACGAATGTATGTTATTACATTTACATGTTGCCATGATTGCCCGAACTTGACTTTAATTGCCCGAAACGTCTTTGTGACACACAAAACTTACACGAATAATATTTTCATATATTATTTACATTCATGATTAGTTTTATTAATCATTTTAATTAACTAAAGTTATTAGTTAATTACTTGGGCTTTAATTGGATTTAATTGTTAATTACTTGGAACTTGGGCTTTATTTTTGTACATGGGCTTATAAGCCCACCTTACTTATATTTGTGGATTAACTAGGAGCCTTTTTACTACAACAAGTCCATTAAGGGTTAAGAACTAGCTAGTTAAGAGACTTGGAATATAGTTACTCCATAATCCCCATGTAAACCATTCTTTTATCCAACTTTTGAAGGCTTTACCTTGCATTACCTTGTGAACTTCTTCCCTCCCCTTTGTGGCTGCTGAAACCGACGGCCATATGGCCCTTAGATGGGGTTTTGACTTCATTTTCTCATTACTCTTACACTTGCATTCCTCTCTCAAAAACACACACACAATACTTGCTACTTTCTTTCTCTCTTTTCCTCTCATCTAGTAAGCAACTTGAACTTGTTCTTCTTCTTCTTCTTTTCTCTACAAAAACCATAGCCTAAGGGCTCTTTATCATCATCATTCTTTGATTGTTATAATCTTTTGTTAGTTGTAGTTGTTACTTGATTATTGTTACTTACTTACTAGTTGTTATCTTTCTTTACTTACATGCTTTCAAAAATCAAACTTGGTAGTTTATTCTTCATTCTTTTCTTGTATTTACAAGAACAAATAAGAACATAAACTCTCTAGTTTATGTTCTACACTTAAAGTATCAAAAGATTGTAAGTTCATGTGTTGAAATCATACTTGTAGTTCTTGAAGTAAACTTAAAGATCAAACTTTGGTTGAATCTTTAAAAGTATGAACAACCATGAACCTTTTACTTATTTACTTAGTTTATTTCTTCATAATATGCACTTTAAATTCATGGTGTTGGTTATTATTGGTCAAATGTTACTAGTTAACTTTGATCTCATTAATCTTGAACTTAAAGTTAACTTTAAAAGTTTAAGAACATGAAAGTAATCTTTCTTTAATTTTAACTTCAAGTACTTGTAATGGATCTAAGTTATATAGCTTATGGTCTTCTTATTTTGTCATTAACAAGAGCTTTCAAGCTTACATACACTTTACTAGTTGATAATCTAAGTTTGTAACTTATTATTAGTTTTAAAGTTCATGTATGTGTTAGATCTAAGACTTTGATGTAAATTTGGTTCATCAAACTACATACAACTCTTAAGTGAGTTGTGCTTCATGTCTTAGACTTATACTAGGGTTATGATGGTCAAAACTTGGTAAAGATGATGTAAACACATCAATGAGTTGTACACTTGAAGCTATAGGCATCAAGGATGAAAACCATGATGAACATCAAGCACCAAACCCACTGGAACCCACTATTTTTCTGCTTTCTGCCTTCTACCTACTGTTGTGCTGTTTCTGTAACAGACCCGTAAACCTGGGCTACTTTAACCTTGATTTTCAAATAGATCTTTTCGAGTAGATAACTTTTCATATAGGACTCATCTTAATCCGAGTTACGGTTTAGGATTTATGGCCCTCCGATCGTCACTATGTCCTTTTAACGTTGTGCAGAAATTTCTGACCTACTCGCACTTAGACCGTCGCCACGGTTAAACGAAGATGAGTTTACTTCTGTAAATTTTACCACACTTAAAGGACTCATATACGGAGCCATGGACACTGGTCTCACCTTAATTCAGTAAGGGTAGAGGCCGTGGTGACTGACTGAAGTCAGCCTTTGTTTTAAACTACTTTCATAAACGAAACTTACTTTACGCCTTTTGTTTGATGATGAATGATGATGACCTTTAAGACCTTATTTACATACTATTAAACCTATTCGGACGATTTACTGACTTAGTACTATTTGACTTAGGTTGAGGACTTTCGGACCGATTACTTGCACACTTTTCCCGACTCGACTTTACGACTACTTTATCATTGTGAGTCATAGCATTCCCTTTTTACTTTAACTTATTTTGGGAACTGAGAATACATGCGGATTTTATGTTTTACATACTAGGCACGAGTACTTAAACTTTTTATATGTGTGGGTTATATAACGGCATAAACATTCCCTTTAGCTCGGTAACGTTTAGTCATTGGTTTTTGAACCGGTGAACGCGAATCTTAGATATGGATCCATAGGGTTTGACATCCCCACTCGGGCTAGTAGCGCTAGCATTTAACGAGTGTTTAATACTTCGTAAACATACGCACTTTCCAAGTGTACTTTCAGGGGGTATAAATGTTAAGTTAGTTACCAAGTGCCCACGGTTAACATATACTTTATCATACTGTTTTGAAACGCTCCTTGTAGCACTGAAATCTCGTGGCCTACCTTACTTACTGTTATACTTAAACTATAGCTCACCAACCTTTGTGTTGACATTTTTAAGCATGTTTTTCTCAGGTGCTTAAGGTTATTTGCTTCCGCTATCGTGCTAGTCTTACCGTAGACACCCGCTGCTCTAGTGTTATCACCGCATGAACTGTTTACCTTGCATTCAAACTTTAATACATTTGAACTATGTTTTGTAACGACCTAAGGGTCACATACATTTATTCATGCTTGCTATTCGTAGAAGCATACTGTTGGTGTAAAACAATTGACGTCGGTTATGACGTCATCTTTTTTATCGTGAATGCAACTTCTTTTATTACAGCATGTAGTACCTAACCTTGTAATGATCCTGTTGTTGATGATTCGTACACGATGGTTTTGTACGGGGCATCACATTTGGTATCAGAGCGTAGGTTGTAGGGAATTAGGTTGCATTAGTGAGTCTAAGACCGACCCGAGTAGGATTCACTAATAGGACTAATCTAAAACTTGCTAGTTTACGTGTTTCTGCTGAACTTACTGCATGCTGCTGCTTACTTTTACTGCTATATGCCGTATGATATTACATGATTTCACTACTGTATGATATTACTTGCTTTCGATTGCATGCTACTTCTGTACGATTCGTTATTATTGCCATGCTACTTATTGTTATACATGATTTAAATTGTTGGCCTAATACGTGCTTGCTTTATGACTTACTGACATGGAAAATTTATTTTTCCTTGTTCAGATGTCGGATGTTCCACCTGCTATCGTTTTGGGCAGTTTAGACTCTTCAGCTACCCCACCTACCACCGTTGCCGATCCACCGATCCCGATACGCACGAGTGACCCCGGCGCTTCATCTCCCGGGACTAGCAGCCAGCCGCTAGCACCACTGGCTACTATTGGTGGACACGTGGACCCTACGTAGATTCCAACTCCATCTGCTCCCGGACCCTCGGAGCCACAGCCCCGCATCGGTGGTGTTGTGATTCCCGCGGAGTTCGGGGAAGGGCCATTCCGTAACCATATGCGCATGCCGTGCCGACGCGCTGCTAATGGACGTTTAGTGCCGATTCCGCCAGGCAGACATAGAGAGATGTTGGCCGCCTTCGGACTGCCAGTTCAGCTACCCGTGCCAACACCACATGATTCGGATGACTCATCATCCGCCGATTCTTCATCAGATGATTCTTCATCAGACTCCAGTGACGATGAGGACCCTGCTGATATACCTATTCAGCCACCCTCCACCCCGCCGAAGAAGCAGTATCGCTTCGACGGCACCATCATTTCGGGGATCAACGGAGGACAAGCCTTCACTGACGCGTTTGGTCGACGTCGTAGGGTTACTACTCGTAAACGGCTTGTGCCGTACCCTGCCGACCCACAGATACGTAAGACACCCCATTACGTACTGACTATTTCTGGATCCGGAACGTCTGCACCCCGTTTCGTGCGGTCTGCACCACCCGCACCACCTGCACCACCAGCACCACCTGCCCCACCATCTCCCACTGTCGAGGAATTTACAAGGGAGGTGGGAATCCTCCGAGTTCGGGTTACTGAGCTCAAGGAGCAGTTGGCTCAGGTTTTGGACATCCTACACCCACCTTCACCGTAGGACCTTTTGTATTAGATTTCATGATGTAATCTAGTTGTAGTTTCATATTTCACTTATGTATTGTACGAATCTATCAGGATGTATGAAACTTATTATTAATGAATGGAAACTTTGTGATGTTACTTTTTGCACAAGTGTTCTATTTACATTACTGTATGGTGTTTTGCGGTACTTATATCAACTTGCGTTACTTAATTAACATGTGTTGTGTTGTTTACATGTTGGTTGTTATATACTATATTATTATATATTGAATGCTGGATTTTGACTTGAGTCAAAATGTTTGTATAGAACACCATGGCTAACGGTCGATCCACACCTACTGCTGCTCAAATTAAAGAGATGATCCAAGAACGTGTAGCCGCAGCCATTGCGGAAATGCAACCCCAAGCTCCACCGCCACCGCCACCACCACCGGTTATTCAACCCGTTTGAAATGGGTGTACTTACAAGGAATTCCAGAGCTGTAAACCACATAACTTCAGCGGCACTGAGGGACCGGTTGGTCTCACCAGATGGTTCGAGAAACTTGAATCAGTATTCCGAGTTAGCAACTGTTCGGAGGACAACATAACCAAATTTGCTTCTTGCACGCTATCTGACGGCGCGCTCACGTGGTGGAACACAATGGCACAGGCACAAGGCATTGATGAGGCGTATGCTACGCCATGGAAAGAATTTAAATGTGCCATGATTGAGGAGTATTGTCCGAGAACCGAAATCCAAAAGATGGAAATGGAATTCATGCAGCTAAAGGCCGTTGGGAACGACCTTGATGGTTACAACAGGAGATTTTTGGAACTAGCCCTGATGTGTCCGACAATGGTCACCCCAGAATTCAAGCGAATGGAGAGATACTTCTGGGGACTCCCTAAGAGCATTAAAGGAAACGTCACCTCGTCTAAGCCACCGAATGTTCCCGAAGCAATGCGCATGGCGCATACTTTGATGAATCAAATAACCGTCGATGAACCGGAGAAAACTAAGTCTGAAGCGGGTACTAGTGAGAAGCGCAAATGGGATAACCACAACAACAACAACAGGGGAAGAAACTATGAACAGAACCCGGCGAAACGACATGAGGGTTTCAGAGGAAACAACAACGGTGGAAACCCCAACCCCAACAACAACACCAACTCCAACCCGAACTACAAGGGAACCCTACCTCAATGCAAGTGGTGTTACAAATACCACACTGGGTATTGCAATGTTGTCTGCGAGAAGTGCCAACGGTCTGGGCATGTTGGAAAAGACTGCAAGGTCACCACTTTGAATGGGAAGCCGAACCCTACAGGGCCAAGGAAGTGTTACGAATGCGGGCAGACAGGCCATTTCAGAAATGCGTGCCCAAATAAGCGAAAAGATGGCGGACCACCGCGCACTAGAGCTTTCAATGTTAATGCAAGAGACGCACGCGAAAACCCCGACTTGGTGACAGGTATATTCAAAATCAACAATCTTTTAGCTTCTGTCTTGTTTGATACTGGTGCGGATAGAAGTTATGTATGTAGACATTTTTGCGATAAGATTAATTGGTCGTTAGTCCCGTTAAAAGAGAGTATGCTTGTCGAGGTCGCCAATGGAAAACTTGAAAAGGTTGACCATATTAGTCGTGGAGCTATTATCAACATAGCTGGTGCAAATTTCGAAATCGATTTGATACCCATCAAACTGGGAAGCTTTGACGTGATCGTTGGTATGGATTGGTTGAGCAAGATAAGAGCCGATATTATCTGTGGAGATAAAGCCCTTCGTATACCGCAAGGAGATGGTGAGCCACTGATCATATATGGAGAGAGATGTACCTCGAAGTTGAACCTCATCAGTTGCGTGAAAGCGCAAAAGATTATGAAGAAGGGACGTTTTGCTGTCCTAGCACATGTGAAAGTGGTAGAAACTGAGGTGAAGAGTGTGAATGACGTTTGAATTTTGAACGAATTTTTCGATGTCTTCCCAGAGGAATTGCCTGGATTGCCGCCGCAGAGAGCAGTAGAGTTTCAGATTGATTTAGTGCCAGGAGCTGCACCTGTAGCTCGCGCACCTTATAGACTCGCACCTTCCGAGATGCAAGAATTATAGAGCCAACTACAAGAACTACTTGACCGTGGATTTATCCAACCAAGTTTCTCGCCTTGGGGTGCACCTGTCCTGTTTGTGAAGAAGAAGGATGGATCCTTCCGTATGTGTATCGACTACCGTGAACTCAACAAATTGACAATCAAGAATCGGTATCCTCTTCCCAGAATTGACGATCTTTTTGATCAACTACAAGGATCGAGCGTTTACTCAAAGATCGATTTACGATCCGGTTATCACCAGTTGAGGGTGAAGGAAAGTGACGTGATGAAAACTACATTCAGGACCCGTTATGGTCATTATGAGTTTCTCGTGATGCCATTCGGTTTGACAAATGCACCTGCCGTGTTCATGGACCTCATGAATCGTGTCTGCAAGCCGTACTTGGATAAGTTTGTTATCGTCTTCATAGATGATATCCTCATCTACTCTAAGAGCGAAGAAGAGCATGAGCAACACCTCCGACTAGTACTTGAACTCCTGAGACAAGAGCAACTTTACGCCAAATTCTCCAAGTGTGAATTTTGGTTGAAGGAAGTCCAGTTTCTAGGTCATGTTGTGAGCAAACAGGGTATCAAAGTAGATCCCACCAAGATTGAAGCCATCAGTAAGTGGGAGACCCCCACTACTCCGACGCATATTCGCCAATTCCTAGGTCTCGCCGGTTATTACCGAAGGTTCATTGAAGGATTTTCTCTGATTGCGCGTCCTTTGACCGCGCTGACTCACAAGGGCAAGAAGTTCATTTGGGAACTCGCACACGAATTAGCATTCCAAACTTTGAAGAATAAGTTAACCTCCGCACCTATCCTATCACTTCCTGAGGGTAGTGATGACTTTTTTGTTTATTGCGATGCTTCGAAAAGTGGTTTTGGTTGTGTACTGATGCAACGATCAAAAGTTATTGCCTATGCCTCCCGCCAATTGAAGATTCACAATCGGAACTACACTACTCACGATCTCGAACTTGGAGCCGTTGTCTTTGCGCTCAAATTGTGGAGACACTATTTGTATGGAACTAAGAGCACTATCTTCACCGATCACAAGAGTCTCCATCATATCTTTGATCAGAAGCAACTGAATATGAGACAGCGTCGATGGATCGAGATGCTCAACGACTATGATTGTGAACTCCGTTATCATCCCGGCAAGGCCAATGTTGTAGCTGACGCTTTAAGCCGAAAGGAGAGGACGACACCTCTTCGTGTTAGGGCTCTGAACATCACCATCCATTCAAACCTCAACAGCCAGATCAGAGTAGCCCAAGATGAGGCTCTCAAGGAGGAGAATATATCTCACGAACATTTGAACATACTTGTCTCTCGATTCGAGGTTAGGGAGTCTGGACTCCGATGTTATGCCGGAAGAATTTAAGTACCTTATTATGGAGATCTACGGAACCTTATACTTGATGAAGCACACAAATCGAGATATTCGATTCATCCTGGAGCGGGCAAAATGTACCACGACCTTAAAGAACAGTATTGGTGGCCAAATCTTAAGAAAGACGTTGCGACTTATGTTGGTAAGTGTTTGACTTGCTCAAAGGTTAAAGCCGAGCATCAGAGACCTTCTGGTTTACTTCAACAACTGAAAATCTCACAATGGAAGTGGGAAAGGATAATGATGGATTTCATCACCAAGCTACCAAAGACGGTGGGCGGATACGATACTATTTGGGTTATCGTTGACCGTCTTACCAAATCTGCACACTTTCTAGCGATGAAGGAAACGAATACAATGGAGAGACTTGCTCAATTATACATCAAGGAGGTTGTATCTCGTCATGGTGTACCTTTATCGATCATCTCAGATCGTGATCCCCATTTTACTTCTAGATTTTGGCGTTCTTTGCAAGAAGCCATGGGAACTCGTCTTGACATGAGTACTGCTTATCACCCTCAGACTAACGGGCAAAGTGAACGAACGATTCAGACCTTGGAAGACATGTTGCGTGCATGTGTCATCGATTTCGGAAAGGCCTGGGAAAGACATTTGCCACTCGCTGAATTTTCGTACAACAACAGTTATCACTCAAGCATTAATGCTGCACCTTTCGAAGCATTGTATGGCCGCAAGTGCCGATCTCCTATTTGTTGGGCCGAAGTAGGTGAAAAGCAAATCACCGGACCCGAGGTAGTTCATGAAACAACGGAGAAGATTGCTCAGATTCAAGCTAGACTTAAGACTGCTTGTAATCGTCAAAAGAGTTATGCTGATCTTAAACGTAAAGACTTTGAATTCAACATTGGTGATCGTGTAATGTTGAAGGTTGCACCTTGGAAGGGTGTGATTTGTTTTGAAAAATGTGGAAAGTTGAACCCATGATACATTAGTCCTTTTGAGATCTTGGAACGTGTTGGACCCGTTGCTTACCGTTTAGATCTTCCAGCACAATTGAGCTCAGTTCATCCTACCTTCCATGTGTCAAACTTGAAGAAGTGTCTTGCTGCACCCGAACTCATCATACCACTTGAGGAACTTATGATTGACGACAAACTCCACTTCGTGGAAGAACCTATTGAAATTATGGATCGTGAGATCAAAACTTTGAAACGCAACAAGATTCCGATCGTCCGAGTACGATGGAATGCCAAACGAGGACCTGAGTTTACTTGGGAGCGAGAGGATCAAATGATGCGGAAGTATCCTCACCTTTTCCCGACTCCTCCATCTACCTCAGCTTAAATTTCGGGACGAAATTTTCTTTAACAGGTGGGTAATGTAACGACCCTGGTTTTTCCAACATTTATTTATTAATAATTATTATTATTAATACGTGTGATTAAATGAATGTATGTTATTACATTTACATGTTGCCATGATTGTCCGAACTTGACTTTAATTGCCCGAAACGTCTTTGTGACACACGAAACTTACACGAATAATATTTTCACATATTATTTACATTCATGATTAGTTTTATTAATTATTTTAATTAACAAAAGTTATTAGTTAATTACTTGGGCTTTAATTGGATTTAATTGTTAATTACTTGGAACTTGGGCTTTATTTTTGTACATGGGCTTATAAGCCCACCCTACTTATATTTATGGATTAACTAGGAGCCTTTTTACTACAACAAGTCCATTAAGGGTTAAGAACTAGCTAGTTAAGAGACTTGGAATATAGTTACTCCATAATCCCCATGTAAACCATTCTTTTATCCAAGTTTTGAAGGCTTTACCTTGCATTACCTTGTGAACTTCTTCCCTCCCCTTTGTGGCTGCTGAAATCGACGGCCATGTGGTCCATAGATGGGGTTTTGACTTCATTTTCTCATTACTCTTACACTTGCATTCCTCTCTCAAAAACACACACACAATACTTGCTACTTTCTTTCTCTCTTTTCCTCTCATCTAGTAAGCAACTTGAACTTGTTCTTCTTCTTCTTTTCTCTACAAAAACTGTAGCCTAAGGGCTCTTTATCATCATCATTATTTGATTGTTATAATCTTTTGTTAGTTGTAGTTGTTACTTGATTATTGTTACTTACTTACTAGTTGTTATCTTTCTTTACTTACATGCTTTCAAAAATCAAACTTGGTAGTTTATTCTTCATTCTTTTCTTGTATTTACAAGAACAAACAAGAACATAAACTCTCTATTTTATGTTCTACACTTAAAGTATCAAAAGATTGTAAGTTCATGTGTTGAAATCATACTTGTAGTTCTTGAAGTAAACTTAAAGTTTACTTTACTTAAAGATCAAACTTTGGTTGAATCTTTAAAAGTATGAACAACCATGAACCTTTTACTTATTTACTTAGTTTATTTCTTCTTAATATGCACTTTAAATTCATGTTGTTGGTTATTATTGGTCAAATGTTACTAGTTAACTTTGATCTCATTAATCTTGAACTTAAAGTTAACTTTAAAAGTTTAAGAACATGAAAGTAATCTTTCTTTAATTTTAACTTCAAGTACTTGTAATGGATCTAAGTTATATAGCTTATGGTCTTCTTATTTTGTCATTAACAAGAGCTTTCAAGCTTACATACACTTTACTAGTTGATAATCTAAGTTTGTAACTTATTATTAGTTTTAAAGTTCATGTATGTGTTAGATCTAAGACTTTGATGTAACTTTAGTTCATCAAACTACATACAACTCTTAAGTGAGTTGTGCTTCATGTCTTAGACTTACACTAGGGTTATGATGGTCAAAACTTGGTAAAGATGATTTAAACACATCAATGAGTTGTACACTTGAAGCTATAGGCATCAAGGATGAGAACCATGATGAACATCAAGCACCAAACCCACCGGAACCCACTATTTTTCTGCTTTCTGCCTTCTACCTAGTGTTGTGCTGTTTCTGTAACAGACCAGTAAACCTGGGCTACTATAACCTTGATTTTCAGATAGATCTTTTCGATTAGATTACTTTTCATATAGGACTCGTCTTAATCCGAGTTACGGTTTAGGATTTATGGCCCTCCGATCGTCACTATGTCCTTTTAATGTTGTGCAGAAATTTCTGACCTACTCGCACTTAGACCGTCGTCACGGTCAAACGAAGACGATTTTGCCTCTGTAAATTTTACCACACTTAAAGGACTCATATACGGAGCCATGACCACTGGTCTCACCTTTATTCAGTAAGGGTAGAGGCCGTGGTTACTGACTGAAGTCAGCCTTTTTTTTAAACTACTTTCATAAACGAAACTTACTTTACGCCTTTTGTTTGATGATGAATGATGATGACCTTTAAGACCTTATTTACATACTCTTAAACCTATTCGGACGATTTACTGACTTAGTACTATTTGACTTAGGTTGAGGACTTTCGGACCGATTACTTGCACACTTTTCCCGACTCGACTTTACGACTACTTTATCATTGTGAGTCATAGCATTCCCTTTTTACTTTAACTTATTTTGGGAACTGAGAATACATGCGGATTTTATGTTTTACATACTAGGCATGAGTACTTAAACTTTTTATATGTGTGGGTTATATAACGGCAGAAACATTCCCTTTAGCTCGGTAACGTTTAGTCATTGGTTTTTGAACCGGTGAACGCGAATCTTAGATATGGATCCATAGGGTTTGACATCCCCACTCGGGCTAGTAGTGCTAGCATTTAACGAGTGTTTAATACTTCGTAAACATACGCACTTTCCAAGTGTACTTTCAGGGGGTATAAACGTTAAGTTAGTTACCAAGTGCCCACGGTTAACATATACTTTATCATACTGTTTTGAAACGCTCCTTGTAGCACTGAAATCTCGTGGCCTACCTTACTTACTGTTATACTTAAACTATAGCTCACCAACCTTTGTGTTGACGTTTTTAAGCATGTTTTTCTCAGGTGCTTAAGGTTATTTGCTTCCGCTGTCGTGCTAGTCTTGCCGTAGACACCCGCTGCTCTAGTGTTATCACCGCATGAACTGTTTACCTTGCATTCAAACTTTAATACATTTGAACTATGTTTTGTAACGACCTAAGGGTCACATACATTTATTCATGCTTGCTATTCGTAGAAGCATACTGTTGGTGTAAAACAATTGACGTCGGTTATGACGTCATCTTTTTTATCGTGAATGCAACTTCTTTTATTACAGCATGTAGTACCTAACCTTGTAATGATCCTGTTGTTGATGATTCGCACACGATGGTTTTGTATGGGGCATCACAAAATTCTTCTAATTCGTTTAGTTGACTTAACCGTAGACATCCGGCTTCATGTAAATCAAGATTACATGTCTTCAAAGCCTAAAATACTTTGTGCTCAATTTCTACTGGAAGGTGACATGCTTTTTCGTAAACGAGTTTAAAAGGTGTGGTACCAATTGGAGTTTTGTAGGCTGTTCTAAAAGCCCAGAGTGCATCCTCCAATTTCATGGACCATTCCTTCGGATTTGATCCTACGGTTTTTTCTAGAATACGTTTTAAAGCTCGGTTGGTATTTTCAACGTGTCCACTTGTTTGTGGATGATAAGCAGTTGAGATTTTATGAGTTACTCCATATCTTTTGAGAACTTTCTCAAGTTGATTATTACAAAAATGAGTACCCCGATCACTTATTAAAGCTTTCGGTGTTTCGAACCTAGCAAAAAGACGTTTTAAAAAGTTGACTACAACTCGTGCATCGTTAGTTGGGAGAGCTTGTGCTTCCGCCCATTTAGATACATAATCAATGGCAACGAGAATGTAGAGATTATTATGAGATTTTGGAAATGGACCCATAAAGTCAATACCCCAAAGGTCAAATACTTCACATACTTGAATGTTATTTTGTGGCATTTCATCACGTTGACTTATTTTTCCGGCCCTTTGACAAGCATCACATGATTTGCAAAGAAGGTGTGCGTCTTTGAAAATTGTAGGCCAATAGAATCCAGCATGATAGACTTTTCTTGCTGTGAGTTGAGGCCCATAATGCCCTCCTGTTTGAAATGTCCCATTCTTATTGATTAAAAAAGTTCCATATTAATTGATTTCGTTGCGAGGTTTTGACCTCTATATGAGACGTTTTTCAAAGACTGCATTCATTTTAAAACAAACCATAACCTTTATTTCATCAATAAAGGTTTAAAAAGCTTTACGTAGATTATCAAATAATGATAATCTAAAATATCCTGTTTACACACGACCATTACATAATGGTTTACAATACAAATATGTTACAACAAAATAAGTTTCTTGAATGCAGTTTTTACACAATATCATACAAGCATGGACTCCAAATCTCGTCCTTATTTAAGTATGCGACAGCGGAAGCTCTTAATAATCACCTGAGAATAAACATGCTTAAAACGTCAACAAAAATGTTGGTGAGTTATAGGTTTAACCTATATATATCAAATGATAATAATAGACCACAAGATTTCATATTTCAATACACATCCCATACATAGAGATAAAAATCATTCATATGGTGAACACCTGGTAACCAACATTAACAAGATACATATATAAGAATATCCCCATTATTCCGGGACACCCTTCGGATATGATATAAATTTCAAAGTACTAAAGCATCCGGTACTTTGGATGGGGTTTGTTAGGCCCAATAGATCTATCTTTAGGATTCGCGTCAATTAGGGTATCTGTTCCCTAATTCTTAGATTACCAGACTTAATAAAAAGGGGCATATTCGACTTCGATAATTCAACCATAGAATGTAGTTTCACGTACTTGTGTCTATTTTGTAAATCATTTATAAAACCTGCATGTATTCTCATCCCAAAAATATTAGATTTTAAAAGTGGGACTATAACTCACTTTTGTAACATCCCGCCTTTTTCCATTTACTTTTCCGTTATACTAATATAAAGTCCGTTATATGTTTATAACATCTCCCGTTGATACGCGTTTTAAATTATCTCGTTTAGGTAATTCACGCACCCGAACGAAAGTTGAGGGACTAAACTTGAGAAGGGATCAAACCCTTGACTAAGTCAAAGGGTCAAACCCCTTTCACCCATTCATTATCATCTCCATCTCTCTCTTTCTCTCTAGCAAGAACATACACCCATTTACCAAATTCATTCAATCATCATCTAAATCCGATCTAGGAGGCTTACAACAAAATAAATTACATATTCGTGATCCTCTCTTCATCCTCTTCATTTTGGTACCAACTTCATCTCGTTTGGGTAACATTTCTAAAACTCTAGATTTCTCTAAATTCGTGTTTTTGACTTGAAATGGTGTTAGTTAGTGTCTATGGCTCATTGTGATGTCGTGTATGTAATTTATATGCTCGATCTCGTTGTTTTAGTGTAACTAGCATGAACTTGAATTTTGGTGTGTTGTTCTTGAATTTTGAATGATCATATGTTGTTAGATGTTAAAAGTTCATGTTCTAATTGTGTTCCTAGTATCACTAGCTTCAATTTGATGTGTAGGTTGCTTTAGAAAAGTTCATGAACTTGATTTATGATTTTGGTGAATTTGGGTTAGGGTTGATGAACTTGAAATGGACTTTTGATGCATTGAATGCCATGGATTATTATTGGTAAGTGTTTAGTTGGATTGTATGCTTGATTATCTTCGAAACGGCATATCATTCATGTAAATTGGTTGCCCGAATCATTGAATTGCATTTATGAACTTGTATGCGGTTAATGTTAAGCATTAGATGCGGTTTTAGTTGTTGTAATAGGTAGATTGATTGATGAAATGTGTTTAGTTGTTTTCCTCGTTAAATTACCTTCCCAACGGTATAAGATACTTGTCTTGATTGTTTGCGGATCATAAATGGTGATTGTTTGAAGTTAGGTTCGTGCATAAAACTTAAAAATTGCCAGAACTCTCTGCACAGGTAATGGCGCGGCGCGCCATATACCCGCGCGGCGCGCCATTTTGGTCTGTCCAACTTTGTCAATTTTCGAATAATGTTTGCTATGCTACGCACCTCCGATTCACATGTAACTTGTCCTAACATGCTCATACATGATTAAAAACCTCAGAAAAATAGTTCGGGACCCAACCCGAACGTGTTGACTTTTTCGTTGACTTTGACCGACCAAAGTTTGACTTTTTGTCAAACTTAACCAAATGATTATGCAACCTTCCTAACTTGTTTATATACTTGTACCTTGCATGAAACTTGACAATTTGATTCCACATGCTACATAATCGAGTCGTAACGAGCCATAGGACTAATTGAACATTTTTGACTATCGTGCTTACCGTTATTGATGCGACCTATTTGTTTAGGTCAAGACTAGCACTATCCTTCGCACACGTTATTTTGTGAAGTACTTTTCGTACGTGCACTCAAGGTGAGATCATAGTCCCACTTTTACTCTTTTTGAACTTACATTTGGGATGAGAAAACATAAACATTTCTTTTACTAAGTGAACACAAGTACAGGAAAACAAACATTCTACATACGAGTTTAGAACAAAATCCTCAATTCGATTATCATTAGTTACACTTGCCGGGTGTAAGCGAGAACTTATGTTGTATGGATCCATATGGGTTTGACAAACCCTCATTCAAACGGTTCGCTACCGTTTACGTATGAAATATATTTTCGAGAAACAGTGTATGTTCTAGCACTAAGTGATGGGGTTCAATGGAAGGAATGTTAAGCATTGATAATTGGGTGCTCGTGAAACAAACTTTTGGAATGTATTACTATTATTTCATTGATGCAAATCTTGTGGTTCTCTTGTACTTACTTACTTAAACCTATGATTTCACCAACGTTTTCGTTGACAGATTTCTATGTTTTTCTCAGGTCCTTGAACGATACATGATTCATGCTTCCGCTCATTATTTTGATACTTGCATTGGATGTCGAGTATATATGCATACATGGAGCGTCTTTTGAATACTTTTAAATTGTGTCGCATAAGTTTCATTTGTACTTAAAACTTTGTATCGTAACTTGTGGTGGAACTATTCTTGTAAACTTGAACAATCTTTACATTTGAAATGAATGCGACATACCTTTTGGTCAAACGTTGTTTTAAAGACTTATGACCACGTAACGGGACCTAAGTAGACGGCGCCGTCAAACATGATTTGGTCGGGTCGCTACAGATGGTATCAGAGCGTTGGTTGTAGGGATTTAGAGTTCATTGGTGTCAACCTCGAGTCATAGGGTACATTGGTGAGTCTAGACTACAACCGGCATATAGACTTGAAGTAGGAATTACTTGACTACTTGTGCATTTATACTCGAACGCTTCTACTCATATCTACTCTTAGTTCATCTTAACCTCACGTTGTTTAATTTGATTGACACGCCACCTTGACTTTATAGAATAATGTCGAATGCACATATGAATCAGGGTAATATAATTGCCGGGATTATATTACGGTGACTCATATGAACGTTCCGACATTATGACATAAAGAATTTAAGGCGAGTCGAGGAAAAACTTCTCTTTATCTTTATTCTATATCACGGTTAGTATTATTGAGAATACTAATCAATGATATTCTTGTGTCTTGAAGGAACAATGGCTCCTCGTCGTGTACGCCGCAATGAAACTCCCGAACAAGCTCTCGAACGGATGATAGCCACCGTCGTAGATGCGGCCATGGCTGGTCACTCATCCAACAACAATAATAATAACAACCACAACAACAACAACAACAACAACAACAACAATGGAGCCGGAAACTCAAACGAGGGATGCTCCTATAAAGCTTTCATGGGGTGCAAACCTCACACTTTTGATGGAACCGGGGGACCGGTCGTGCTCACCTGATGGTTTGAGCAAACGGAAGCCGTCTTTAGCATAAGCGGTTGTCGGGACCAAGACAAGGTCAAATACTCCACTCACACCTTCGCCGGTGTCGCTCTTACATGGTGGAATACTTATGTACAATCGGTGGGTACCGATGAAGCTCACGCCCTCTCATGGGCCGACTTGAGGGAAAAGATGATTGTCGAATATTTCCCTCGTGAAGAAACCCGAAGGCTCGAACAAGAGCTAAGAACTTTAAAGGCGATCGGAAATGATCTCAAGGCTTATAATCAACGATTTTCCGAACTAGCCTTGATGTGCCCAAATCTTGTGAACCCCGAAGCTTTAAGGGTTGAACTTTACATGGATGGTCTTCCAAAGAGTATCAAACACGGAGTAATGTCATCCAAACCCACTAATCATCAAGAGGCCTTGAACATGGCCCGCAAAT